>NC_056524.1:224261514-224341271 GCF_019175285.1 Sceloporus undulatus | reverse complement strand
CTCAGTTTTGAATAATTAGACATGTTTAAAAGCCTTTTAGTTGTCTGCATAAGGGGAAAGAGTTCAAGATACTGGCAAAACAAATCATACATTAAGGAAAGGTTGAATGCAGTAGCCTGTTTATAGGAATTAAATTTATACACACATGTTTTCTGAATAATTTGTCCCCATTCTTGTTTAAAGACTTGCATCTCTAGAGACTTGAAAGTACTTAACCAGATAAGCATATACTGTATGCTGCATCAGAGCTGGGGAATGTGTAGCCTTTCAGATGATGTTAGAATGTATCTTCCATGATCCCTAGCCAGTATAGTCTGTTGTGAGGTTTGAAGGGAGGCAATTTCTGGGGCTGCACAGTGTCTCCCTTGTCGGCATGAATGCTAGTGGCTTCTGTGAAAATGGGGTTGTGTTAGTTGAGACAAGGGATATTAAGGATATTCATACCTTTCTTCATCTGCAGTGATATTCAACACACCAAGGTACCCCATCTCTCCCTCTCACACCCCTTAATTTTTTTGAATTTGAATAATTTCTGTGAAAATTATTTTTCCCCATTTTCCCCCAATTTCCTCTCCCAAAACTCCAATAATATTTTTCCCCACAGAAATGCACAAACATTTTCTTCTCATCCAGTAGGAAGAGAACTTTTGAAATTCTTTGTTCTTCCATGCAAGAACAAAATAAATCATATTTACACTCCTAGTCATGAGCATGCATGAGTCATCTCAGGCCCGCTACACACTGGGGGCAAAACGCCACCCCTCTTTGCTGCACATCATTGCTGCAGCAACCAAACTGTATGGCAATGATATGCAGGCAGGAAGAAGCTGCCTAGAGCAGCTTCTTCCTTAGAATGTCGTAAGGGCTGCAACGTAGCCCTATGATGCCCCTTCCTGGCACAGACGTTTGGGTGCTCAGATGCCAATACGTCATGGACCCCCCCCCCCCCGTGTGGGTGGTGCCACTCAATAATGGTGCTGCCTACATGTACTAGGGCTCGGGAGCGTGCGGTTGCTGCTCTCACGAGCCCTAGTTTTGGCGCCATGACGGCGCTTCCTGCTCATCTGTACTGGGCCTCAGTTTCTTCACTGGGTATTCTAGTACTTCATAATCCTTGCCCTCCACTTGTATTGTATCCCAATCTGGTATGGATTGTCTAAGTTTGTCTGTGTTGAGTTGCAGTCATCTGATCTGGCATCACAACGAAGAATGGAATTCAAGGGCCAGTTGGGTGGTTGATAAGCAGCTATTTTTTCATCACAGGCTAAGGGAACATGACAAGGAATACAGCCTAATGGTTCATAGCCAAGGATCTCATTCAAAACCTGGAATCAGTTGGTCTTATTAATCTCTTGTGTCCTTTTTAGGTCATTTGATTCTGTAATTTGGAGATTCCTCTTCTCAAAGTGAAGATGGGCTTTTCCTCTGCAATTTGATATTCTTGATGTCCCCTTTCCAGTGTCTTGTTTCTGCCATACTGCATCTTGGTAACTTTGTTCAGACCTTTACTTCAACATGTGAGGCTAAATGAATGTAGTAAGGATAGGGCTGTATATTCTACCCCTGCCTATGTTAATGTTTGGCCACTGTGTGGCTGTATGGCTGGTGTGGCAAAATGAACTGAATGATGAGCCCATAGGCTATATTTCAGAGGAACAAACTGGCAAAACCACCTCTGAGTATCCCTTGCCTAGGAAAAGCCTATGAAATTAATAAGGTACCCCTAGGTTGATAGGTGACTTGAAGACATGTACATACATGCAAGCTCTGACCTAGTGGAATGCACATAACACTTATATACAGTTGGAGGAAAGCGCCAAGACAGGCTTGATGTTGAACATGAAGAAAATAAAAATAATGACCACAGAAGATCTATAAGAATTAATTCAGATAATGAGAAAACTGAAATAGCCAAAGAGCTCCCATACCTGGAATCAAATATTGACCAGAACAGAAACTGCAGTCAAGAAATCACAAGAAGGCTAGAACTGGAAAGGCTAACTATGAAGGAACTGAACAAGATCAGAAAAGATAAAGACATAACTCTCATCACTAATGTGAGGATCATCTAAGCCATTGTATTCTCCATCACCATGTACAGATGCAAGAGCTGGACAGTAAAATGGGAAGAAAATCAACTCATTTGAGATGTGGTGCTGGAGAAGAGTGCTGAGAAAATTGTGGACATCCAAGAAGACAAACAAATGGGTCCTTGAACAGATCAAGCCTGAATTCTCTCTAGAAGCCAAGATGACTAAATTAAGGCTATTCAACTTTGACCACATCATAAGGAAAAATGAACATTAGAAAAGACAATGAAAGCAAAAAGTAGCAGAAAGAGAGGGAGAGCACATGCCAGATGGCTAGACTCACTCACAGAGACCATGGGCCTGAGCCTGCAGGAACTGAGTAGAGCAGTATGGAATAGCAAAGAGATGTCACTTCCATAAGTCGAGGACCACTCACAGGCAGTTAACAACAACAATGTTAATGGGGCAGTGGATCTTTTCCAAATTTTAGCTCAGACTTCAAAGGAGCTATCTATGGTACTGAACCATTCCATCCTAGTCAGTTCACCACTTCAAATTACAGTACGTGGAAGCCACTACCTGCAACTGATCCTACAGGGAAATCATTCAAGTTAAGGAAGACTCACAATAGCATTGAATCAAAGTAGACAATTCCCAGGCCTACTATTCTATCCTGAACTGACACTTTTTCACAAAGATACTTTGTGCATGTGTTGGTGGTTTTCAAGGTTAAAGGTACCGCACTGATGAACACTATCTTAAAAGCTCATGCTAATTGCCTTTGCAAATGAATTCTCTCAGGGTTTTATTGCATTTGCCTAATGTGTATGTTTGTTTCATTTCATTTTTCTGTGACTAAATTATTATTTAAATTATTTTTCTTTCTCAATGTTTCTGCATTCAAGAAATTGATTTTGTAAGTTCTCTAAGGTCTCCAACTCCTGGAAATTCAAACAAATGAGTGAGTGTGTGTACACATGTATGTGCATGCAGGTATGTAACACAGAAATTTTGATGGTAAAGTAAACTTAGACCAGTACAATTTGTTGCTTTGCTGTCTTTTTGCTGAACGAACAGTCCAGAGCCTACATCTTTTGCACCTTTCCCCTGGGAAGTAATTCCTACCAATTTCAATAGAACTTAAGGGATAGGATTGAAACTTTTAGAGGGGTTCTGCAAATTCTTTCAGGCATAGCACAGCTGGTCAGTATAATTAAGAAAGGGGAATAGGAAGAGATTCTGAAGTTACAGCTTCTGGATTAATCAGTTTCTGAGGTTAGAAAGAAAGGTAAGACACTTTGGTCTGAATACTGTTGTTAGTACTGATGGAAGTAGACCCACTCAGTCAATGAGATTTTGCTCTGTATTGACAAATGATTGAACAGTTTATTCAATGTCTTTACACTAGCTCGCACTAAACAAGATCCAGCCAGACCTGCTCTTGCACGTCTGTTCTTGATAGAGTCACAAGTCCCAGTTGTGGTTGTTTTTTTGAAGAAGGTGAGATGGGAGAAGATGTGTAACTTAAACATGAATAGTTTGAGGGCAATTTTGAAGAAACCTCAGAAAATCATGGATGGACAAAGTGAAATAGATGGAATGGATAGAATAGTTTCAGGGGCCAGATTAGGGATCACCTGTAACTTTTTTTTTCACCAGAAAGGCTCTTCACCTAAAAATAGGGGGGGGGGGGGGCAGGTTAAAGAGAAATTGTTGTCATACAGTTGTTGCTGGGTTATTTTTTGTTTTTTGTTTTTTAAAAAACTTTTTTTTTTCCAAAAAGAAAAAAAGTGGAACAAGCAGTTGCTGGTTGGGGATGGTGTCATTAGTAGTCAGGAGATCTAAAGGGTGTTGTATTTAAAGAAGGTTGCCTCAATGTTTCTCACAATAGTCTGCAAGGAGAAAAAAAAAGAAAAAAAACCTCTTAGTGAAACTGGGTTGCTTTTCATAGCTCTTTTCAGGCCTCTTAACAGAAAAAAGGTTGTCTGCAATTACAATTTCTTCATTCACTTTCTGCTACTGAGCTTTGAGTTTCTTTGGCATTATTACCCTTATAATGTCTTTCATTGCTAATTTCTTTTTAAGCACTACCTAGACAGTAACAGCTTCAGATGTGCATAGGTTGCTTAACAGTTGGAGGAGTATTCACTATAAGAAAGTGCTTTGAATATATTTTTGCTTCTGTTTCATTTAAATACTACTTTGTCTCTTTGCATTAAATTAATACTTCTGTTAGAAGTTCTGCAACCTTTTACTTCCTAACTCCTTTAGATCTTGAATATACAATGTTTAAAATTAATTTGCTGCCACACATAGCTGTTTCTCTGCAGCTAAATTGTGTGGCTGCACAAAATACGTTTTTGACCTCCTACTACTTTATTAAGCACTTTTAACATATCCCTTGTAAAACTCTTCCAGATTAGAATCTTTGCATCTTTTGGAACTTTATTCCCTGTTCCAGAGTTGCTAGCCCAGAACTAATGAGCAGTGAAAATTACTTGTTAAAATCATATCTTTTTAATATAATTTTGAGGCTTCTGCAACTATGCTACTATGCAAATTTAATATCAAAATAATCAGACATGCTTATGTGCACTGTCCCCAGGCCTCACAAAACTGTGGTTATTACATCTACCATGTAGCTGCTTTGAATAATACAACTTCATTCCTTCTGCTCTCCAGCTTGATAACAAAATAACAGTGGCTTAGGCTAGTACAAGGATCTTCCCTAGGGATTACACATCTTGCCTGTCTTGTATGCTCTTGAGTTCCATATTTGACAAGAGAGAACAATGCTCTGTTGCATGTATTTTTGCTTTTCTTGATAGTATCATTATTTATGAATTGTTTTTGACATATATTGTAAAATCAGTGAATTTAAAAAAAATGTAATGATACACAAAATTTGAAATCCCATGTAAAGTATTTTAGCTGGACCCTCACAGACTTAAATCTGCTGATAGGTGGGCCATGAAAGGGAGCCAGACACTTTGACAGCTGCTCCCAGAGCCCCACATGAAGCAGCAGGCCAGGTCAGATTCCAGGCTGTTCCATATGCTGGAGAAACTTCCTTGTACTTCCCCTGACCACCACACCAAGCAGCCACTTTGCTCTTCCCATTGCCACATCTACCTGCCTTCTTTTCTTAACAACAGGAACATTGCAACAGTAACCCCTGAAGAAGAGGTTTCCAGAACCTGTTCCTGGCCTGAAGGAAAATAGGAAGGGAGGAGAGTGGGAGAAAGACCATTCTTAGATCTTCCCCTTCATACATTTCTAAAGGCCCCTTTCTTGTTCAACCAAAAGCCACCACTTTTCTCACAGAGGAAGTCACCATACTCACCCAGCAGTGGCTCCTGACCATCATGAAGGTCTGCTGTTGGTGAACAGCTGGGAGACCTGCCTGGAAAAAATCATTGAGGCCTGAACCTGCTCTTGGTAGCCCTATCCAGAACAATTCTGTTCCATCTTCTGTGTAACAGATATTTCACAATTTTATGTATGTGTTCCATTTTCTTGATTTAAACCTTCAATCATTCATCATAGGCTTGGTTTTGAGACTTTTCAATGTAATGAGCCAGTCTAATTTGGATGCTCAATTCTTTTTATTCTGATATTTCATACCAGTTTGATAAACCCAGAACATTTTTATTTTTATGCAATGTTACTGTTTGGGCATACTAAGGATAGCATTGGGATCACATATTATTCTATCCTTTCCCCTCTAAACTGTACTTTTCATTTTCATGTAGAAGTATAATTAATCACTAATATAATTTTTTAGGATTTATTTCTGAACTGTTGTTGACCTTACATTTATTTTATAAAATCAAATTCAGAGTGAAGAGCATATGGCTGGTTAGGGGATATTGGCTCAGTTTATAGTGAGTGAGTGAGAGAACAAAATTAGGTCACTTGCATAGATGTTATGTGGATGTAGATATCTGAATTATTTCTTTGAAGAAACTCAGTTAAGAGGCATAGTTCAATATACTGGTTTCCTGCCTCTCTGTTTAAGGAATGCTGCTGCTTAATTTTCATTTATAATGTCGTATGATGATTAGAATTTTTATTAGTGATTAATTTAGAATGCCTATGAAGAAATAAATCCTGCTGAGTTCAGTAGGACTTAAAATCTAACATTCCATGACATTTTTGCTTTAAATGAGCACTGATTTAATAATAGCATTGCAGGTTTTAATTATAACCATTACGTAACAAAGATGATTTTAGCTATTGTTATGTCAAAAACTATAAAATTCAGGATTTCTGAATTATCTAACAAGAATCTTCCTAAATCATGCTAAGTTTGTGGCTACCAGTGGGAGCACTTCATGAACATATTTGACTTAATGGAAGTCACAAAAGCTGAGAAAATTGGTCTTAGGAGAGATAAGAAATAATACATTTGGCATTGCCCTTCAGTGTTGGGTTTCTCTGACAAGCTGTTAATAACTGGGGCAAGGTTGTTTTCCAGGCAATTCATGACTGCTATGAATTGCCTAGAATTTTCCTGTTTAGTACTAAAGTGGCTTGTCTGTGTATTATGAAATTATACATAGTTTACCTATGTTTATACATCTATATATAGATGTAGACATGTTACTGGAAACCTCAGGAGTACATGAATTAAGCAACTCCATTCCATAGGAGTGGGGAAATTGGTCAATTTACTGTAATTTGATCTCACATGTTTATGCTTAAAGTATTTTTCATCCTGATAATCCAGAAATGTGCAAATACTGATCAATTCTGATCAAAAACAAATGAAACTTTCCCACCAGTCCTTATCAACTCACTTTTTAATTAAAAAATATATTGGAGTCTACGTTCACACTAGAGCTGTAACCACTTTTTAAATGATTTCATACTGTTTTATGCAGTGATTTATTTTTATTTATTTTGTTTTTAAAAATGTATTGTGAAGCTCTTTGTATTGACTGTCTGGTAGCCACTTTGGTTCCCAATCTGGAGAAAAGGTGGCATATGAAATAAATAAATAAATAAATGCAATGCAATGCAATACAATACAATACGTTATAATGCTTTTTTTGTGCCTTTAATTTAATAGTTCAATTTTTTATATCCCAAAAGATTTTGTAGCCACTGTGTGTTTCAGCTGGTAATGATGAAGCTATAGCCTTTGAAATGTTGGTTACACAATAACATTGGCTTCCAGGTGTTATCTAACTATGTCAGAATGGACACCCTGAAAATGTCTCAACTGCTGTGGATCAGGGAAGTGAAATGGGGTGACAGGCCACATTTTCTCCAGATAAAGCCCTCAGCAGATCAGGTGACACTGACAAAACCAAACCAGAAGATATTGGCAAATGTTGCCACTTTCTCTGAAGTGTCACTGGGTCTCCAGCTGAAGTTGGGATGAAATTTTTCCCCTGGAGTTTCAGCTACGGACTCAGCTTTGCACCTTCTGCTTTCCCATGCACAAAAAGACAAGAGGAGCAACACTTCCCAGCTGGAGTTTCTGAGATCACTAGCTGTGAGCAGGTCATCCACATCTTTCCCCATGTGAAGAAAAAGGTGAAGGATGAGCTGTTCACAGTAAGTGCTTCCAGTAACTCCTTAAATACTGTATGAAAGAGAGCCATATCAGTCCTTCTCCATGCAGAAGAGAAGAGGGAAATAGTATGATCTCTTTCAGTGCTGTCTAGTGGGGAAAACAAGTGGGCTGGTTGAAATCATCAACTTATCTCCCGTATTGATGCCCGGAATTGGAGCATCCTGGGCCGAGTTGCCAATGAATAATTTTTTTGATGCTGCTCTCTCTCCCTCCCCATAGTTATCTGAACATGATACTGATTATAATGATTGGCAGTTATCTTCAAAGTCCTAAATGTAGGTATGAACTTCTATACATTATTCCTCTAAGTAGACCAGCACTGATATAACCTGGTGCTGCTCAGTTGCCCATGAGTGAATTGAAAAAAAATATATATATGACAAGCTTTGCCTGGGCACAATGCGACTGGCAACTTACCAAACTTGGCTTCTGGACCAAACTTACCTCCATTATTTAGAGGAACAGAATGTTCAACTAGCTATTCTAGATTAGATTTTTCTCAACTGGAAATGGAACTGAGAAGTAGCGCAGAGTGTGAGTGAGTATGGCTGAAAGTGTTGCACCTCAGCAAGTGAAAATTAAGGTGTTGATATGAGGTACAGCTCTTTTTGGTATGTATCTGAAACAAAAAGGGGGTTAAAGATATGGGGATTCGTGTGTTATTCTGTTTACATTTTTACAAACATGCTAATAAAATAATTTATCATAAACTTTTAAATGTATTTGAATATAACATTTAAACCAGACATGATAGATCAGATTTGTTGTTGTTGTTAACTTCCTTCGTGTCGATCTCGGCCCATGGCAACTCTATGGATGAGACATCTCCAGCCTCCCCTGTCCTCTACAGCTCTTCCTAGCTCCTGCAAACACATATTCATAGGCGCGTTACAGACTGCCTGTTTGGGGAGGCCTGTAAGCGGCCCTTTCCCTGCTGTATCGGGGCCTCAGCTGCCACAATGGCAGCCTCTGAGGCCCAGATCCGCCGCTTTCCAGGCCGCTTCCCCGTGGCCTGGAAAGGGGTGTCCTTGGGGCTTCATGCCCCAAGGACACCCGATGGCGGCGGGGAGGAGGAGAAAGGGGCCGCTCAGGCCCTTTCTCCCTTGCGTCCCTGATGCAGCCATCTAAAGGCTGCACCAGGGACGCAAATCTCAGAAGGAGCTCCGTTTCGGAGCTCCTTCTCACGCCACGGAAAGGGCGCTCTAGGCGCCCTTGCGCGGCGTGACGATGTCACGTCCGCGCCACCTCGTTTGGAGGCGGCGCGTTCGTGAAGTCAGAATGGCGGCCCCCGTGTGGAACGGGCGCCGCCATTTTGTACGGACTGGGTCCGTACTAGGGTTAGGGGCGTCAGGAAGTGACGCCCCTTTTAACCCTAGTACGTCCCCAGGACATACTTTTATGCCCATTTGTAACGGGCCATAGTCTCTTTAATAAAGTCCATACATCTAGCATGTGACCTTCCTCTCTTTCTACTTTCTCTACACCTTTCCTAATATTATTGTCCTTTCCAACGATTCATGCCTTCTTTATGTGTCCAAAGTATGACAGTCTTAAGTCTTGTCATCTTGGCTTCTTGATCTGCTCTAGGACCCATTTGTTTTTCCTTTTGACTATCCATAGAATCCTCAGATAATACCATTTAAAGCCCCGTTCCATTTATTTGTGTGTGTGTGGAAAACCCACATCATTAGTCAAGCATCCAGCATTCCATCATGACAGACATCCCAACTGTGTACTTGGATGTACTGGAAAACTGCATGTCCCAAGCCTCTTAGCTGGCCTGCACAGTCTTAGAACAAGGGGAAAACAACATGTTAGAGAAGGGTTGCAATTAAGTCATAACTGTCCATGGCCTGGCCATTCCATAGAGTGCAAGTTCTGGAGCTGGAGCAATAGGGTTTGGGATCTACAGAGCCTGAGCAAAGGAACTTAATAAAAAGCTATTAACTCAGCAAAGATCCAGAGAAAATTGAGAGGCTTATCCTCATTGCCAGAAATTTTGCAGTTTAATTGTAATTATCTGGATAGTATGCACTTTCCTTTTCCTGTGAAGAGCTGCAATATTAAAGTATCATTTACTGATTTGACTTGCTCATCATACTTAGACACTTGAAAAAATGGTAAGTAGTTGTAAAAGCATGAAAATGCCAGCATTTGAGTATAGACAGCATGAGACTTGTACTGTTGTGAGCCGTGTTGCCATAGTTTGATGCAAGGAAACAAAACGGATTAAGATGATGTGTCTCATGAAAGCAGCCCAAACAGATGGGAAGCCACAGAGCACTGAAAATAAAATTGAGTTAAAATGCAGGCAAAACATCTGTGGAAGAAGAAGTCAAAGGGGAGAGGGGTATTCTAAGAAGATAATCTTTATTTCCATGAGTTTTTCCATTGCAGAGACAGATAATGTGTGAAATATTTCTGAAGTATAAGATGACCACAAGCCCATAAAATCAATTTGTAGTATAGTATTAATAACCCATCTTTTCTGGTGCATATGCCAAGTAAGAATTATGTGCCAGCAGTCCAAGAAGGCAGACCAAATTCCTGCTTTATACAGTATTGTCTGGTTTATATTTTTAAAGTGGGCTTATATATGCAAGAATTAAGACTGGGCAGTTTCCTAATGTCTATCCAGTAGAAGGCTGTTGTTACATTATTACATAGCAGAATTGCATCAGGCATTCTTGCCAGTGCCCAATACACATCTTTGCAATACACTAACAGGATTTCTTAGCACCTCTGCTACTTAACTAAGTATATGTAAAGTTATATTAAGTAAAAGGTGATATAGGATTCCAGTGATTATTTCCAAATAAGACTGCAGAAACCTTGTCTAAAAAAAAAAAACCTTTAATTTGTGGTATCACCATAAATTGACAGGCAATGTGAAAGTACACACACACACACTTAAATGCTGAGATTCAAGAGAGAGGGATTCTGCAAACATCTACATAAATAATGCCCATCTTTTGATGATTACTTTGAAATGAAGCTGCAAGTTTCACCAGTTCAAGATTATTTCCTTTGAGTGGACTCTCTCATTATGTTGTTACAAGCTAGATGTCGCTAGGTGATTTTGTTGAAACACATTTCTCATGGAAAAAATAGTGCTTTCAGAACCCCATATAGGGGTTTTGTGCAAAATTGCTGGATATTTTTTTTAAAACCCAAACACTCATTTTGCATTAAAAAAACTCTCTGGGTATCTGGAAACAGTTTTTAAAAAGTCCACAGAAATGTTTTTTTGTACAGATTGTGTGTATTTCTTTAAACAATAATTTCCAAAGCCACCTTTGGATGTTTGAATACCAGGTGAAAATTGTGCAGAAGTCTCACCTCTCTGCTGCTATTCTCAGCCTGTTTACCCAAGCACTGAGGAATCCATATTTGTCCAGGAAACAAATAATGACAGATTTCCACCCCTACATCACATCAGTACTCCAAATGAGAAAATATTTCAAATACTCTTCATTTAAACACCTGGGTACAGAGTACACCTGCATGGGGAGCAGTTTTCCCTCCACTTGTATGTGGCTTTAAAAGTGCATCTTGTGTAGAGGCTGAGAATACTGAGGTGGCATGCATGGTTGTAAATTCCAGTAGGAATGTTGGTAGTGAACAGAAGTTAACATATTCATAATTCTAAACCAGGCTTGGAAAACTTGTGGCCTTCAAAATATTATTGGACTACGGGTCCTAAAATCCTTGCTATCCGACGGGAGTTTCAGTCCAAAGTCTGGATGGTCACATGTCCCTGGTCCTGCTCTGAAAACCAGTAGACAGGTTTTGCCAGACTTGTTTGAAGAGAGTTTACTTAAACCATATATCTGGGAACTTGAGATTATGCACATGATCAAAAATAGTGCAGTAGTAATGGTGATGGGCCATTAGGATGAGCAGTAGGAACTAGTAAGCTAAGAACAAAAACTAGTTGAGTTCTTACAATTTAGACAATTGATCAGATAAAACAGAAGCTATAAACAAATGTATACAGGTGGAATTTACTGAATATACATGTATTGAAAAGGCAGAGATATTTTTCTTCATCTTCTGCAGAAAGGATTTTTAACTGGTTGGATGTTATATTTTCATATGCTGGTGAGTGTTTTAAATTCTGGTCTAATTTCTAATGTTTTAATTCATTTTATACTTTCATTGTGTTTGTAGTATTCAGCTGTAAACTAATGTCAGTCATGTTCTTTGGAGAAATGTGGAATGTAAATCAAATTAATAAAAATAGGTAAGGTATACATAGCAGCACTTATACATTAACAGCAAACTTGTGTAAGTGGGAGAGCTATCAACTTGTTACTCTTCCATGTTTTCAGGATGCACACTTTACCAACTGTGTGCATAAGCCCTGGGTAGATATTAAGTTCTTCCTTTTCTTTTCCATGACCTTTGCACAGAAATATGTAGCAAGCAAGGCTTAGCTCTATCAGATATACTGTATGGATGTTATGGTAGTGATTTATGTATGTATCACATTGTTGTGTGTGCTGCCCTTGTGTTCTTGTAAAATGATCTTCTGGTGGAAAATTGTGAACAATTCTGTCAATAAACACCTGACTCCTTAGGTTACGGCAGCAAGGCAAATGACCTGTGAGCTGGCAGATATTCCTGTACACTGCCAGTTTGCATTAATTTTAAGGAACTGGGAAGACTTGTTATCTGCTAAAAACACATATTTATGTAGATTGTACCTGTCCTTGCTACTCACCTGAAACCTACTGTCTTACTAGGTTATCCTCCTGACACTTCTGGTTATAATCTTTCTTTATATGAGATCTAGGCAGTAGTTGGTGAAAATGCACAATCAGCTTGTTGCATGGAATAGCTTCTTTTACTGTTGCTTCAGAGAATTTGAAAATGTATTTTTGCTACCAACATATTCATCCTTCTCCCATTTGTGTATGTATTGCTTTACTGAAGTACAGTTCCCCTTTTATCAGTTCTTGCAAGGTTAGATTGAGATATTGATTCAAAAGGTTAGATAGTGAACTCCCTGGCAAATTAGTAGAGATGTGTTTAACTACATCCATCAAGCAAAATTGAACCACTGTCATAGAGCAGGTGCCTGCTTATGTGGGATGATCTTTCACTCCATCAGAGTACTGAACTATTTTACTTTCACATACACTGTCGGGTTTCAATAACTAGAATACTTAAATAGAGGATAAAAGAGGCTTATCATTCTCTTGTCTACTGGGCCATACTTATATATCTCTAGTCTCTATTGTATACAAAGGAGGGATGAAAAGACATTTGTTCAATTCACATTTGGATATGAACCTACCTAATTTGCACTTCCCACAGCAATATGTGCACTGAAGCAATTATTCTTCAAGACTGAATTTTTTTCATTTCTCTCATTTAAAAATCCATATATTTCTGAAAATCATTACAAACATACATTATATTTTGGGGAAATTGCTTATCAAATTCATAAAATTGGGCATAACAGAGTAAAAAAGTGTCTATAGAAAAAAACCTTCAAGAAGAAAGTACAAAGTGATCAAATTTATGCTTGGAATAAAAGGAAAGTGACAGAAGCTGAAGTGGTGTCAAATTGCATTGTTTTGTAGTGTAAATGCACCTAAGGAAATGATATAAAAAGAATTCCCTAAGACAGGAAAGTTGGAAAAGCATTGACCTAGGTCTGTCCACCATTCTTTTTCTAGTTGTGCCCCATTATTTTGTGGGATCCTTCCAATTATTTGGTATAAATGCATATCCGCAACCTCCTCTTTAAAAGAACTTCAACTAAGTGCATACACTCAAATTCATTCTTGGCCTTGCTTCTCCTCCTCTTCCTCCTTCTGCTTTTGCTGGTGCTTTTTTCCTCAGTTCAGATTTTAAATAGAAATTTCTTTAAGCATCAAGGTCAAGTCTGACCTCTTAAGTATCATATGCACTAATAATGTAGTGTATTTTTCATAGATGCATGTGCCTTTTCCCTGTATCTCTGTGAATTTTGTCTGATATGCTTAACTGTGTCCACTCGCTGTCATCATTATACTGTTCTTTCTAGTGCTCAGCTGTTCTTTGCAATCATCATCAATTATCTGATGCAATAACTGGGTGTGTAAACTAATAGAAGCTATTTGTATCAAGAGGAATTAATCACAGCCTTCCTTCTAATTAGGAGTACAGTCCTTCTCAGTTCTTGCTCCTATTTATCCAGTGGATCAGAACTTTGTGTTCATTTTCTCACCTCAGAAGCAAACTGTACTGCTGTCCTGTTTAACAGAGCCTCAGAAGATACCATCTATATAACTTCCCATTAGGCAAACACTGTGTGATATATATAATACAACACTGAGTCATTTTCATGTTCATCACTCACTTTGGAATTACTTGTACTTTAACTCTGACTAGGGCTGCAAATGCACTGCAGAAATGATGCAGTTTGACATCACTTTAACTGCCATGACTCAGTGCTATGGAATTCTGGGGTTTGCAGTTTTATGAGATATTTAGCCTTCTCTGTCAGAGAGCACTGGTGCCTCAACAATCTATAAATCCCAGTATTCCATAGCATTGTGGTTTCAACCTGCATTATTTCTGCGGTGCAGCTGCAGCTGAAGTATTGCAGTTTAATTCTATTTGCTTTGGACATATTAATTAATAACAATTTGGTGTTGTTTGTCTGGTAGATCCCAGCAGAGGAATACGAAGGTGTCTAAATTGTGTACTTCATCCCTTAGAGCTTTGGGAATTTCCAGGCTTAAATGAATTTGTTTACTGAGCAGTAGATCCATTGCTTTAACTAATTTCAGTAAGAAGGAAAACCGATTCCAGCTGAACAGGAACATAGGGCTGATTTCTGCTGAATAAGCTACATTGACATCAGAAAGTAGACAAAGGCCAGAGAGCTGGTTTTGTAACTATTAGCTTAGCAGAGCTCAAAGGAAGACAGAGAACAGAAGCAAACGATTCAAAGTATCAGTTTCACCTTTTACAGGAGGTCTTTGGCTTCCATTTATAAACAGATATGCATCACTGAGCTGGCTACATTTCACTAAGAAGGTAAATAATCCCTGTACAAATGGTTTATTTCATATTCTTCAATCTGCTGAATGATCTATAAGCCTTTGCTAGGAAGAACTATGATGGTAGCCAGCAAAGTACATGGTCCAATTGACCATGTTAATTCACCAGAAATTAAAAGAAGTGTTTTATGTTCAGATAATTTGTCAACCCATTGAGGGAAGCTGAACACTTTGTGTCCATACTGGGGACAGAGAACCCACTACCTAGCACTGTAGTTACAGTCTTATGTAGTATGTAATGACCATACAGTATTCTACTGGTAATTGGCAAACGGGCATTGAATAGACATTAATTTAAGTGGTAAGATAAGAAGGGGAAGGAGAGGAGAATCCAGCAAATCATTTGCGAAAATTGCATTGATTTTCCCAGCTGTTCCCAAAAGAGATTTTAATGCACCTAAGTAGAATTCAAGGTAAGCCAGCACAAATCATTCTTCTATATTCTTAAGTAGTAAATATCCAAAGATTGGCATAAAGGGTGATTTTCTGTATGTAATGGGATCAGGGACCCTTTCACACTGTACAACTGTAGCACTATGATTCCACTTTAGTTGCCTTGGTTGCATCCTTTGGAAAACTGGGACTTGCCATTTAGGGAGGGGTATTTGGAGTTTTCAGCCAGAGAACTCTAGTGCCTAATGAAACTACAAATCACATGATTTCCTAGGATTTTGCCATGGATATTAAAGTGGAATCATAGTGCTATAACTGTGCAGTCTGAAAGGGGCCCAGGAGCACCAGAGGTAGGCCACCTAGGACCCTTCAGATATTTCAGGTTGCAACTTCTATAAACTTCAGAAAACATAGGAAATGGTCTGGAATTATTGGATTTGTAGTCCAAAAACATTGGACGGCACCAGGTTGTCTATCATTTATTTAGGATTGCTGATCCTCCCTCAGGGTATTTCAGATTGTATATACATATTTATTCCATAGAAAACCTACATTGTTGATTACCATGATGTCTTTTTTTTTTTTTTAGGAACAATAGATCCCCTTCAGTTATATCTCTTCCAGTTTCATCTTGAGATGGATCTTTAGATCTTTAGCCTCTAAACTTTGTCTCTGAAAAGAAACTGCAAATGGTGATCTAACAGGGACCATGTATATTCTGTGGCATCCTTGGCAGTGTAAATGGACCCAGGGGAAAGATTGGCAAAATAGTACTTTCTATTAGTGCCTTTATATTTAGTGTCTCTTTCTCTTTGCCTTTTGTCCCACTGTATATGGTAGTGGGACAATGGTACTAGTAATTACATATGTTTGTTGTGTGCCTTCAAATTTTCTGACTTACAGTGACCCAAAGACAAACCTATCACAGGGTGTTCTTGGCACGTTTCTTCAGAGGGGGGTTGCCATTGCCATCCTCTGAGGTTGAGAGGGTGTGACCTGCCCAAGGTCACCCACTGGCTTTCCATGGCTGAGCCTGGATTCAAACCCTGGTCTCTCAGTGTCCTAGTCCAATGCTCAGACCATTATCAATCCCTCAATCACATATATAGCAGAAAATAAAGTGGTATTCTCAGACACAAAGGTAGAACCAGATGTTTTTAAAAGAGATCTTAGCTGTGGTCAGTCTCCTGTATAAAGTCCTGAATAGACTTTGCCACATGATTGTGCCTTTCAGATTTTTTAAAAAAAGAAATGCAGCCTTTCCCCATTGTAGCTGCTATCTGGTCTGTGGTTGTAAGAAAAGAGAGTGATCTTCTCCCTCAGGCTGATTGCATGCTGAACATCCAGTCCACCCCTGCTGCTAGGTGCTCCTGAAGATACCATCTCCTGCAGTGGCATTTCTTTGAAGGATAAATAGCATTTTTTATCTGTTAAAAAACACAAAAAATCCCCACAAAAAACTATGGATGCCAGCTGTGAAAGCCTTTGACTTCACATAAATAGTATTGTTAGAAGAGCATTTTTGAAGACTAGGAACATGACATAGGAATGCCCCCTGCATTACTTCCCAATCTGGTCCCTCTCCAATCCCATTAGATGCCATTTCAAAAACAAGCCCAAGAGCTAAGCATGTTCTAGGCTTAGACTGGGTGATTAGGACATGGCCACTAAGCAAGAGAATCCCAGCTAGCTTTCCCCATTCAGTATAACTCTGATATATTGAAGGGTTCATGCAGTGATTATAGCCTTGGCCCCACAAAAGATTTTAAGTCCTGGCAGTCTCACTCATACTCAGATTACACAGAATGATATAGGTCTCTGAAATCACTATGATTCCTCTTCCTGTGCTTTTTGAAAGGAAACTCATAATCCTCTTTCTAGGGAGTATTCATTAGAAGTCTTGCTTGGAAAGATATCAGAAGTTGCTTGCTTGGCTTGTGAAGGCTTGTGACATTCTAGTTCAAATGTATGGGGATTCATGCCTTCAGCCAGTAAGGGAAATATTTTTCAATATCCCAGAGAAATGACAAGCCTATGCCCTCTTCTTGAGCATGACACTGAGTAAAAGGGCAAAGGAAGGTCTCCCCTGTCACCTTCCATTTCATCCTTGAGCATGTTTCTGTGGATTAGCAGTATTCTAAGCACCTCTGTATCTCTGTAATGGCAAAGATAATGAGCCATTGTGACCACAAGCTTTGGCTCTCTGGGAATACTAGCAAAAACACATGGACCTTGCAAATATAATGATACAAGTCAAATGTATTTTTGGAAACCAGTATGTGGAAGTACACTTGGTGTGGTATGATAACCTAGAAAACCATGGGTTTTCACAATGAACAGTGAAAAGAAGTCTTCTTTACAGATATTATTATTTAAGTAGACATAATAATTAAAGTAGTGCATGAGAAAGTGGAATCTGTAGATAAGTAGTAACTGCACCAAGGTTAATACATATTAAACACACACAGAGACACCAGTGTGGTTGTATAAAATTGCTAAAATACATCTTATTTTAAACTATTATACTATCTTCCAAATATTACATACCCTTTAAAAACAATGGATGCCACTTTATTTTGGGCATGATTTGTATTTCAAAAATGTTAATTTAACAACATTAACTAGAATGGGTGTTTTAAAGACCATTACTTCTGCTTCAGTATTACTGCAGCAAAACTACATATTGCCCATCGTTCTAGGAATTTAGCCTAATAACCCAAAATCATCATCTCATTTTGATAATTTTGAGGTCTTAATGCCTCTAATTTTCATTTTACATGGGTTTAGAATGAAAGCTAAAATTGCATTAAACATAAACCAGAAATATGGCAGCCTGCAGAATCTGTCCTAATCCTGCAGGTTACAGTAAATTTCTGCCAGAAGCAGACTGCAATATCTTGGTGTTACGCATGGCCAAGCAGCTCTGTCCTTCAAATGCTATTAACTTCAGGCTGGTTAATCTATATTCCTGTACATTGAATACAAATGCTGCTGGCTGAGGGATTAGAAGAGAATTAAGTATTTGTTCCATAATCCTAAATGTTTATAAATCAGTATTAATTACTTTAGAGGGAAGCAGTCATATTTGGGTTACCATAAAGGGCTTACATCTCAGTTTTTGCCAAATAATTTAGTTATTCAGCCAGCTAATAAATATAATGCAGCAGAAGAGAACTATTTCTTTCTATGCAGCATAATCTGTGCATGGTTCCTTTGCTTAATTAGGACTAATTGCAGTCATTATGGAGCATTATAAATTAAAGGCAATGGGAGGGTTGGGAGCGTTCCACAGAACTGAAGGTGAATAAGGATCACAAGAGAGCTGTCAGAAAAGAGAACTGGAAGAGGACAGACATATGCAATCCATGCATCTCTCCATTTCTAAGAGTTGAATTTATGTTTATGCCCAACCTGCTCAGTCTACTGTGCAAGCTTAGAGAATTCAAGGACATAATTATTTCAGTCACATAGCAGATGAGATGTAGGGAAATCTATGGAAGATGAACACCATTGAAGTACTGCAATTTGTCACAATGCTGCAGATGGCATCAGATGCATTACACTTGTCACACAGCAGAGCCAAATGAAACGGAGGAGGAGATGAGGTTTTTTTTCTTCATTGAGTTCAGAAATACTATAGACAATTGAAGGACCAGATTCGGGTGTATTAAAAAGACCTAGATACTTTATAACTACAACTTATCAAGTACATTTTATGCTCAGATGCTGATTCCCATATGCTAAATTATACATCTGGTACAGGGAGCAGATTTTCCGAATGGTTATGGACTGCAACTCCCATCATTCCACACTATTGACTATGTAGTTAGAGCTGATGGGTGTTGCAATCTGGCAACATCTTAACCTTTCCCAACCTTAATATACACGAATGGTGGCAACCACATGAATGGTGAATAAGTACACGAATTTCTGCTTTCCTCTTTAAAGACACTGAAGGCAACTGGTCTGCTTTTCTTCTAGCCAATTCCATGGGCTCTAGAAAGGAAGTCTGTATTTACACATGCAGCAGGGCTAGTTCTACCATTAACAAGAATAAGATACTGCTTCAAATAGTGGATGCTGTGGGTAGCACTGGGTATGGCTGTGGAGTATTGGCCTGAGATCTTCTAGTTGCTGCATTCCATATTACATTCAATCACTAACACTAATGTAAGATTTAGCTGTCAAGTTCTTGTGGAATTCATCAAGTACTGTGGGCCCTCCAGGTTTGCTGGGGTAGGGATGCAGGACCCCTGTGAAAGTGGAAGAACCTCAAATTAAAAGATATGTTACCTGAGAGAACACTTATCTAGAAATCTCTAATTCCTCCAGCATGACTCTGTGGTCATCATCTGCCAGAGGTTGACAATAGAATAGTGCTAGGGGACCTATACATGCCTAGAGAAGTGTTTTCTCTAGGAATCTCTAGGTCTTCCAGCATGACTTTATGGCCAAATTCCAAGAGTTGTGTTGGTGGATCTAGAGAGTATATACTGTATTACAATGGATCACTGGTATTCTCTTGAGTTTGGTTTCAGGACCCATCATGTATATCAAAATCTTTGGGTATTCATGTTCCATCAAATATAATGACATAGTAAAATGGTGTCCCTTATATAATTTGGCAAAAAGAATGTATGCTCTTTGGAATTGTCATATTTTTAAATATTTTCAAGCCATGGATGGTTGAATCCGTGGATAAAGAGGACTGACTGTAATCAAATCTGTGAATAATCAAATCCACAAAAGTCAAAGACCCAAATGTGGAGGGCTTGCTTTATGTATCATCTTCTTTTTTTATAATCAGTAACAGCTGGTTGTTCCCATGCATGTTTTAGCCTGAATTTTAATTAAAATTAAAGTAAAAGACCTCTCCAAGGTACTGTAACTATTTTGTGGCTAGAGTTCATTATGTTGGATATCTTCTTTAAAGTCAGGACCAAAACCAGTGTGGATTCACCTCCTTAATAACATCAAACCATCCAGCTGCCACTGCTTGCAATCTAAGCACTGGTACTGTACTTGAGATCTTTTGTTGTTGTTGTTGTTGTTGTTGTTGGCCTTCCAAATCATTTTCAACTTATGGCAACCTTAAGAGAAACATATTTTGGGGTTTTCTTGGCAAGAGTTGTTCAAAGGAGGATTGCCATTGCCTTTCCCTGGGGCTGGGAGCATGTGACTTGCCCAAGGCTACCCAGTTGGTTTCATGGTCACGCACAAATTTGAACCCTGGTCTCCAGAGTTGTTGTCCAACATTCAAACCAAATACTGGCTTTCAGGGTACAGTAAAAATGTAATTCAAAAAGAATGATGTGTGTATATGTGCTTAATAAAGCAATTAAAAGATCACCAACCTTGAAAATGGATAAGGAACAATGTGCACACTAAGATCTGCAATAGCCTGTCACCTTACAAGTCAATAGCTTTACATTAACATTAGCTTGTCCTCTAAAGACAAACCTGAGGATATTGAATAAGCATTTGAGATGTTGTTTGCTCTTGTGTGTGTGTGTGTGTGTGAATATTTTTTTTAGTTTTCTAACTAGTTAACACAGTTTTCCTGGAGTTGTAAAATGATCTGCATTTATATTTGCAGTTTGCAAATAAATAGAAGCTTCTCCCACTGCTGTGGTGTTCAAAAAGAGGGAAGTGTCCATTCAGAAAAGAATGTATACAAACGTACAGCTTGACTTTTCAGCAGAGCAGAAAGACATGGCTTGGTAGAAGTACCCCTATTCTGCCAAATATGAGTGAATGATTTATCCTTTGTATCGGCTGCTCCTAAAATTTGGAATGATCTACCGGAGGAGATCCATCACATTACAACTCTTGATACCTTCAAGAGGCCATTAAGATGGATCTCTTCCGGTGGGCATTCCCAGACTGATAAATGGGCTCTCCCATTGTCCCAGATCTGTCCCATAACTGTGGTTGTTTTATTCGTCCCATATTTGCCTCATGTTAATTAGTGCTAATTTTAGATTATTTTTAATAATTTGTTTGTATTTTATGCTTTTTCGTGTTTTTTAATTGGGGTTAGGAATTTCTGTAAATTACGTTATTATGCGTTTATCGTTACCCACCTCGATCCTTCAGGGAGAGGCGGGCTATAAATTGTTATTATCCTTACCTAGTAGACACTGATGAAGACCAAAACTGGCTTTCTTAAATTACTCAAGGAATGCCAGTATGCCCCTTCTCTTAATATCATTTTTGTTAATCATCTGTATCTGCATTATATAACATTGCTTCAAATTTATGAACATGTCTTGTTTTGGTTTTATGAGCCAGGCAAACTTTATATAAATGATTATATGTAATATGTATACAGTATATGTTTGGCTGCTTCAGTTTATTGTAATTTCTTTAGAAATAATATTGATTTATGTTTAGTTCTGTTTACTCTTTATTGATAATTATATTGCATTAGTTGTTGTTTCTCTGATTTTCTCTGGTTTGTTAAATACGGGCACAGAGTCAAGAAAGCACTTCATTTAACAACGTTCATTGATTCAATTCATGTAAATGTCAACACTTGCAAAAGGTCTGAGAACATTGCCCTAGTGATCACAAGGCCTTGTTGCACAAGTTATATATTTTCTAAACTAAGAACTGTAATTTTTGCATTCCAAATATAGATTTATTGTTCATTTATCAAGAATAAGAATGATACCAGAAGTCTTTGAATGGAGTACATATAGCTCTGTTTCTATATTTCTGAATGGTGATGGTGAAGAACATAAAATCATAGAACTGGAAGAGACCTCAAGGGCCATCCAGTCCAATTCCTTGATGTGCAGGAATACACAATCAGAGTATTCCGGACAGATGGCCACTCAGCCTCTGTTTAGAAATCTCCAAAAAAGGAGACTCCACCACATTCTGAGGCATTGTGTTCTACTGTTGAACAGCATTTACTTTCAGGAAGAACACTTTTAAATGCAAGCATCAAAGTGTGGAATTTGTAAGGAATATAAATCTAGAACAGCGATTCCTGAACTCTGGCATTCCAGGTGTTTTGTACTTTGGCTCCCAGAATCCCAGACTACTGACCAAGATGGCTGAGGTTTCTGGAAGCTGGAGTCCAAAACATCTGGGGATAGAGTTTGGGAATCCCTCATCTAGAAGTTACTGAATGTTTTTATTTTATATTATATTATTTACATCCTTTCTTTTTCTTTGCATAGGACTCAAGCTATGTATCCCTTCCAAAATTAGATCTCTATGAAAGAAAGAAGAGTATGTTTACTTAAATCAAAACCATTTAAAATTCAGATTGCATCAAGTACCATACTCAAAATATTCTAGATGAGAAGTAGTCATAATATACATTGGTGAGTCCCAAGTCAGTGGGATGGTAAATCCAGTCTCAGGTTTTACTCCAGATTTTAATGGAGCAATCCAAGGCCCAGTCCTGTGAGGCAGCAGAGTCTGTCATCTTGGATAGCTCCTGTAAGCCTTAATGCTTATCCCCAAACAGGTTCAAATCCTTAGATATCTTTTGACTAAAACCTGGGTCCACTGCCCCACTGACATGGAACATGCCACCTAAACAAGCACTGATTTTATAAAACAGGATGATTCATGGATTGCTAGGTAGAAACAGTATTCATATGGTCTACTGCTATGTGCACCTCCTGCCCTGCATGAAGCTATAAGTCATTTTGCCAGTCTATCTGCCTGTCTATCCCAGCTTTTCCATAATTTTGTGTATTGGGGTACAGTATGTATGACCCAGGTTTACAGACCAAGGCTTCATCTACATTGCAGACATAATGCAGTTTGACACTGCTGTAACTGTCATGGCTCAGTGTTATGGAATTCTTTGATTTGTAGTTTGTTGTAGCACCAGACTTTCCTGACAGAGATGACTAAATGTCTCACAAAACAACAAATGCCAGAATTCCATAGCACTGAGCTCCCAGAATGTGAGTTTCTTTCCCAAGGGAGGTGAGACTGATCACTTCCCTGTTGTCCTTCTGCTTTCAAGCAAAGACTTTTGTGTTCAAACAGACCTTTGGCATGTTTTTTGTGGGGTTTTTGGGCTATGTGGCCATGTTCTAGAAGATTTTCTTCCTGACATTTCACCAGCTGACCTTTGGCAACTTAGATTGATGAATATAAAAAGGGCTTTTGAGTTCTTCAGGTGCTGCTTTTATGGAGATTATTTTAAATTGCTTTGAATTTTGTTTGCCTTTCAAAATTAGGATTTTTTGTTTTGTAATTTGTATTATTATTATTATTATTATTATTATTCACTGTATTTTTAACTACTTTGAGTATCATTTTAACAGAAGAATGTTAAAATGTGGACTAGAACTCAAGAAATAAAAAATAAATAAATTCATGTCACATCCTATACAGTTTCATGAAACATATTTTCATAGTGCCCTCATTTTTTGATGAGAAAAATAGGATAGTGCCCTTAGCCTGCTGAGTGTGCACCTATGCACACAGTGAAGACCTTTAGCATAGAACTGGAATGTCATTGTGGTATCACACATTGTACTGTGCACAGTGTACAACCAGTGTAAGTCCTGCTGTAGTCCTGTTTGCAGTTCAGGCAATTAAGAGACTAGTGCTGGCTGAAAGTCTGGCATTCATAGATTTGGCAATGTTCTGAATAAGTTGTGCCAGTGTGCCATTCTTTTACAAATTCCACTGAAATTAATTACTGTGCAGTCCTGCATCATAATTGCCAACGAGAACCTAGAAAGCATTAATTTGAATGAGCCATTAGAGGTTCATCATGTTGGATGAATAGGGAAGAATCACTTTTGGGGGGCAAATATGCAAGAAACATAGGCTGAACTTCTGTAATGAAAATATTATGAAAAGCAGCTTCTCTGTTGATAGTGTACTCTATCTGCTGTGTCTGTCACATAATGTGCCTGCTCATATTGTCTTATTTATGACACCTCCTAGCAACTTTCACAGTTCCATTGTGAAAATGATTGCTTTAAGTATATTTTAGTGTTCATTGGAAGACCAAGGAGACTGCCTTAATCCTCTCTAACTGAAATTGAAAAGATTTAAGGGTTTGAATTGTGATTACCTGATGATAGAATAAATGGGGAAGACCCACAAAATTTATCATTGACATTTAAAACATGAATGAAGTTTGGTGATGGAGCATGCACTGAATCTGAAACAAGTCAACGTGTTGTTTCCCTTCCGCCCAAACACATAAACATATACACTGATGTGATGCAGTAGTTGTTGACTTGCTTCTCTATCAGGCACTGTAGAAAATTGCAGAGGCCAAGAACAAACAAACAAACAAAAAAAAAAAAAACAAAAAAACCAACAAAACCCAGGCTTCATTTATATACCGCTTCATACCGCCTAAGCCAGGGGTAGGCAACCTTTTTGAGCCGGGGGCCGGGTTGCTGTCCCTCAGACAACTGGGGGTCCGAAGCCAAAAATAATAATAATAATAATAATTAAATAATTTTAAAACAATTAAATAAATAAATAAATCGGGACAAATGTGGGACAAAATTTTCAAATGGAGGACACTTTTTAAAAAATAAATGGAGGACACGCAAAAAAAGTGCTGATTTTTAAAAAAATGTTAATATAAATGCATGTTTCTGAGGCTTCTATAGACAATTGCCCCCCTTGCCCGCCACTTGCCCCCCCTTGCCCGCCTCTTCCTGATAGGCCAAAGCCCCACGCCCTCACGCGAGAGGCCAAAGGCTCCAGCAGCAATCGGCAGCAGGACCAGGCTGGGGCCGGTCCCAAGGCCTTGCCGGGCTGCATCCGGCCCGCGGGCCGCAGGTTGCCTACCCCTGGCCTAAGCAGTGTCTAAGTGGTCTTGAACTCGCAACCTTGTGGTTTTGAGTGAGTGGCTGCAGTACAGGCATTTAACCACTGCACCAACATAACTTCAGTTTTCAAAAGCATAGGTTATCCAGTTGACTGGGGTGGGAAAGCTCCATGTTTCAGCCCTAAAACCTTCAAAATGGTTTCTGGCTGTGTCAGCCCCTAAGAATGAAATTAGAAATGTCCAGGAAGAAACGATACTTGCTTTTTTAAAAACAGCTACTTGTGGTTTTCAATTTTTTTATTTATTCACTTTTAATAAACATCAGTTTATTAAACTAAAAGAACAACATTTACAATACAATACTTATGTTCATAATATACTGCATACAAAACAATATAAAACAATAATGCAAAACTATTCATAAGCTAAATTACATACCACAAACTCCAACAAACTTATAATCACAATCAAACAACTATACCAGTACACATAAACAAATTAATAATTCTCTACACATGCAACAATGACCTCCTTAAAGACTTTGCATTTACCTCCTACAATTAGTGTCTAATATCATTTTGCATTGTAATTGTTCTGTTCTATTGTAACACCTGGCTTTACATATTTACCTTTATAAAGTGTCTATAAGCTTGTATATCTTACTCATCATTTTTACTTATCAAATGTTCTGTTTTCTCTACTGTGTTCCTCTAATATTCTCTAATATTCATCCCTATGAGACCTCCCCATCATTTCTCCATATAAGATATCATTATATTCCAATTCTTTTCAAAAGCTACCAGTAATTATGCTTTAAAAACTTGGATGTTTTGCTAGAATACAGTGTGGGGGCACATCAAGATTGTGTCCATTTAATTCTTCCATTTAAAAAGTCTTATCCTTTTGCAGTGCCCAGGGGTTCACCAAATGGCCTGAGTGGTCTTCTTGTGGTGTGTGGGCCTCCAAATCCCACAAGGCTGGGAAATTGGTGGTCCTCTTGTTGTTGTTGGACCCACTTTTCATCAGCCTTCAGTCACCTGGCTAGTGGTGAGGCATGATAAAAACTGTAGCTGAACAACATCTGAAGGACCACAGGTTCCAGAGGTGGATCTAATGGCAGCAAATGGGCAATCTGCCCTAAATCCCCCATGTAATTTTTGAAAGTGAAGTTTGTGGTCTCTTCTGTTCCAAACAACACTGAACTTTGGATATTTAAGGGGGAAAACAGTGTGTTAATGCAGTTTTCATTCAAACAGAGTGAAATACCATTGACTTTTTCACTTGAATGTTAGTTGAATGCTAGGTGTGACAAAAAGTGCTTTCAGACATCACAATAAACCTGAATTTTTGAGAATTGTCTGTTACTGTGAAGAAGGTAGTGTGGTATACACACTTGCCTGTCTAAGAACAACAACAACAATAGCCACAACTCACAGACCTCTTGTGTGTTCATTCTAATGTCCAAATCTGGCACTCAGGTTTGTCTCTTCTCCCAAAGCCAGAAAAATGATGGCTTTTCTTTTTCACCCACCCACCCATCTGCCTTGTATAGAGACAGTCAAGAGAGTACTGAATATGACAACCAAACTGGGGGTGGAGGTTTTGCAGTTTCGTCAGCTGTTTCTGCTTACAATGGGAACAACTGGACAGCATACAGTATCACTACATTATAAATAGCATGCCAGAATTCTCAAGAGTTTTGGCTTACTGTGATATTTGAACCCAGAAAATAAGTGTTAATGTACTGGGTTTGTTTTTAATTTTTCTATCCTAACGCTTTCTTTCCAGCATTTTTAAATAACTGTTTTGTCTTGGTAATAAAACAAGATATGTTAGGATAGTTTTGAGCAGCATATGAAGGAATACAGTTTTACTGCCTTACTGTGGATTTTGTATTGTTCTTTTCCCTCAGAGATCAATATGGTTACTTTCTGGTTTTTTGCATCTTTATTCCTCTCTCAAATTTTGTAACAGCAGATTTAGAAAATGATCTGGGCTCTGTGGAAGTTACCGTGTACCACTATAGAATATGCTTGGATTGATAGATGGCAATCAAAGATGCATTTTGAATCTGAATGTGATTAACATGCTGTTTTCTGATTGGTAGCGAGTCCACAATATGCACAAAAATGCAATGTGGTGCCCTTGCACTTTGTGTCTAATTTTGCACAATAAATGCACAAAGATGCAATGTGGTGCCCTTGCCCCTTGTGTCTAATTTTGAATCTGAATGTGATTAATGTGCTGTTTTCTGATTGGTAGCGATTCCAAAATATGCACAAAGATGTAATGTGGTGCCCTTGCACTTTCTTCCCCTTACTCTATGCCTTATCTTCCACAGTGGTGGGGAGTTCCCATGTCAAGTACCAACAGCTAGGTATTTTTCTGCTTAACAGAAAAAAATCCAATTTCAGGGTGATTTCACTGGTTGACCATCTGATTATCCTAAAGAAAAGCATCTGCATTATTTCATTGCAGCTCTGTGTTATTATTTGAGTCAATTATGTACTTTCTGAATAAAAAAAATACTTTTTTAAAAATTGTGAATGGAACAGTTAGCAGTGTGAGAGAGAACAGTATGGCAATCATTTGTGGCTGTTATCATTGAGCTAGGAAGGCTTGGAAGAAAAATGTCCAGTGGGACTGTATGGTGCTGAGATAGATATCAGCTGGAATTGTTAAAAACAAAGATACATGCTTTTCAAAATTAAATCATACTTTGTTAACCTCTGTGTTCCATAGTGCATTATGAAGTTACAGAATTCTGTCCCAGATTATTCATGTATGGAGCATGCTTGCATGAAAGGTTCCTGAACTTCTTTATGATGTTGTTATGTACAGTTAGTGGCATAGTAGCTTTAGGCTCTGGCATCCATGAACTCAAAATAAGAAGCCAGCCATGCATTGTGGAGTACTGGCTGATTTTACAAGATCTTTTCCATTTTCTGAATTGAAACCATGTGGATAAGTACAAAAATTACAACATGAACAGGAGAAAAGCTTACACTGTCTACGCAAAAGAATGATGTGGGTCTGCTGATGCTCCTGGTACAGCTTTCATTTATTTGATTTATTGGCTGCTCTCTTACTTGGCCTTTGTGAGCCCCTTGTGTTTCTGGCACAGCTTGTATAGAAAACCTCTCCACATAACGATGATTTAGACAGAGAATCAACTTTTAGGACCTTTCCTAAGATTGGAAAATGTGTCATGAGACAAGAAAGCAATCCTCTGGCAGGTTTTGTATGTGTCTGTACAGCAGAAAATAGCAGAACTCCTTTTGGGAATAAAATTCAACTTTCTGAATCTAAATATTTTAGGGGACCATGTTTCTTGACTTTGTTTAATTGCTATCATGAATCTCATGCCATTTGAATACAGATTTCATATAATCAGAAATAATATTTTAGAAGTAGCCTAATACTGCTAATTTTGAATATTTGACAATGTATTTGTTTGACAGAGTATTAAGATTGGCATCTTCTGCTTGCAGTGATCTGATGTTTAATAGTTCTCCAACTTTTGATGGACTGCAAAATATTCTTTCTAAAGTGTGCTGTAGCACATTATAAAAGAAGACATTAATATGGATAAAACTCAGCAAAATATATATAACTCTAAGTCAAGGCTAGACTAAAGATCATCCAGCCAAAATCAAGCATGTTTAAATCCCATTAATTTCAATAGTAGAGTTGAGTACATACTTAACTTTCCATCACTGTGAAACTGACTGGACCAAACAGTACTTCATTTTAGCTGGATCTTGCCCCTTGTGTCTAATTTTGAATCTGAATTGTTCATAAATAGCTCTTTAGTGGCATGGGAATACAGCAGGTACAGCACTTTTTGTATTATCTTTCTGAATGATAGCTATTATTAGGTTTGTGGGGACTTTTTTGTGTGTTCCTGGCTGTGACCCAGCTATTTCTCTTTGAGAAAATCCATTCGGCTGTCAGTTTACCTCACAAATCTAGTGAAGATGAAAAATCTGGAGGCTAAGCTTAAGCAGTACTCACTTCTGGTTTGTTCATTATGAGTTGGATTTGATCTGCACCCCCTGGTGCTTTTCTTCCAGGACTGTTTCATTGTGAGCTTTTGTCAGAAAAAAAAAAGTTTTCTCATTGGGAGAAGTCAGAAAAGAAGGGGAAGGCCATTCTCAAAGTCTCTGTTGAATGTGTTAATGCAAAGCCTTCCATTCTGGGACAAACTGTTCCCTTGTATATTTAATAAAACTGTAATCGCCCTTGATTTCTACTTTTCAACAGGAGCTTGGCATACTTTTTACCTTGAGAGTTCTGATTAGAGTCCTTTTAATTAAGTTGTGATTTACTCTTTTTTGCTGGCTGTTGAGTTGTTGCAGACAGCAGAGAAGCTTGATAAATGAAGGAAGCCCTGAAGAAATGGCTGTAAAGTTTTTCTTTCACCTACCCCACCCCTGCTCCAATGTTCTTGGGTACTGAGTTTGTTTCAAATAGCA
The DNA here is from genome assembly GCF_019175285.1 of Sceloporus undulatus. Lineage (NCBI taxonomy): Eukaryota > Metazoa > Chordata > Lepidosauria > Squamata > Phrynosomatidae > Sceloporus > Sceloporus undulatus. Next base: position 224,311,968 of record NC_056524.1, on the reverse strand, counting down.
AAGGTTAAGCTTAGCTGCACATTTGTCTTTTTTGAATTGTCAGCTTGTCAAGGGTTCCTGGGTTATGGGATTCTATTGCTATCTTTTTCAAAGCAGGCCTTGTTGCACTTTTTATAAGGAAAATGCTAGCTCTCTGACCTAGAAAATGATAAAAGATTGTACTTTGTAGCTACCAAACTTAATGTTATAAACTTTGTACTCACTTCTATCCCCCCCCCCCAGTTCCACTGGGTAAACAAAACCTTTCTCAGGCTGGCAGAGCAGTGTGTGTGTGTGTGTGTGTGAGAGAGAGAGAGAGAGAGAGAGAGAGTAATTAATTTGAACTGAGGACTTTAATTAGTGCCAGGAATGAAGGCTTAGTGGTGTTTGGTATACAGTATTAAGGTTGGTATACAGTAAGTGAACATACACAGCTCTCTTCTTTCCTATTTTATACATATTTTATCATCACAACAAGCCTATGAGGTACAATAGGCTGCACAAAAATACTCAAGATTACCAGTGTCATGGCTGAGTGAGAAGTTCAACCATATTTCTCAAATGCCAATACAGTACTCTATCCACTAACCCCCGCTCTTCTGTCATACTTTCTCTCAGTCTCTCTCTCTTTCATATTTTCTAAATGTTACAAAATTTAAAATCGCAAACAAAATGTGAAGTTATGTTGTGTGAATAATGCACCACAAATTTTAAATTGTATATTCATGTTCCCCTTATTCATTTTTTAGGAAAGGCGTGTATTGAGATGGGGAGGCATCTAATCTTCTTAAGGCTACAATCCACTTACCAGTTGCAATGAATCAGTTAGACTTACTTATGAGTAGACAAGTGTGTTCAATGTTATTTTTTCCAGATAGAAAAGCAAAGGTATATCTAAGTTGCATAAAACAAGACTAAGCATTTAGTTCTTATTCCCAGTGGAATCTGGATTGATAGACAATAAAATATTGCAACAACTGCTGTTTAACATAGTGCATGTTAGGGACTTTTCTGAAAACAGTAGTGACATTCTTTCCATAGAAGGTTTATTATCTACAGTAGATCCCCAAGCTAAGAATTGAAGTTGAACATTGGTGAATACTGGGTACCAGGTTGAGGAAGAGTGAAGTGTAGTGGATCAGTATGACAGGAAAAGCTAGAATGGATCAGGGGAAATATTAATCCTGTGATGTGTGATCTACATTGCATTATACTAAATGAAGTAATACCCCAAAGGTATAGAGACCGTGCTTTTAAAGTCAGACATTGATTAATGACCATCTATGTCTAGAGTTTGAATACTCTTTTTCTGTATGTCATCCTTTAATGTATTAACTAAAGTCATTAATTAAATCAGAGATATAATCCCAAATTATAAACAAATTGTTACACAGATTTTGAAGAAAGCTTGTTTCAGTTCTGTTTCTTCATCAACCTCCACAATCATCACAATGACATCAGACTATAATCAAAGGAGAAAAAGAAAAGAAACAATGTCTTACAAAGTGATATGTAGGCAGAGACATGGCAATTAGAATAGGTTAGGAGAGAGCAATTACCATTTGAAGTTGTTGTACATGTATACACTTGTAGATATTGTTCACTCTACTGTATTACGAAGGAGGAAGAGGAGGAGGAACATAGCTGCCTGCATAAACTCTCTAAACCATCAGCATAGGGAATGCATTCAGCTGAACTGTCTTCCTAAACTGTATACTGTATACATGAGGATTGCATTCATTCTTGAAGAGTTCAGCTGAGTTCTCATCACCATGTCCTCCTGAGTGTATCCTTTATGCTGTAATGTTCAATTTTTGTTTCTCCAGATGTTTTGGACTTCAATTCTCACAGGTCTTTACAATGGTAAGGGATTCTGGGAAGTCCAAAGCATCTGGGAGACGAAGGGTCACTATGAATGGAATGAGAGATTTCCCATGAACATGAGAGAATTAATAAACATGGCCCGTGTATTTTTTCCAGATAGATATCTGGATATTTTTCCAGATATGTCTCTGTGTGGAGACATATTTGATTAGAGGTATGCTCCAGAATAACATCATGAGTTTCATTTTTATTTCAACCTCTTTGGGAAAGTCAGACTGCATTTGCACTGCAGAAGTAATGCAGTTTGACACCACTTTAACTGCCATGGCTCAATGCTATTGAATTCAGGGATTTGTAGTTTTGTGAGATATTTAGCCTTCTCTATCAGAGAGCGTTGGTGCTAAAACAAACTACAAATCCCGGGATTCTATAGCATTGAGCCATGGCAATTAAAGTGGTGTCAAACTGCATTATTTCTGCAGTTTAGATGCAGCCTCAGAGTGGCTTACATTAATTACCACACAATACTCTTATAGTGCTGCCATTCCACTTTAATTGCTCTGGCTGCCTTCTGTGACATTCTGGGATTTGCAGTTTAATAATAATAATAATAATAATAATAATAATAAGAAGAAGAAGAAGAAGAAGAAGAAGAAGAAGAAGTTTTATTTATAGACCGCTATTCCGCGTTGATCATAGCGGTGTACAAGTAAAAAATTGCAATGACAAATACAAAGTACAATCAAAATATTTTAAAAAGAAATAATTGATATCAATTTAAAAAGAATGTTGTCTTCCAGGCGAGGCCTGTTGTTGCTGGCCTGCCTCTCTCCCCCTCAAGATGGTGGTCAGGAGGAGGGCTCTTTGTCTTCAGGCCAGGCCTCTCTCCCCCTCAAGATGGTGGTCTGCTAGGGCCAGGCGGCCTGCACCTTTAATGGCTGCTTTGAAGAGGACACCTGTTGCTTCTTACCTGGCTTTATGTGCAGCCCAGAATGACTAAATTAGATCATCTGGTTAGTTGCAGGTGATTTAGTTTAGTTTAGTGTAGTTTAGAGAGGGGCATTTAGTTTCTCAACCACATAGCTTTTATGCCTCTCTGAACTACAAACTCCAGAATGCAACAGGAGGCAGTTAGAGCAGAAAAAGTGGAATAGAAGCATTATAATAGTGTAGTGAGTTCATCCTGAATCTCATTCTTTGTGAGTTCAGTTATGCCAGGAGAGTAGATAAGTTCAGAACTACTCCATGGGGAGGGCTAAAAACCCCATACTGATGACTGGTGGCAAAAATCACAAAGAATTTGCATTTGTTTGCTGTTGGGCACAAGCTGTTTTATGGCCATATTGCCACTTCATAAGTAATGGCCATGGGTGCTTCAGTTTTATATTTCTGCATGGCAGAGGGTAGGACTAGGTGGCCTTTGTGGTCCCTTCTGTCTGTGATTCTATGATAAGCAGCATTATATCCACTGAATACTACAGGCTTTTAATAATTAAGTAAAGTATGACTCCTGCATATTTTGTTGGAAATGATCACAGAAAAGATTCCCTTATTTACATGGAAAAAGATTTCACTACTGACTTTATCTCTCATGTTTTCAAAAGGTGATGAAAATAACCTTCTGTACAATATCTGGCATAATTCAGCTTTTGGCCAGGTCATGTATTCTCAAATCTTCCTCCTTCTCTAGAAGCTGTTTTCCAAATTAGCTTCCTTTTTAAAATAAAGCATGTTGCATAAAGGTGTGCTTTATTTATTTTGGAGAAAAAACATGCTGGGGCATTGGAAGATGAACATATCAAATCAAGCTTCAAGTAGAGCTTTCTTTGGAATACCACCTGGGATACAGAGAAGTCTCTTTCAAAAGGAATCCATTGAAGAATTGCTCCTTTGTGCTAAAATAAGATGCCCAAAGGCGAGAGTGTTTTAATTTGATGGTACAGGAAGTGGAGGGCTAGGCCTGTGTTCTGTATGATTGTGATTGTTTTTTGTGCATGGAAACATTCATTTCCAGCTTTAGTTTTCATGAAAGAAACTCCATATATCATATGAAATCTGTTAAAAGAGCTTTCAGAACAATCCACAGCTTGAAGGAAGTGATCAGCCCAAGAACCATGTATTCACATAAAGCAGAAGAGACTGATCATTTTATTTTATATAAATGAATATATTGATATATAAATACAATATTTATTTTATTTTATTTGTGGGGAAATCACAACTGAAGAGAAAGCACAATATGCTGTGATTTTGTAACATTGATTAGCTATGTTGTATGTGGTGTAGTGGTTTGACTATGACTCTGGAGTTGTTTGTTGTTGTGTGCTTTCAAGTAGTTTCTAACATATTGTGACCCTAAGGCAAACCTATCACAGGGTTTCTTTACAAGTTTCTTCAAGGGGGGGGGTTGATGGAGACAGTGGTTCAAATCACCACTCTGCTATGGAAATTGGGCAAGTCATACTCTCTCAGTCTCAGAAGAAAGGAAAGGCAAACCTCCTCTGAACAAATCTTGCCAAGAAAATCTGTGATAGGGCTGCCATAAGTCAGAAACAACTTGAAGGTGCACGATAGTAGCAAGGTTGTTTAAATATTTGCAGGGATTTCATATTGAGGCTAGAGCAAGCTTTTTCTGCTGCTCCAGAGACTAGGACACAGAGTAGTGGATTCAAACATCAGGAAAAAGAACCTAAACACCAGGAAGAATGCCTTGATACCTAGAGCTGTTTGAGAGTGAAATACGCTGCCTCTGAGCACAGTGGGGTCTCCTTCTTTGGAGGTTTTTAAACAGAGACTGGTAAGCCATCTGTTGGGAGTGCTTTGATTGTGAGTTCCTGCATGGCAGGGAGTTGGACTGGATAGCCCTTGTAACTATGTGTATAGATTGGGTAAAAGGACTTTATTAAGTAGTGTGCACATGAGATCGCTTCCGCTTTACAAAGCCAGGAACATAAAGGCAAAGGCAGCATCAATATTGAATAAATTTAAGTAGCCATTTACTAAAGGGGTAAGTGTGGCCCTTCAGATGTTTTGGACTGTAATTCCCACATTTCTTTTCCAATGGCAATGCTGAGTACAACTGATGGGCATTGTAGGCCAAAACATCTGAAAGATTAAGGACTCCACCTCCCTAATTTTCTTCAGTCGGCCCTTCTTGTCAACAGATTCTTTATCCATGGATTCAACCATCCATGACTTGAAAATATTATATACACATTGTTACTGTTGTTAACTGCCCTTGAGTCAGCCTTGAATCATGGTGACCCTCTGTATGAGGCATGCCCAAGACTCCCTATCTTCCACTGCTCTGCTTAGGTCCTGTAAATCATGCTCATGAACTCCCTGATTGAGTCTAGCCACATAGCATGTAGTCTTTCTTTCTTCTACCTTCTATCCTTCCTAGTATTATTGTCTTTTGTAATGAGTCATGCTTTCTTATGATGTGGCCAAAGTACAACAGCCTCAAGTTGAGGCATGACTCATGACAGTATTTTTGGCTGTCTACAGTATCCTCAGCACTGTTCTCCAGCACCACATCTCAAATGAGTTTATTTTCTTTCTGTCCACTTTCAGCACTGTCCAGCTCTCACATCCACACATAGTGTTGAGGAATACAATGGCTTGCATGATGCTGACTTTAGTGCTCAGTTGTATTACTTTGCTCTTTATGATCTTGTTTAGTTCTTTCACTTCTGATGTTCCCATTCCTGGTCTTCTTATTTTTTGACTGCAGCCTCCATTCTGATTATTCTGAATTTATGTAGGTCTGTTGTCATTATTTTGGGATTTTTTACATTCAGAAGCAAGTCTGCCTTTGTACTTTCTTCCTTGACCTTCTTTAATAATTGTTCCAAGTCTGTGATGTTTTCCACTAGTTATATAGTGTCATCTGCATATCTTAGATTGTTGATGTTCCTTCCTCTTATCTTTACTCGTCCTTCTTCTAGTCTAAACCTGCACTTCGAATGATGTTTTCTGTGTAGAAGTTGAACAACTAGGGTGATAATATGCAGCCTTTCCTGACCCCATTGCCAACTGAGAACAATTCTGTTTCTCCATAATCTGTTCTAACAGTGACCTCTACTCCTAAGTACAGATTTCTCATCAGAACTATCAAATGTAGTGGGACTCCCATGACTTTGAGAGTTTTCCAGAGCTTTTCATGATCGATGCAGTCCCTCTCTATCTCTCTCTGTATATGTGTGTATCTGCCTAACTTCCAAAAAGCAAGCCTTGTTTTTGCCATTTTATATAAGGGACGCCATTTTAATATGCCATTGTATTTAAAGGGACTTGAGGATCCACAGATTTTGGTATCCATGTGGGGTTCTGGAACAAAACCCATGCAGATACCAAGTGTCTACATGGTAATTTTTCACAGAGAGCATTTTTACTCAAGGGGTAACTTGGATGTTTGTTTCTTTTACCTGTCCAATTTTTAATTTTAAAAAGTGTTCTGTCACACATGAGGTGTGTTGCAGCAAGGAAAATCCACTGTATAGTCCAGACAGCCAGATTACAGGCATCTACGCTGCAGAAAGGTTCATCTTGGAAAATGGTAGTTTCTATTCACTTATAATTCTCAGGGGAGAATTTCTTTTTCAAAACAAAATAATGAAGAAAAGTTCAGTCTTGACCTTTCTTGGGTCAGGAGGGGGATTGTCAACTCTTTATCTTGCAAGTTCAATTTGCAAAAGTCAGCAAGAGTTCAAGTTGCTGTTTTGCCACACAGTATGATATAGTTACTGAAAAATAATAGGAAATAGTTATAACTGAAGGAAAGGACCATTTGCTCACAGATGCTTAGCCCCCCCCCCCCCCCGTGGTGTTTTTTTTTTTTTTTTTTTTTTTTTTTTTTGGTAATATATGGTTTTCCTCAAGGAGACATCTATTGTTCACCAGATGACTCCAGTGGGTCCAGCTCAACAACTTGTTTGATGCTGGGTTACATAAATGAATTCATCTTCCATTCATAGTGTTTTTGGAGTTTCCCTTCAGGATATAATGTGAGAATGTGTGTTTGCTTTTTGAGCTTATTCATTTTTGCCTTTCATTTGATCTGGTCATCATTTTCATGACAAATGAGAAATTTAGACTGTTCATAATATTTTTCTCTTCCTCCCTTTTCCACCAAATCTCTTACAGTTCTCATGGGTCACATCTAAGCTTAAAGTGCCCAGAGCAAATAGCTACCACCTGCTTTCTGAAAAGGTAGCAGAAAATATTGCCCATATATATTATATAGTATCCAATTGTGTTGCTGCTTCTTGGAGCCTTTGATGAAAGCCAGCAGCCATTCACTCATATGGCACACAGCCTGTTAATCTATAAATAGCAGCTATTTTAATTTGTATTTTACTTGCAGACACATACAAATATTCTTCTCTATATAGTTCTGATTAATTAAAAAAAGAAAACTTTGTTTCTTTGGGAATCCTTCTACCTATCGAAGATTTTTTGGCTTGTATGAGGATTTTTACTATGTGATGCTATGATTTCAACAACATTGACATAAGTGTGATCTTACTTTGTTTATTTGAAATATTTATACTCCATTTTTTCATTTTAACAGAACTTCAAGGGGTCTCACAGGGATTGTCTTTAAGAAAATAAAGTCCCATCAAACTATCAACTAAAAATGGATCCAGTTGCCAGCAAATAGCAATTACAGAAGAGTCTGGGCAAGCTCCACTTTTATTTGTATCCCAACTTCACAACACAGAGATCTGATAAAAGATTTCTGGGGAGGGCATTCTCTATTTTGGTTGCCATGGAAAAGAAAAGTCTGCCTCTGGTCAACCGCCAGGGATATGGAGAATACTGATTAATGTTCACATCCTTGATGGAAAAGCATGTCTTAAAACTTGAGACCACCCCGCTGAGGAAGAGGAGGTTCTTGACACTTCAGGACTTTGTTGGGGAAGATTCCTTTATGCAAAAATTTGCAACATTTTCCTACACATAAAGTGGGGTTTGGGGAAAACATGTATTATGTGCAAAATACAATGATTCCTGCACAAAGATGTTGTTGTTTTTTACACAAAAAGCACATGCAGGAAAATTATAGATGGTATAAGAATTATGTATTTGTGTAACTCGTGCAAATTTTTAAATACAATATACCATTTCTGCAACTACAAATTTCTGTAAATTTGTCCAAATTTTTAAATACAACTTTATACCATTTGTGCAATTACAGGTTTCTGCATAGAAAAAGCAGGTGCGGTTTTCCCCACTTGCGATTCCTAGCCAAACAAATGTGGGCTGGGGGGGGGGGGTTGCACAGAAACTACATATGGAAAATTACACATGCTTTTTGGTCAGATGACATGTTTTCCTGCTCTAAAACATGTTTTCTGCTTGGGGAAATTTCCCTACTGAAGTTGTGAAATACAAATAGTGGTTTAAAAATGTGCAGAAATCCTTATATTCTTGTGGAATTGTGTGAAAATTGGTGAAATTATTCATTCTTGCATGTAGAAATCAAATGAATGAAACTTTTACACCCTCATTCACACATCTAACCCCCATTAGTGAAGTTACCTCAGAACATGACCTTAGTTAACAGATGAGAGAAGGCAAAATGTGAGAGGAACTTATGGCCCTCTGGATGTTGTTGAACTGCAGCTCCTATCAGCCTTTGCCAGCATAGATAATAATAAAGAATCAAGGGAGTTGCTTCTGGGGGAGGGGGACACACATTATACCTCCCAATCCAGAAAGGTGGTGCCTTAATTTGAATCTTTAAGTACTGTGTAGGCAGAATGTATACATGATTTTCTTCCTTCCTTCCTTCCTTCCTTTCACTAGTAGTGATGCTGAAGCTGTGTCTGCAGACTGATTTAAAGCAAGACATTTAAAATTAATGGATAAGAAAGCTTGATATTGAAGAGTCCCAAGGTCAAAGACAAATTTCATCTCTAGTTTTCTTTGATCTTTACATTCAGTTAGTGTCCATTCTTGCCATGTCTGTTTGGTGTTTAGCATAATAGGAATGAAGCCCTGCTCTAGGTATAAATCCTTTGCTCTTATTTCGCCTCTTTAGCCTTTTGTTGCCTCTGTCCTGCTTTTCAAGACTTCACTCTTCTTTTATAGAAGATTATTACAAGTCAGGTCACACAATCCTCCCCCCCCCCCTTTTCTGCTGCTGCTGCCCCTGAATAAATCTCTTCCACTTCAAGAGGTTTAATGGTTCTGCACAACTCACAGATCGCTCCTGCTTGCCTGACCCTGTAATCATGAGGGACAATAGTTCTCTGAGCAAATATCAGGTGATATTGAATATCCCTGTGCATATGCTGGCAGAGTAATTACTTAAAATTTCACATGCCTGAGTTCATCTCCCATATAGTCCCACAGCATTCTCCTCCTAAATGGACTATTTCATGTCTTACTTTCTTTGATTTTAGTGTTTTAAACCTGTCACAGTGGTATGTTTTCCTTGCTGGTGTGAACAGTATTCACAACCTGTCTTCTTCTCAGTGAAAGTGGCTGTCTAAAGGCATAGCAACAGCCCACTGAGAAATTGCCAGCCTCTACAAGAGTTCTTACCTCCAGCCCAAGTACAACACAAGGGGCACTTTGCTTTTCATTGTGGTTTCCATAATTTTCAAAGAATGTCTCTAGACAAAACTATTGTCTTTTATTTTTGTGAAACAAAATAACCCACCACCCCAACACACACACACAGAGAGAGAGAGAGAGAGAGGGCAATCATAGAAGGACTGGTTGATGGATCAAAAAAGATGGAATCAACCCACTTGATGCTTTTTCTTAAAAGTTCATGCAACAAAATACAACTGTTATAAAGTTATGCAATTTGCACACAGTGTTCACACTTACACAAAGTTTAAGTTACACAAAAATTAAGTTTCACAGTTTGCAGACAAAAAGGTTACAAAATTTTCTCTCTCAAGGCCAAATAGATAAATAGAAACGAGATCAAAAAAGACATAAAACTAATACACAGTATGGCTCTAACCACCACAATCCTGACTGTAATGAATAGACAAATAAAAAATATTCTACTGGTATAGATCCACTAAATAATCCTACTAATAATCATACCCACAGATTATTGCACCATTAGAATTCTTATTGCTAAAAATAAAATAAAACACTTTCCAATCTTTCAAAAAGTTTTCACGTTAATTTGGCCATCTGGGCTAACTCAGCACCCCTAACAATCCATTCTTCCATATGTCAGACCATTTCTAAGTCTGAGTAAATAGTGTTCTTGTTGCCGTTGTTATATGTCAGTGAAGTAATCAATGTTTACTATTCAGTTCTTTATAATGCCCAACAGAAACATTTCTGGTAACATTATAAAATCAACATTTTTTTTTCATTTAACATATCCATCTTAGACAAGTAACTTTTTGCCTTCTTACACGTCCACCACAGATGAACAAAAGAGCCCTCCTTATCCTGACACCCCCAACATTGATTTAAAACATTCCGGTCCATTTTCCACAGCTTACTGTATTTGAGGTTAGCACAGCTTCAGAGTATGGCAGTGGCAAACTCACTCTGAAGAAACTTGCCAAGAAAAAACTATGACTTGAAGGCTAGCAACAACAACATCTATACTTTATCTTATACAAATGTTCTTTGAAATTACTGCATAGGTTACATTTTCTATCTTTGGAACCCCTTTTGTCCCATACATCCATATAGATACTATGCTTAAAATTTTATTCCCACCTTATCATATATTGTTTTACAAGATCAGCTTCTGTCTCTAGTTTCAAAAGCCATTTATACTCTTTTTAAATTACATAGTCATTGTCTTTACACAACTCTAAATAAAACTATTTTCTCTAACCTCTATGGCTGTGTTTCCCTTGTCTTGATGGAATCTGTCCTTAAGCTGTATATAAGCAAATCAATTAAGAACTTTGCCTTTCCCTCTTGATTTAAACTTCCAGCTGTCTTGTTCAAAATATAAAATATCATCATAGAGCAATCAGCTCCAATTCTTAACCCATTCTTTCCTTTTAAAAAGGAGCTTCCTGTGGTGAGGGAGCTAATATTATCTTAGGAAAAAAGTATCTATTTATATTTATACCAAACGTCTAGGAGAGCATTTATAATACAATGATGTTTAAATTCAGGATGTGCCTTAATTTTATCATACCAAAGATAACTTTGCCAACCATATCTTAAATTAAGGCTTTCCAAGTTCCAAGAGTCTTGCATCTCTAATCAATACCCATTCCTTCAGCCACACAGAACTACAGGCTTCCTAATTAAATTTAACATTAGAGACACCCAGGCTTCCCTTTTCCTTAGCATCAAGAAGTGTTTTAAATTTTATTCTGAGTTTCTGTCACTGCCAGACAAATCTAGAAATCCTTTTCTACCATTGCACAAAATATATTGCTGATTATTTAATCTTTGGATAGAGATTACACAAGATACTATATGCCATGTATAGTAGGCACTGCTGGTGTTAGAAGGAGTAAGAACAGGAAAAAGCTAGTACCTCCACTGACCAAATATTAAATTCCAAGGAGATACTTTTATATAAGATCAAACATCTAGCTCCCATCATGTTATGTTCTGCCTTTTCAGATTTACACAAAGGTTAGAACAATCACTTTCTGGACAGTAGCTTCAAGAATCCCACAACCAGTATGGACAGTAGCATAACTGCAATCTAAATACATTCTTTTTTTAAAAATTGAGGCTCTGTGAAGATTTTCAGAAAAACAGTCCCTGCTGAATTGTGGTCGTTGTGTACGCTGTTGTTGTTAGTTGCTGTCAAGTTGGCTTCAATTTATGGCAATTCGGTGCATGAGAAACCTCCAAGATAACCCTGTCCTCAACAGCCTTCCTCAAGTTCTGCCAACTCAGGGCCATGGCTTTCTTGATTGAATATATCCACTTGTAATATGCACTTCCTCTTTTCCAGTTGCTACTTTACAGCTTCATGTTTTCTAAGGAGTCATGTTGTCTCATGATATGACCAAAGTACAATAGCTTGGTCATTTTGGCTTGTAGGAAGAGTTCAACTTTGATTTGGTCTTGGACATATTTATTTCTTTTGAAGGCTGTGGCATCTGCAGGACTCTTCTCCAGCAGAACATTTCAAAGTATTTAATTCTCACCCTGTCAGCTTTTTATAGTGTCCAGTTTTCATACCTATATGTAGAAATTGGAAATACTACTGAAATACTACACTATAGACTACTGTAGTGCTAAACCTTACCAATGTTGGTGTTTGCAGAACTCATCTATTATACCTGCTGCTATTGCCTAGTGCTTATCCACAAAGTGGGGCTGAGCAACTGAAAAACAATATTCCTCTTTAAAAATTAAATAAATAAATGAAAAGTTTACCCCTATGTTTGTTTAAGAACTTGAATGTGAACTGGGAGCTCCTAGTAAGGCTTTTGTGCCATCCTTCACCCAAATCAGATTCGTGAAGTAATATTAGCTGAACTTGCCTGAGGTTATTAATACTCCAAAGTTGTATATCTAGTGCAAAGTTTTTGTAGAGTTTTCAGCATTGATTTTTATGTAGTTCCTAGTGGACAGTTATCTATCTGCATGACCCAAACTCCCAACTGTTCTTGTTATTTGAAGCTCATGAGTTTAAAATAATTGGCAATTGGAAATGGCTTCCTTCATGACTGACACATTCTGAATATTGGACATAATTTGTTTCCATGCCTATTAGACATGGCTTTAGCTGACATTTAGGAGGACCAGGGAACAGCAAGGAAAAACAATAGCTAGCATTTTAAGTCCCATATTTTTCCTCTTTCTAGTATTATTCATTTACAGAAAACAGGGATTTTGACATCTTTCCCAATAATACAGTTGAAGGGTTTTCTCCCCTCTGTGAATTCTTCTTGCCAAGGGAGCTCCTTTTATTAAATTCTCTCCTTTGTTCTGACATTAACTGGCTCAACAGCGGTATTGTGATTGTGCAAGAAACGATTGGAGCTAAACATACTTTATTAGTCTCTCAGTAGGCAAGTATTCAACAGTCACATAGGTTTGGTGTTAAATTTCTCATTGAAAAGCTTTCACAGTTCCTAGATTTGGATCATTTCTTCCATATACAACAGGCCATTGCCCTTCTGCTAAAAACAGACATGTCTGAAATCAGAACAGCTTTGTCTGTTCACCACCCTAGAGAGAGAGCCTTCTTTCTCTGAATACACAATTCACCAAGCAAAAGTATTGAAAATGCCTGCAGGATCCAGTCCCATGTTTCCAGTGATTTTGCTTCTACTTTGTAACACACACATGACCTTTCAAAGGCTGCTCCAGGCAGTAAGGGGTGCCTCAGTGGGTTTTCCTGGCAGAATGAAAGAGGAGAGATTGATAGGCAACACAAACCAGTGCAACTTTCATTTTGCCCAATTCGGATGATGAGTTGGAAGCAACCAGCTACAAAGTAACATAGTTCACTTTAACAGGATATGGATTTTTGTGGCATAATGCACTTAGCTTTCACAGACAACATTGGGAATAAAATTATTTCATTGGGGTAAAGAAGTGGATGCTGTCTGTCTACAGGTTGCCTAAAATTGTGAACTGCAGCTTCATGCCCTCCAGAATTGTTTTTGCCCTTTATTCCTCCACATTGCCTTTCTTCTGGCAAAAAAGGGAGGGGGGAAATTGTCTTTTCTATAAATCTTCATGAGTGTTGGTTTATCTTTTAAATGTGCTGCAGTACAGTACTTTAATGTTTAACCTATTGAAAGTAGGAATGGACTTCCCATCACATCCAATTTCCCCCTCTTTTTTGGGCAATCTGTGTAGCCCCTAAAGGGTTGAGGGGCAGCACAGTTGCTGACTCCTGAAGTAATGAGTCTACAGTAGCCTACTAGATGGAATGAACTTCTTATCTGCTACTTTAGAGGATAGCACCTGCATTACTGAAGTCAAATTACAAGGAAGGAGAGTTCAACTAAATATTAATTTTTAAAGTTACTTTTAAATAGCATTTTAAGCTATATGCTTCAAACGGTTCTGTCAATCCTGAGGTGTGCTTTTCTCTCAAAAGAAAGAGCAAAAAGTCATGAAAATAGCAAGCAGTGTGTTACTTTTCACATAATCCAATAAATAACAACAGTTAAATTACTTGGTCAACACTGCAATGAGTAACAGGAAGGAATCGTGCATAAAATACAACTTTCCAAGATCTGCTTTGGACCTTAAATGTTCTTCTGCATACTCTGTTTCAGGGTGAGACAGGGTTTTACATATTCCCTATGTAGTCTCTGCCTTCCTTACCCCCCTGAGTAGATTGCTTGGATTATATACTGAATTTGTGAATGGAAGGGGGGAAGGGAAGTTTCCATCTCTCGATAGGCATCATCAGAATGCAGTAGGACTATAGTAGCCTGATAGATGGAATGAGGTTCTCATTTGCTACTCTTGATCTCATTTGAACCAGTGGATTCAAATTATTGTACAAGAAAGGAGATTTCAGTTAATGATTAGGAGTAACATCTTGACAGTAAGAGTTGTTTGACAATGGAATAGACTACTACAGGACTCTCCTGTACAAGCTTTTAAAACAGGTTGGATGGCATTAGGTATGCTGTAGCTGTGGATTCCTGCAATGGCAGGGGTTGGACTTGATCAGGATAGTCTAAAGCCTGGCCCTGGGGATGCATGTTGCTTCCAAAGACTCTTTTTGCATCCCTCAGCTCCTCCAGTATTCCTGAATTTCTCTTGCACTGGCTTCCAAAAGAGATGAATTACTATTCTGAAAGATTCCAAGAGAGACCATTCATTTTAAAAATAGATTGCAAGACTTTCTGGGACCATCAACTAATGCCCATTTTTGAAAAAGCTTGATATGGATTTCTACCACTTCTTTTAAGTTCTTGGGGGTTTGGCCATTTGGGGGAGAGTTTGTGCAGCCTTTGAACATGGTGACATCTTTGTTTATAATAAAACTTTTTGTAGCCTTCCCGAAAGAAATTACTTCATATATGATTTCATAGAGAAAATATTGGCCCATGGCTCACCATAGTTGCCCACTCCTAAACTAGATGACCCTTGGTGTACTTTGTAATGGGAAAAGAGGAAGCCCAGCATTCATACTCCCCCCCTTCCTGTGTCTCATCTGTTTTCTATTCATCATGTGAGAACCATACTGAGAAGAAAGTGCAGGAAACGGAGGTTGAGGCTACCTCTCTCTACTGTCTTCTGTTGTCCTGCTGGCTTCATACTGAGGTAGAAACTGCTGAACAACAACAACAGAAACAGGGTTGGGTGAGAAAAGTATCCCAGGGAGAGCGCTCATGCCTAACTAGAGACTATGGCGGGTTACAAACGGCCCTCAAGGGGCCGTTTTCCCGCCGCCACCATTTGCAGCGTAGGGAAGCCCCAGTGGCCAGACCACGAGGCTTCCCCGCGCAGCAAAAAAGGAGCACTGAAATGGCGCTCCTTTTCGGAACGCGGAAGTGGCGCCGCGAGGGGTGGAGTGCGCCCTTGCGGCGTCACTTCCGCCGTGACACGTCTGGACGCACAGCGTCCAAGACGTCAAAATGGCAGTGCCCATGTGGATGGGCGCCGCCAAAAAGTCCGCGCTCCGCACGTACTGGGAGGAAGGGCCGTCAGGAAGGTAAGAACCTTCCTAACCCTAATACGGCCCTTCTTAACCCTAGTACGCGCAGAGCACATACTTTATGGCAGTTTATAACCCGCCTATATGTGAGGGTATCTTCAACTTTAATTTTTAACTATGAATTTTAAGGATTGGTTGTGTTAGGAAGGATCGAATCAGGGAAATTTAATTAGCTCAAATTTACGAGAGGTGTGTCCTAACAACACACACAACAGGACCATGTCCCTATGTGTATACCAGAGGTCATCTAGTCCAACCCCAAGAAACAGACTCCAATGCCAATGAGTTGCAATTAAAATATAAACATTTATTGAAGCCACACAACAAAGGGATCACACACGCACACACACATTCAATGCTAAAGCAAGGGGGGGAGAGTTTTGGGATAAAGGAGAAAGGATAGAGGCACCGTTGAAATAATTACCTTAGGAGTCTTCTCCAAGCGACGGATGTGAGGGATGTTGGCAAGTGAACACAGCCGCAGGGAATGGAAAACAAGCAGCGACCGCGGTGGCTAAGAGCTAAGTTCCAGTGGGCTAAGCTAACAAGAGGCCCGAAAGAGACAGTGGGCTTTGGCTTGCCCAAGTGATTTCAGCAGGGTGCAGTGCCCAAGAGAGCTCCGGAGCAGTTGCTCGACAGAGTAGAGGTTTGGAACTGTAGCTCACAAGCCCACAGAAGAGTGGAATCTAGGTTCTATATATACTGCGAAATATACCTGCAGGCTATAGCTGCCTGCAGAACAAAGGTCTTCATGGCTTTCTATTGACTAAGTCTAAAGTTAAACAATGGTTACACAAAAGGGTTTGCCACTTCCTTTGGAAGAAGACTACTATGTAGATGGCTGGGTACTTAATGCCATCAATAGATAAGGCAAAACTTCTTTTGTCCTCATTCAGGTTACCGGTGACAATGACAACTCCCAGAACTGGTTTTAAAGGTTTAAATCTACCTTTCTGCTTTAGCCATGCCCTGCTAGGCTTGTCTGGCTACGTGGTCAGCTCGCTTTTGGGATAATGGCGGCTGCGATGGGGTCAGTCAGGGTCATGATTTTTGATCACTTGGCACCCAAAATTTATATAAATCCAAACTCGGTAACAGTTGGTATTCATGTGAGAGGCTGATCACATGATCTGTGCTTAGGGTGAGTGAACAGGAATAAGAACTTTTGAAACAAGTAATTGGGTAAAAAGAAAAACATATGTTTCATTGGGCAGATGGGCATGAAAGAGTAGCCTAAGTCTGCTTCAGCCAGAATCAGGTCCAAACCCTGCTGACTGTATGGCCCGTCCCAAAAGCTGGTTGGGGCTGCCCAATGCTTCCAGGAGCCAGATTATCCCAGCTCCTTTTTGCTCTCGTCCAAAAGACAAGAGTGTGGCTTTAGCAGGGGTTTGGGCCACTTTGGAGGCATGCTTCAGTTGATCGCCACGCCTCCGAAGTGGCTGGAAGCTGCTTCATTTGGCCTGTCTAAGACAAGAGTGTGGCTTTAGCAGGGTTTTGGGCCACTTTGGAGGCATGCTTCAGTTGATCGCCACGCCTCCGAAGCGGCTGGAAGCTGCTTCATTTGGCCTGTCTGTTCCGGGCCACTATTTCAGGAAATCCAATCAGGGATAGGGCAGGATGAAAAGGGTCTTAATTTAAAAAAGGGTGGTGGTGGTGGCGTCTGTATAGGTGGGTACATGTACAATGAGAATAGCCACTAAGGAGGTCCCATGTTTAACATGGTGATCTTTAATGGGGATCTTTAAAATGGGAATTGATGGCTAATTTTGCAGAACAAGAGATAAGAAAGTAGAGCCTGACAGAAGCCATCTATATAGCAACAAGCAACTGTTTATAGAGACAGGAAAAGGAGAAATACCTGGGTTTGCATGGCTATTTTTTCCATTGACCTCCTACTTGTTACATGCACTTGTGGCCAACTTCCAACTGGGATGTGACAGAATGCGAAAAAGAAAGGGTTACATTGAACCCTTACTTAATAAAATGGACACTTCCTCTCAATTTTAGTTGACTGCTGGAAAAAGGGAGTGTATGAATAAAGTATGGTCTGTCTTGTGTGATGATGTGGATGTTTTCATTGACTTGTCTACTCTAACCTTTTAACTCAAGTTACTAATCCAAACCTCTGGCACTGAGTAACAATGCTTATCAGACATGTTTTACCTCAGGAATGAAAAACAGCTGATCTGCAATGCTAACATGCCTATGGCTATTTTGTATGCAGAGAGTATTATGTAGTGTCTCCCTCACTTGTCCCTTCCTTTCCTTTATGAGCTGCAGTGTGTGCTCAGTGGTGTGAAGTTGTGCAGTGTTGTTTTTCCTTCAACATCTTCCAAAATGTGTTGGGCTGGAAGAATTAGAGAAAAGAAGCCTTCCCAAAATCTTTAACAAGTTTGATGGCTGAGCTTTATAAGAACAGATATAAATATGTATGTTTAGAAACAAGTATGCACACGTGTACACATGTGTGAGAGAAAAAAGATTGGATACTGCAAGTTTTGAATCAAGTCTACTAAAGCCTTAATCACAAATAAAGACTTGCCCACCAGCCATGGTTGAGGCTTTCCAATCCCACAAAGACACTGTCTCCCTCTTCCTGATGCCAAATTTGATGAAAAATAATCTTAAAGATGGCTTTCAGTTGGTAACCAAAAGCTAAAAAAAGATATTTTACAGTTCAGAGTGAAACCACATAGCTTTCATTCCATGGTAAAAACCCACAGGCATTTTAGGTTTTGACAGCACTCAGTTAAAATTGGTGGCCTCAGTCCAGAGAGATGTATTTAGTGCTGCAGATTGTTTGCTCAGCATTTCAACAGATCATCAGCACAGTGAGCTTGTTCCTGCCATGTAAGTACAGGCTCCCTCCCTTCCACCAAGAGAAAGAAATAGGACAGGCCTGCAATAAAATGTTGCCTTGCAGAGTGCTTTTGCTCAGGGTTCTAGACTGCCTTATCTCTTTCAGAATATTATTCCTTACCATTCCACCTTCTTCCTGATTTTCTGGCCCCTCTCTCCCCAAATTGTCAGCATTCATGGGCACTATGCTTGCTCAATGCACATTGGGCTGTTTGAGGTTGTGCTGCATTTCTGTGTCTTCATCCTCCTCTCAAAGTTTGCCAGTAACTTTTCTCTTATGTGTGGATGGCACTGTTTTGGCTATATAAGGATAGTAACTGGATGAGTTCATTTAGTTTAGAGAATGTGGTATTTGAGCACATTTTCATATTTCTCCTCTTTTCTCCTCTCACTTTGGTCTTCTACATACATAATAAGTGCTCAGTTGTGACAAACATGACAGTGGCTCTGTCTATAATGGCCATAAGCCTAGGGCCAGTCCTGGAGCAATATGCTACAGAACTGGCCCCAGACTGGCCACGATCGCAGCTGCACACACTGGGCCAAACCCAGTGCAGCAGCACCATTTTGTTCACATGGGCCAGCTGGGCTTACATGGCATCAGCATGGCTGGCCAATTTCTGTCCTCAGAACCACCACTGCCCCACCATACCTGCAGGAGCTCCATGGACAGGCTGCCTGCATACCACATTTCCTGAGAGTAGGCTCACCAATGTGACCAATGAGAAGAGAGGGCAGAGAAACGCCACCAAATCAACCATCTGATAAGTGAAATTTTTCAAATTGAAAACATAGAAAATATTATTCTTTTTATCTTAACAGTGAATGGTAGCTTTTATACACAAACTGTAAGTATACTCAGAAGAATCTGAACTTTTCAATAAGTTGAACACTCTGTTGGGTGAACTGAAACAGACATATATATCAATTAATTTCCAACAAAAAATATTTTCTGTGGAAGAAGGAGATATGTTATGGAAGTTGTGGCATCCTTGTTTATAATAAAACTTTCTGTAGCCTTCCTGAAAGAAATTACTTCATATATAATTTCATTATTGACTCTACTGAGTAAGAAGCCTAAATCAAATAGAATGGCCTTTTTAAAAGAAAGGGATAAAAATTATTTAAAATATTAGATGTAGATTGCAGAGCATAGTTTTCCTTCTGTGTTCATCGGCCCTACCCCTTAAAAGAGGTATAAACCCTACAAAGTTGATCTTAATTTTGCATGAACATATTTAGGAATATGCTATTCCATTCTCAGAACAAACACAGTTGAGCCTGAAGAGGAATTCTTTGTAACGTAAAACCTTGCCTTCAGAATTTTAACAACCAATTTGTCTAAGGAAACAGAGGCTAGGGCTCATTGGAAGCCCTATGCTGTGGCAATGGTGGTACCAAATAAATTATAGTTCTTTCCCACCATTGCATCTGCACAGTGTCATCCAACCACTGTAGCCCAGAAGAAGAAAACAAAGGCCACTTGACTGCCCGCTGTGATGAATTTTCAAGAAACTTTGCTGACAAAATCACTTGTATCAATTCTGACTTGAATGCTGTAGTTGAGACAGGTCCAGTGGATATAATCTTAGCATCTTCTTGTACTGTATGATTAGATATGTTTCAGTTTGTGCAGCCAAAGGAAGTGGACAGGCTCCTGGAAAGATGAGAGCTACCATGTACACTGGATCTTTGTTCTTCCTGGCTTCTGAAAGCAGCTAGAGGAGGACTGCCTGAGTGGTAAATGCTTCACTGCAGCAAGGGACATTTTCATCCTGCCTAAAAAATAGCTGCGGAGAGACCATTACTCCCTGGATCCCACCATTCTGAATAATTATTGCCCATTCTCTAACATTCCATTTTTGTGCAAGGTTCTGGATCATGTGGTTGCCTTCCAGTTCCAGGTTGTTGTTCTTGTTGTTGTTTTGGATGAGATGGGTTATCCAGATCCATTTCAATCTGGCTTCAGGGCTGGTTATAGGATGGAGCCAGTTTTGGTGGACTCAGGAAACTGAACAGAGTATGCCCCTGTTGGTTCTGCTAGACCTCTCAGTAACTTTCAGGACTATTGACCTGATATCTTTCTGGGTCAAGTCTTTCAGATGGGACTTGGAGGCACTGTTATGCAGCAGTTCCAGTCTTTCTTGGAGGGTTAAACTCAAAAGGTGGGCCCATCACAGTTCCCCATGCTGTTTCTATATTAAACCACTGGGAGAGGTGATCAAGAATTTTTGGGTTTGGTGTCACCAGTACACTGTTGATACCAAACTCCATCTCTCCTTTCCATCTGTTTCCAATGTCTGTTCTCAGTTGCTACTGGATGAGGCTAAACAAATTAAAACTTAATCCAGACAATACAGAAATGTTCCCCATCAGTGAAAAGGGGAGATCAAGGAATAGGGGCTCCACCTGTGCTGGATGGGGTTCCACTCCCCTGAAATCCTGGACTCAACACTGAGCCTGGATGCCCAGGTTTCAGCAGTAAGCAGGAGTGCATTTTTACAGCTAAAACTAGTGCACCAGCTGTATCCTTTGCTTGAGATGTCAGACCTTGCTACAGTGACACATCCCTTGATTACATCCTGCTTGGACTACTGTAGCACACTTCATGTGGGGCTACCTTTGGAAAATATTTGGAAACTTCAGCAGGTCCAAAATGCTGCAGCTAGAGTACTGACCAGGGCCAGTTATAGGGAGCAGTTTAACTCCCTTCTTAAAACAACTTAAGTGGCTACCAATTCATTTTCAGGCACAGTTAAAAGTGCTTGTCAAAACCAATTAAGCCCTAAATGGCTTAGATCCAGAGTACCTGAAGGAGCGTATCTCCCACTAGCTACCTGCCATAGTTCTAAGAGCTACAAGAGAAAACTTTCTCTTGGTCCTGCCACCATCACAGTCTCACTTGGTAAAGACATGAGAAAGCCTTGTCAGTGGCTGCTACCACACTCTGGAACTCCCTTCTGCAGGAGCATAGGCTGGCCCCCTTGCTTTCCTTTCAACTGCAGGCAGAGGCCTTTTTGTTTAAGCAAGCTTTTGATGTGTAAGCAGAGGAGCATCTTATTGGAATGTTTTGTTTAACTTTTTAAAAAGTTTTGTATCATTTGTACTATTTGATGTGGTGCCTTTAATTACTTTTAAATTTTACTGTGAAGATTTTTTTACTTGACTTTCTCTGGAAGCTGCATTCACATATTGGATCCCACTCTGGGAGAAAGGTGGCATACAAATGAAATAAATAAATGACATCTGCTTTTCTGTTGAATATCATTATTTACATTTGCTTTCATGTCAGCGAAATAAAATCTGTATCTTCAGTGGGAAAGGTCACATCTTTCAATTAACAGAGATCTGGGCATTCATTAATTTAGGAAACGATTCAACTAATCTATCCCTTCCCCTTTTATAGATCAGCTTACATGAGGAGCATGGTAAAGAAATACAAATGGCCTCTTGGGATTTATCTCTGAGAGGGTTTCATTGATGAATGCTATCTTCTTCAGTTGTTCCAGGGTTACAAAGCCTGTATGGTTTTAGAAACATTTCTCATGAAAAGATCATGATTAAGTATCTTTAGAAGAGAGCTTGGAAACTTACTTTCAAGAAGACTGAATATAATGATGTGTTGAAGCCATCCATAATCCAGCTGTGGTAGGATGATGTTGTGTTCTGAAGATACTTAATCATTGGTTCCAGAGCACTGTCCTATTATTACTCAGCTGTGGATGACTTCAGTATGCCATAATATTCATTCTTCCTAAAAGTAACTTTCCAAGCTTTGCTTCAAATTAAAACAGTCTGAGACAGTGCTTGGTGGTATGAATAGGTTAAAAGTTTTTCTGGGATGCCCTAGTTAGAGTAAGTCCTGAGATTTAAAAAGAAAGTAGTCTTTAGTGAGTGTGCTAGTTTCTGCTTTTCTATACCATCCTGTCGGGAAAGCAGTGACTGTACTGCCATGCAATTTGTTGCTTAATCCTAAAGTCAGCAAAGAGAGCAAAAACCTACAGATATCCTTAAACATTGTCACCTGTATGGATTTAATATAGCATCTATTCAAAATACTTAAAGGAGGGTTTGATGGCTGTAGGATACAGTAGGATTTCATATATGAGATAAACTATGAGAGAAATTTGGAGAGCAATTCCTCCTGCTTCCCACAGATAGGAAATCTTGAAAGCAAAGTCTCCAGAAATAACACTTTAACTAACGAATTTGGTTGTGAGCCAGGAAAAGGCACTTGTGCTCTGACACTGGTGCTTCATATTAAACAGTGACAGGCAACATATTGTACTGGAGTCATTAGAACAGCAGTAGGAAGCTAATCAATGTGCTAGGTGGAGTGGTTCAAAAGGAGGATTAGTACGGAGAATGTTTTCCTTGCAGCCTTCCATGGCGGAACATAAACATTGGTCTCTTTTGTAAAATGCTGTCTTGGGAGTTTTAATGTTCAGAACCAACAGAATGGATTTGCTGTGCTTGCTCATGCAGCTACCAGCAATTGCTTAACCCCACTCTTGAGAATTAGCCTTCTTATGTGTACCACTTGCCTCAGAATTGCAAGAGGATTTGCAACAGATCACACTTGCTTTTTACCACTCTTTCCACTTGAATATGTCCCTTTTTTTCCTGATCACAAAGTCTTGCCTTTAGTTATCAGTCTCCTTCCGAGTGTTTTGCTTCCTTGTGCAGGTGCAATTCAAAGTCAAGAAGGCAAAAAGGATTTTTAGTTTGACCAATATTAACGCTGTATCTTTTTGTCCTGTGGATATGCTGAGCTTGCTCATGCAGCGATGCATGATTCTATGATTTGTACAATCCAGGTTCACCTTGCTTTTAGTGATATTGCTCTGTGGTATTCACTAAAAGCAAAGTGAACCTGGGTCGTACAAATCATACAAATGTCAGAATTTACATTCTAAGATTTGAATACTAAGAACAGCACTGCTTCCATCCAGTCTTCTCAGTGATAGGAATTGTTTGATTCAATTGAGTTGGACTAGAATGTTAACTTAACCATTCTGTATTGTGTTTGTCAAATTCTTTGTAATACTGTGACTCCATTGAACACTAAGACCCTGTACAGACCAGCACTTTGTGCCAACATGTGGGTGGACTTAGGGCACGTCCACACACTGAATGCACTAACCCCGGCCCAGGGCACCATTTTTGTACACACCAGTCCACATGGCTTGCACCATCATGACCCCCTCTCCAGTGCTACAGCCACATGGTTGAGCATTGTGTGGACAGTATGTTGGACTAGCGAGGCATTTGGTCAAATCCAGCAGGGCTATTATTATGTTTGGCTTCTAAGGGTATTTCAGGATTGATCTGTTCAAGGACCCATTTGTTTGTCTTTTTGGCTGTGCACAGTATCCTCAGCACTCTTCTCCAGCACCACATCTCAAATGAGTTGGTTTTCTTTCTGTCCACTTTCTTCACTGTCCAGTTCTCACATCCATACATGATAATGGGGAAAGCAAAGGATTGGACAATTCAGACTTTAGTGCTCATTTGTATATCTTTGGTCTTTAGGATCTTGTCTGGTTCTTTAATCACTGCCCTTCCCATTCCTAGTCTTCCTCTTATGTCTTGACTACAGTCTCTGTTCTGATCAGTCTTTGATCCAAGGTATGAGAAATTTTTAACTATTTCGATTTCCTCATTGTCTTGGTTGAATTGGTTTTAAACTGGGGGAATCACTAAAATGTTCACCTGGCATTCACCTTCCAGCTACATGCAAGCAGACACATTTTTTCCTCCCCACCTCCCTCTACCCTAGTTTTGATTTATATGTCTTGACCAGCAGCTGCAGAGCCACTGAACTTTTTGCTTCTGTTGCAGAGGTCACTGACTGATAGCCTTTTCCCCACTTCAGAGTTTCCACCTTCTTTATGTGCAAGGAGGTCAAGCATTCATTTGACATGAATGTCTGCTTTTAGTGACTGTTGGTAGATGAGATGGCATAGGATATCCTCTAGCTGTCTTTCTGTTGTTGTCTTGTTGCCATCATCATTGTTGTTCTTACACATGCATCTTCATGGCTATGATCATCATTTTACATATTCAGCTGAGGTGTGCTGGCTGAGAGGGCATTTCAATGTTTGTGCCACAGTCCTCTATGCTAAATGAGGCTAATTCATTTTGCACTTCACAGTCTTTCTTAAGCACTCACTGGTAGATGTGAAGGTTAAGTTGCATTACAAAGGATTGATTTTTCCTCCCCCACCCCTTTCCTTTTGCCTGAGAGGCATACTAATTCTGAAGCTGAGTGCTCTTTTAAACCACAGGGCTCTTTCAGAGCAAGCACACCTTAATCAAGTGGTCACTTGAATACTGTTGAGAAAAGCTGGCCTTTCAAAGATGCCCTTTGTTTAATTCCAATTGTCTGTTTAATTAGACATTTGAGAGTCCAGTTAATTGATTGATGAACAATTAAAGAAGCATCAGCTTCTCTCCAGAATAAGATGCATTCTCCAGCTAAACCTTGAAGTCTGTTCCTTGGGGAATTTCTTTAGCACTTAGTTATTACCTGAGTCTGTTTTGGTCTGTAGGCTTAGAAACATCTACACAAACACATTAGTGGTGCCTCTAAATAAACCCAGCACAATGTGCGGTGTTTGTTTGAGGCTGTCAGAATTGGTTAAACACAGCAGTGAGAAAACCTGAAGAGAAGTAGAAGAGCTGCCATTCCATCCATAAGAGTTTTAGGCCTGTTACAGACAGCCAAAATAAAGCTGCTTCGAGTCACAGTGGAGGTATGTGATGCATGTGTCCTAAGAGTCCAGAAGTCGCACCAAAGCCACGCTCCAGCCCTAATGACTAGAGTGGCAGCTTGGGTGTGGCTTCTGGGACGGCTAGGACGCTGGCATCATCAAACACCCATACCTCCACTGTGACTCGAAGCAGCTTTATTTTGGCTGTCTGTAACAGGCCTTAGGTTCTCTTTTCAATTGAAGAAGAATGAAAGGAGCCCGAAAACCACATAGCCCGAAAACCCCACAAAAAACTATGGATGCTGGCCATGAAAGCCTTCGACTCCACAATGGAAGGAGTTGTCATGAAATAACTTTGGCTTGTTCTTAATTAATATTCTCTTGTTTTCCTGTTAATTAGTTTAACCTTGGCTATGGCAATTTGCAGCTATTAATTATCACTCTTGCAACAGTTAAGTAATTTGATAGCAGTGAAAGCTTTGAATAACAAAAAAACCTGAGCAATATTAATAACCTAAAAAAATCCCGGAATGCTGGGACAGCAATAGTTAAAGGGATGGCACTGAATCATGTCCATCCTGCTTCTAATGTTTAAAATGCTGATGTGCATAGGTGTGAGTCTGAAGCTATACTTTGTCCTTCATGTTTGCCATCATGGCATGGCATAGCATGGCTTGGGACAATCACCAATTTGGTACACTGGTAATAAAATCAAGGGTACTTGTTCATGTGTTTTTGATGAAGTCTGCTCTCTGGGCCCAAGCTTTCTTGTAGTTTCTTATCTATTCTTGGCTTCTGAAACAGCACAAATCTTCCTGTACATCAGGGTGGGTAGCATGTTGCCCTCTAGATGTCGTTGAAGTGGAGCTCTCATTAGGCCTTGTCATCATAGCCAATTGGGAAGATTTATTGAATCTGCCAGTTCATCTTGAGGCCCATTCAGTTACTGCCCCTGCTGATTGTGCATAACAGAGCTTCAAGGGAATCATAACAAAGCATGCCCCGATCAACTGTGAACAAGTGTCCCACCCGCCAGTTGAATTCCCATAATCTCCTAATCATTTGCTATGCTGGCTAGGTCTGATGGGAATTACAGCCCAGCAATATCTGGAGGGCCACAAATGGTTCTCTTCTGTCCTCAAGATTCATTTTTGGAAATGAAGCTACATGAGTACAGTATAGTCAGATATTCCTTGTTTTATGCCTTGGCAATTTGCTATAACGTCTGACTAGTGGGCTCTTCTTTTTTTATATAGCTTATGGATGAACATACTCATCCCATTTTGCTTGGCAAAATTATATCAACTTGCCAAAATCCCTTTATAGCATTCAACACTGTGTAACAAATAGAAATCAGACTTGTTTGCATCCCATTTTCCAGGATCCAGAAAAGCAGAGGTGGGCAAATCGTGGACTGTGAACTACATGCTGCCTTTCAGAACCCAAAGTGCAGCTTCAGAAGCCACCCAAAGTTCCATACCCCCAAATATTTTTAAAATCTTTTCCTTCTGATTTTTTGAGATTTTTTTAAACATAAAAACCATCTCCAAATGGCTGTAGTTTCAGGTTTACCTTTTCCCATGGCAAAATCCCAAGCCTCCCCCCGCAAAGAAAACAAAAATTCCCCCCAAATTGTGTCCCTATGTGAAATTACATCACCCCCAGCATGCCAAAACATGATAGTGCAGACCAAACGAGGGCATAGGCTATAAACTGCCCGTGCCTCTTCCGCCATTTGCCAATCCTTACAGTAAATAGTCATTACGGGTGGTGAAGAAACAGCCATGAAGACAATGACATTTAACGTTTTGTTAACCTTGTTGTTACCTGCCTTGATCCTCAAAGCGGAAGAGGCGGGATATAAATATTATTATTATTATTATTATTATTATTATTATTATTATTATTATTATTATTGTCAACATGGTCCTCAGCCACCATTCTCCTTCACAGGCCCACATGGTAATGTGAGCCATGGTTCCATCCAGAATTTCATCCATTTGGAAATAAGTTTTTTAAAAGTGTAGTAAGTGTGTCACTACAGAGCATGGGATCCCCCATGGTCAGACATACAGAGCTGGAATTTAGATAAAAAGTGCCTTAGAAGAAAGCTCAGCTTCTGTCTTCAAAATATTAAGAGCTATAGATGTTTCCCATGAGGCTGTTTTGGGTGGCCTTCCTGAGTCACTTGGTGGTGTGTATGCAGAGAGGATCACCACACTGATTTTGCCCCTCGACTATTCAGAAGAAAGATTTGCCAGGGAAATGTGCTGGAAAGTATGCTACAAATATCTTATTTCAACACAATTTATTAACAGCATGTGGTCAGAATATCCAAGAAGAATTGACAATAGTCAACAAGCTTTCCTAATGTGAATATTTCCTGTCCCTCCCATTTTGTTTTGTGTATATTTTTTAACTGTAGGTGTTGTTCACTGTAATAGTATGGTTTGCAGACAGAGCCTTTGAGGGAGAGTAATTTCTGAAGCTTTTTGTTTCCTTTCATTCTACTCCCCATGGCCTCTTTAGTTTTCATTCCTTAGGAAACCTTCTATCCCCTATGGTCATGCTAAGTGGACTGTTTGTTCTATTCTCTGGGAGTGAGAACACAGACTTGTGTTTTGTTCCCTTTTTCTTGAGACTTGATCCAACGTGCCATGGAGCAGTAGGCAGTGGAACAAAACTAGATCTTTAGTTAGTGTACACAGAACATTTTTGAGACGGTAGACTGAGTTTGCCAACTATTCTTCTTATGGCTTCTAAGTATCATATCAATCCTGTCCCTACCTCCCATTAGTGCAATATTTTGAGTTACCTTCCTAGTCTCACTGTTCCCCGTTTCCATAGTTTCAATTCTGATATACGGTCAGCCCTCCTTATCCACAGATTTTTTTTAACCATGATTCTAGCATCCATGGCTTGAAAATACTTTACAAGTACACAAATTCCCATAGGCAAACTTTGATTTTGCCCTCTTATATAAGGGACACAATTTTACTATACCACTATATTTATTGGGACTTGAGCATCCACTGATTCCTTGGGAGTTCCTGGAATCAAACGCAGTGGATACCAAGGGTCTAGCAAGTTAAATGTCAATAGGAATGGAAATAATATTCAAAAAAAACTTTTTAAATGATAGAAAAACATGTTTCTGAAGTTTCTAGAAACTCTAATGAAAAGAAT
Source organism: Sceloporus undulatus (assembly GCF_019175285.1). Taxonomy (NCBI): domain Eukaryota; kingdom Metazoa; phylum Chordata; class Lepidosauria; order Squamata; family Phrynosomatidae; genus Sceloporus; species Sceloporus undulatus. Next base: position 224,283,813 of record NC_056524.1, on the reverse strand, counting down.
CCTGGACTAACAAGAATCTTTGACATACAATATATATTGCTGCAGAGGACAATAGCCAAAGAGGACCAAGACACCAGGTTGGAAACAGCACTTTCTATGCAAGAAATAATATTTCTGCACCAGAAAATGCTGTTTCCTGCAGAAAAAAATGCTGTTTTCTGTTTTAAAAAAACATACCGTATGAAAACAAGACATCTCAAACTCCAAACATTCTGCAGTTTGCAAAGATTTATTTGTTGCTTTGTTTGAATTCCTTGTAATTAACAAGGCATTTCATCTTGAGATGTCTGAAACAACTTGGGGGGGATTCTTACTTGGTGTACCCTTTAAAAAAGGAGCCAACATGTTTTTGTTATTATTTTGTAGTTGTTACATTAAAAAAATGCAAAGAAAAAAGTACCAGCACAGTATAGTGGTTTGAGTGTTGGACTACAAGTCTGGAAAACAGGGTTTGAATCCTAGCTCGGCCATGTAAACGCACTGAGTCACCTTGGGCAAGTCACACTCTCTTGGCTTCAGAGGAAGGCAAAGTCAAACCCCCTCTGAAGAAACTTGCCAAAAAAATCCATGATAGGCACCTTTAAAATTAACTTGCTATTTTTTTTATTTATTTTTTTTTAGTTTCACCTTTTCCTTTGTGGGGAATAGCAAAACTGATTCTGTTACTTGTGGAACCCAGTGATTGCAAGGATGGCACCCACTGATGGTATCCAGGACTCAGAATACTGAGAGATGGGTGGTCTGGTTTCCTAGCCCAACATTATTGTTCTTTGGTACTTTAAATTATTTTTAAATGGTTTGGAAAAAGGGACAATATGGAGAAAATCAAGGTGCAATCTCTTTCCAACCCAAATCTCTGTAGAACATTAGGAGAAGGAGTCATGACCTGCAAATCAAAGTGGATTTCTGGCTAGCAGTGTATCCACAATAAATGGTTATATCAGTTTCACACTAATTTAGGTGTCATGGGTCCATTTTAAGGAATCCTGGGATTTGTAGTTTTCAAAGAAGTAGCCATGTTAGTCTCTTGCTTCATTAAAAGGAAGAAGGGGGAAAGGAATATAACAGCACCTTTAAGATTAACTGGGATTCATAGATAAGGTACTCAGAAATCTGTGCCAAGGAGCTCCAGTATCTCTGTAGGAAGACTTTTAAGTACTGTACCTCACAAACGAGAAACCCTAGGATTCTATAGGACAACATGGTATAATTACAGTGATATGAAACTGATAGAACAAGGTGCAGAGGCACCCTAAATAACCCAGTGCTTTTTTGAAGAGCTAGAAATGTGCCTGGCACACCCTGGAAAAGATATGCTTTCTTTTTACATCTACCCTAGATAAAATTGATACAGTCTAGATATTGGGAAAGAGAGATGAAAAGCTGCAGTGCCTTTTATTAGAAGGAAGCAGAGGGTTAGATCTGAGTTCTGATAAATGCCTTTTGTGGGGAAAGATGTGAAATGGGGCAGTGGGATCAGAATATTTTTGGACGTGTTTATCTGCTCCTTTTATGCATTTATAAATAAAGTTGGATATAGCAAAACTAGTAGTTCATGTAATTCCTGAACCCTTGGAACATCTTTCCACTCAAGGAAGTGAAGATATGTAAAAATATTGCATATACTGTACATGCTATTTAACAATTGAGGGTGCTGGTACTGAGTGTGCCCACAGCCCATCAGTAGAACAAGTGCTTCAACACTCACTGTTCTTGGTGGTTAGTTTTATGGGTTGTATTTGCCCTCTCCTCTGTAAACCACTAGCTTTTCTTTTCAAATATGGCACAGGTATTTATGTCTGTCCGTGCGGAAGAGAGGAACTTGAATGGTAAAGATTTCCAAAGCTGTCCTACCTTCTAAGGAGGTTTCTCCCACTCCTCCAATCAACTGTTGAGGACAGCAGATGCTTGTTCATAGGGTTAATTTCTCAGTGGCCTCCTCTTTATTTTATGCATGTTGTACACTTTCTGAAGAAATTTGTGTCTGGCTAACTGATTTAGATTGTTCTTTGCACCAGCTTTCAGGCTTTAATTTATAGTCCATGAGCACATACTAATAAAAACAGTTATAGAAAACATTTCAGTAATATTTGCCCAAGGTAGCTGTTCTGGACTGCAGTCACTACACACCAACAACGCCGATAAGGATGGCTCAGCAAGGCAATTAGCAAAACAACTGGAAACAGTCCACAAACCTTGCAAGGAGTGAGAGTTAGAGAGCAAGCCAAAAGCCAAAGTGAGGAAAACAGAGGTCAGAGTAGTCAGTTCAGTCCAAGGAAGCCAGAAGGTAGCAAGTGTCCAGTTCATTCCAAGGTCAAGAGTCAAGGCAATAAGGCAGGGGTAGGCAACCCTTTTGAGCCGGGGGCCGGGTTGCTGTCCCTCAGACAACTGGGGGGCCGAAGCCAAAAAGTAAATAATTAAATAATTTTTTAAAAATTAAATAAATAAATAAACCGGGACAAATGTAGGACAAAATTTTCAAATGGAGGGCACTTTTTAAATAAAAAATGGAGGACACATGAAAAAATTTGCTGATTTTTTTTAAAAATGTTAAGATAAATGCATGTTTCTGAGGCTTCTATAGACAATTGCCCCACCATGCCCCTCGTGCGAGACGCCAAAGGCCCCGGCGGCAATCGGTGGCAGGACTGGGCTGGGGCCAGTCCCAAGGCCTTGCCGGGCCGCATTCAGCCCGCGGGCCGCAGGTTGCCTACCCCTGCAATAAGGAGTCAGGATAGACAGAGCCAGTACCAGCAGCAATCACACCAAAGAATCATGCAATAAACTCTAGCACCAAGTTAGCATCTCACAGGTGGTTAAGTAGGAGATTCTCTCCTCAGTGCCAGCTGAGGCTTGTTTGCCAATTGTCTCTCAGCAATCCTCCTGCACCTGCATCTGCCAACACTCAGCCCTGCAATGTTTAAAGGAGGGAACCTCCAGGCCTGGTTCCTCCCCAGAGTCACCACTAGGCTGCTGTACCACCAGAGGAATCCCATCAGCACTAGGACCTGGCTGAACCTCCTCCTCTGGGGCTGGGAGATCAGGGCTGGGCTCTGGCAGAGCAGGATTAGCACCTGGTGTAGCCTCAATTACCCCTTGCTCTGGAGTAGCCCCATCCTCCTCTTCGTCCTGCTCTTGGCTGGCCATGACAGTAGCTAACTGTGAAAAATGAAGTCACACAGAATTGCTCTTCAGCAATCCCAGAGCTGTATGTAGTTGTTTGGTTCTAAATGTGGGTGCACCAATGGCAACGCACAGTGCCATGCGGATGCCATGCATTGTTTATGTAACAATGGCGACGCCCATGTACACAGGGCACCACCATTGTTACATTGGCTGTACATAGTAGGGTTAGGGACCATGCAGTTGCCACGCAATCCCTAACATTAAAATCAGCATCAGTATGCCATTTGTTGGTGGTAATAGTTAAACAACTTGTGTAGGCAATTACTTTTGGAATGCCTACTCTCAAAATTACTGTTCCACCTGTAGAGTTGTACAGCTTGTGGGTCACATGTGTTCCACCAGTGCAACCAAATACCAGAAGGATCGGTGGAATTGGTTTTAGCTGCTCCTGGATATTTTTGGCTAATAAAAATTGAAGGAGTCCCCAAACCCAGAGAAGACATTCTCCTCCAATCCAAAAGTGGCTATCCAGGGACTTGGCTCCCAAGCCTTGGCAAAATTGTCCACCCAGATGAAGAGGAATGTATAGCGGTGGGAGGGCGGATAGTGGAAAAATAAACCTAGCTTTTAAGAATAAAAATCAGGATGATTGTAGTGTAAGATTTTTCTCTGCAATGGAGCACAGAAAACCATGAGTCTTGGAGTAGCTTAAATAGCAGTGAATTTGTTATGGCATAAACTACATAATGCCATAGGAATTTAGGAAACCAAAATTACTTTTTTGTTGAACACACATCACATGAGTGCTTATGTAAGCTTGGAGAACTAGTGTGTTGTAGTGGTTCAGTTGCTGGGCTAGGAGTTGCGGGTATAAGTTCTTTCTCAGCCATGACACTCATTGGATGACCTTGAGTCAGTCACTCCAGTTCTTAGTCAAGGCAATTACCTACCCCATAGGATTGCTGTGAGGATACAGTGTGGATCAGGAGAGCCAAAACACTAACCTTGAAGGAAAAACATGACAAATCTGTGCAAAATTCAAGCCACATAGTCAGGGTTCCATATAATGAGCTAGGAGCTACGTTCAGCAGGGCAGGCTTCCTTCTAAAATGCCTCCTCCCAACGTATGAACAGCAAAGGACAGGAATGATGGGAATACAGGGCTAGAGCCAGCAGCCAAGACCCTACTCTACTTATGCCAAACATGTAACCTTGTAAACTGAATATCCCAATAAGGCTAAAAGTAATCTTCCCCAACCTGGTTCCTTTAAGATGTTTTGGACTAGCAGGGATGATGTGAGTTGTATGTAGCCTAACACGTAAAAGGGGGCATCAGTTATAGGAGGGTGGGACAAAGAGAGTTGGTAAATCTCCTCTGGAGCCCCCCCCCCCCAAACTTGAGATATTCCATTTGGTTAGTTCAATATAGCAAATCCACAACTACCAAACTGCCTAATGTTTAATCTTCCCCTGTTGAATGCATTGGGATGTGATTTAGGTATCTCCCACATTGATAATGCACATGCCACAATCAAATGGGTTTATTTTCTGAGCATGTTCTGAAGGTCAGGGAGCTTGTGTTAGATAGTTCTAAGTTTTTTTCCATGGGACTGACACAGAAAAGTGTCCTTCTGAATCAAGCCGGTGACTTCTGCTCGTCTTTTGCCTTTTGAGGAGCTGAAGCTCTTCCCTAACAGTATACACTTTGGGTGTCTCAGCTTTCTACTCCCCCTCTCATGTTGTTTTATTGCTTAATTAAACATTTTAATTAACCTATCCATAAGAAATAAATTTCAAGGTTTATTCACAGTGATGAACAGTTCTTAACTGGCTAAACTTTTTTTAAAGGTTGTTTAGAATAAGAGAAGTTGAACAGTTCTCCTTGAGCAGCAAACATAGGGCATAGGAAATGGCCAGCATATTATTTTCCCTCAATTTACTAGAGCTGTCGAGTGATTATTATTGAGGGAGTGGTTTTTTTTTTCCTCTTATAGAATCTCTCTCAGTTCTGCAGTCTACCCCTAGGAGTAACACAAGTAGCTTAATGTTTCTCAGATGAAAAATAATTTGATGGTGAACTTTATTGGTTTGGTCAAACGCAACATCCTAACAATTTGGGGCTATCAAAGTTACAGGAAACATTAAGCAATCTCTAGATTTTTATTTGACCTTTAATTTACCTCTATTGAATTAACACAGTGCATCTCATTATTATTATTATTAAACTTTATTTCTATAGCGCTGTAATTATACACAGCGCTGTACAAAGTCGGTAAAATTAGGAGTAAATAAAAGCCTGCCCAAGGCGTACATTCTAAGATAATAACAATTAAAAGAGGAATAGATAAAATTACCATATAGAAAGGAAAAACAGATTAAAAACATCAAATATCAAACAAATCGCATCACATCAAATATTGTCAGACAGCCAGATAACAATCACAAATTCCCTGAGAACGCTTCCCTAAACAATATGGTTTTCAGCTCAGCTTTAAAGCTGGTTAGGGAAGTGATGAGCCGTGCATGCAGAGGAAGAAGGTTCCAGGAATGAGGGGCAGCTAGAGAGAAGGGACGGATCCGGGACGGGGCAGAGAAGATCCTGGGTTGAGAGAGGAGACTTTGGCTACCAGAGCGGAGAGTGCGAGTAGGGATGTAGGGAGAGAGAAGATCAGTTAAATAAAGAGGGGCCAGCCCATGCAGGGCTTTAAAGGTGAGTAGCAAAAGTTTGTACCTGATGCGGAAAGGAAAAGGGAGCCAGTGAAGGGAAGACAACAGAGGGGAGACATGATCATAACGGCGAGCGAGTGAAATAATGTGTGCAGCTGAATGCTGAACAGAAATTAATGGGTGGAGATGAGAGAGAGGAAGCCCTGCCAGGAGGAGGTTACAGTAGTCTAATCGTGAGACCACTAGGGCATGGACCAGTGTTTTTGCGGTAGAAGCTGAGAGATATGGATGGATTTTGGTGATATTATAGAGAAAAAATCTACAGACTTTGGCTGTAATCTGGATCTGTGGGATAAATGACAAAGAGGAATCAAAGATGAAACCGAGACTGCGGGCTTCCTGGACCGGCTGGATCGAGGTGTTATTGATGGAAATAGAAAAGGAATAGTGAAGGGTGGGCTTAGGAGGGAAAACAAGAAGCTTAGTCTTGGACATATTGAGCTTCAGACGCCGATGGTGCATCCAGTGGGAGACAGCTGTTAAACAGGATGACACTTGCTGCTCTAGCTCTGGTGAAAGATTAGGGGTGGAAAGGTACAGCTGGGTATCATCCGCGTAAAGATGGTAGGAGAAACCAAAAGAACTGATAAGTTTGCCAAGGGAGAGTGTGTATAGAGAGAACAGAAGGGGACCCAAAACAGAGCCCTGAGGAACTCCAACAGATAAGGGGACAGAAGACGAGGTCTGACCACCCGAGACCACTGAAAAAGATAGATCTGACAAGTAAGATGTGAACCAATCAAGAACAAGGCCTGAGAAACCAAGGTCAGAGAGTACATCTATTAGGAGACAGTGGTCCACGGTGTTGAAGGCCGCAGACAGATCGAGTAGGACAAGGATAGAATAAAGGCCATTCGCCTTGGCCCGCAAAAGATCATTTGAGATCTTAGTAAGGGCCGTCTCTGTGGAGTGTCGTGGGCGAAAACCGGACTGGAAGGGATCCAGAATGGAGTTGGTTTCAAGAAACTCAAGACAGTGTGAATAGATGACTCGTTCCAACACCTTGGAGAGAAAAGGAAGAAGAGAGATTGGACGATAGCTAGCCAAGGAAGAGGGGTCGAGAGAGGGTTTTTTCAGGATAGGGGAAACTAAGGCATGTTTGAAGACTGAGGGGAAGGAACCCGAAGAGAGAGAGAGAGAGATTAAAGATATAGAGGCTTTTCTCAGAGCCTTTTTATTCTCCAGGTACCCAATTTTGTACTCCTGTTGTAGAAACACACTCTCTTTATATATATTTAATCACTAAACTGACCTATTTGCAGAGCAAATGTTAACAGTACAGTTCCACCCTCATCTATAGCCTTTTTCTTGTGTGTACTTGATCTGATATCATTCTTCATAACTGAACCTGCTCAGAATATAAACTGGGATTAAAATGATATGTAACTCTTCATCCCACCCTACAAGATTGTGAGGTCAGAGGAATACACACACACACACACACACACACACACACACACACACACACACATATGGGGAATAGTTTTAGAATTGTTTTAGCACTGCTAGGAAATGTTGAGATATTAATTCACCATTATAACATAATTTAATGATAAACCACATTCCTTGTTTTTTGCTAGCCATTTAAAGGAAAATAATTTTAACTAGCATACTTACTCTGTGTTCCAAATCAAGTGAGATAGTTAGTGCTTTGTAAAGATAAATAGTTTGGACTAGGATTTGGAGAATGAGAATCCCTCACTATACTGTACCATGAAAATCACTGTGTGACCAGGGGTCGGTCACTCTCGCTCAGCCTGACCTACCACAAAGTGTTGTTGTAAGAATGAACTGGAGAAGAGGAGAGCCATGTGTGCTATGTGATATTCACTAAGAGAAATCTGGGAGATAAATATAAATAATAAATAAAATAAATGGTAAATTTAACACACACACACACACCCAAAATGTGGCACGTGTAAATACTATTTTTTTGTTCTTTATCCCATAAGTAATTTGTAGTGTTTCCCAAAGGGAGCAAACTTTTGAACTGTGTTGGAAATGGAATCAAAACCCATGCTTTACCAGCTTTTTATTGTTAGATGTGTCTATCACCAAATACAATTAAATTGCTGTGAGTGGACAGTGCTTCTTTCACAGCATGCTTTCATCAACGTAAGCCCTGTGTGGGGATGTGGCTTGTGCTAACACCATTTGGTACTGAAAATACAATGGTGCACCCTGGACTGGTACATTCCTGCACACAGCTGTCTCTGTTTGTGATTCAGGTATGAACATAATGAAAGGTGTAAAGAAAGATATTGCTTATAAACCTTTTCTAGTGCAAACAAAAATATAAACGCTACCTTTCTTCTATCATCTGCACAGAGGTTTTCCATTCTTGATCCTAGGCATTTCCCTTCCCACAGTTTGCTCAGCATTAAGAATAGACCTAAGATACATAGGACAAGGTGCTTCATGAGTATCCAGCCAAATAGTTTTGGGTTAAGGAGTCTGCAAGCATTTTTAGGAATTTTAATGGCTAGAGAATGATATTTCTGTCCTCATTTTTCCTTGCCTTATACACAGTGGAGTTTCCTTCTTCTCTGCTGCTCCAAGACTGAAAAGAAGCCAAGCTCTGCCAGAGAGAGGGTGAGAGGAGGCCTCTTTACATGAATGGCCATAGCAGATGTTAGAATTTTTGGCTGCTTGAAAGCTTCTTAACATATATGGAGCAGCATGTGTGAAGCAGCTGTCCACAACTTTCTGGAGTGCCCGAAGCATCCCATTAACAGAGCAAAGGGATGTTCTAGCCACTCCATGAAAGAGTGGGCTACTGCCACAGTTAGTCTTCCACTGTCTCAAGACTGTGTCAATTATAAGAGAAGGAAGAGACAGATCTTACATTGCTCTGAACAATATGGGGCCCTTATTTTCAAGTTAAAAATAAAACAGCACTCACCCTGATGATACAAAGGATGACTTGAGCAGGATTTGGCAAAATCTGGCCTGTTGGCCACATGTAGCCCCAGGAACTTTTTATGGCCTCCAGAACACGGCACTCTCCTAAACTGTGCACCCTTTCCCCCATATTTGGGTGAGAATTGACTCACCCAGTTGGTACAATGATCCTAGATTGGTAAATCAACACCCAAGAGGCCCCTAAGGTGGCAGAGAGTCAAAAGTCACTGTTAACCTCTTCCTCACATACCCCCCCCCCCAAAAAAAAGTACGGAAATTTTCAGAATAGATGAGACCACCATGCAAAGGGAAATGGTTTCATGTACCCTCTATACTTTCCCTAAAGGAATGGGTAACAGCAAAACTACTTTTATAACCCATTAATGCCATGCCCTGGTGTTGGGATTAGTTTTAGTCCCAAATTAATGGAAATGAGGGAGGGGATACTATGTGTCAAAAATACTTCATCTCAATTACAATAAATATGACGGAGGCTCATAATCTTATATCTTATCATTTATTTCAAGGATTTATATCCTGCCTTTCTCCCACAATGGGATTCCAGGAGGGTTGCAATAATTTAAAAGACAGAACTAAAAATGTTAGTTACAAAAGTTAAAAAATAATTAAATATTATTAATATTAAAAACATAAGTTAAAATCCATAGTTAAAACACACTCTGTGCAACAGCTGCCTTGTTTAGATGTATCCCAAGAGGTATTAACCTTTTCGTATAAATGTTCAGCTTTCAGCTCTGATGCTGAAGTGCCTTTGTTGTGATGCAAATGGATGTCAAATTTCCTGGACTTTGAGAATCTCTCAGTTGCCACATGGCCAGAAGAAGGAGGTGCCAGCCTGCAATATATGCCCCTCCATACCATCTTACTTCGGCGCGTTCCATACGGGCCCTATGGGGCGCCATCGTTACGCGTGAGGGGCGGCGCTTCCTGACGCGCCTTGCTCCTCGTGCGTAACGACTACGTCAAAATGGCGGCGCCGCATACAGATGGGCATCTGGACGTCGCACACTGGAAGTGGCGCCGCGACTGCGCGCCTCATGCCTTGCGGTGCCTTTTCTGGGGCGCAGGAAGAAGCGCCGTTTTGGGGCTTATTTTTGCTCCACGAGGAGCAGCGCGGTTTGGCTGCTGTGGCTCCCTTGCGGAGCAATTGGCAGCGGCACGAGACCGCCCATTTTGGGCGGCCTGTAACGTGCCATTATAAGAGAAACCTGGGATGTTATACAACCTACAAAAGGTCTCTGTAAATATAGTTTTAACAGAACTATAAATCCATTATAAAATTCCATATTTATTTATATTATATTAAATACATTTGTATTTAACATATTGCATTGTTGGGTATTTTCGTTCGCCACTTTGACTAAATTATGGTTTATATAATTTGGGTATGAAATTGTAATGTGGTATTTTTCTCTCATGTTTAAAAGAGGAAGCAGTTTATTGAATTGACACTGTATCAGGATTTCCACAAAAGATTTAATGAGTTATTGCCAATTAGGCTGCTAATGTGGTGGTCGACTTCTTAATCTCTGGTGGTGATGGTTACTTGGCACTTGGTTTCTCACCTGTGCCCTACACACAGGAGACCATTCATAAAAGATCTGTGGTCAAGGTTCATTTTAAACCAATGAGAAAGGGTCAGGACCCAGGGACCAGCATTCTGTGAACAAATTTGATTTAATTTGAGAAAAGAGAGGAGCCCCATTCAGACATTCTTCTCCTCATGTAATTAGAATCCCATCACTGAAGATGTGTGTTATTCCATCCCTCTGCTGTGTCTGTGTTGCCAGAAGAACCATCCGCCACGTGCTGGAGGGCAAACAATTTTGACAATCAGCCTGAGATACAAGGATAGTTTCCCCATTTTGATCCATGTATAGTCAAGGGAAGGGGCTGTAGCTCAGTGTCAGAGTTCATGCTTTGCATACAGAAGGTCCTGCTATTGACAAGCAGGGTTAGCAAAGATATCTGTCTGAAATCCTGAAAGAACCATTGCCAGTGATAGACAGTACTGAGCTAGATAGATCAGTGACCTGACTCAGGGACAGTCAAACAAGACATTAAAAGGAAGGCGAGTTCCCTGTGAATAAACAATTTCACCTTTTAAAAGGAGATTTTCTAGATGATGATGATGATGATGATGATGCATGCCTCAGCAAATCACATTTGCTGATTAAGCTATTCTTTACTTTTCAGTGACCAGTCACAAAACAAAGTACATAATTGTAATATTCATAGGTGACACAATAGGTATGACAAATGCACTTCTTTTACCACTTGAGGGCAAATCTCCCAAAACGTGCTGATATTGTCTACTTTGGCCTTTGTGATCCTCATGTATAAAGACATATCAGTGAATAATAAAATCAGGATTGTCCATGCACTTGCACAGTAAGACCCCCATATCCATGAGGTATACATTACGTGGCTTTCTGTGGATATGCAAAACCACGGATAATAGTGAACATTATTATTATTTGGTTTTGTTTGTTTGTTTGTTTTTGTAATGAGAAAATAATAAGAGAGGCTAGCAGGCATTGGGGCAGCACAGCTTCTCCTTTGGCCATTGATGGCAGGGATGGGCGGGCAGGCAGCACTACTTCTCAGGCAGTGCCAGTCGGTGACTTGAAGTCACAGTGACTCCAGCTACTGCTCACTGGTGGCCACCCAAAGGTGGAAGAGCTGTGCCAAGCTGGGGCAGAGCCAGGGCTAGTCAAGCTAGCTGCTGATCTCTACCACCACCTCCGAGCCACCCTTACATTCCCTAGCACAGGTAAGTAAAATCACACAGATACCAGTCCCAATTCCAGTTTCTATGTATGGTTGTGATGAAAGCTAAACAGAGAGGGGGAAAGCTGATAAGAAGAGAATCATCCCATTTGAAATATGCTGGAGGAGAATTTGTGGATACTGTGGACTGGCAAAAAGACAAATCAATGGATCCTAGAGCAAACCAAGCATGAATTCTCCATAGAAGCTAACTGATGCTGTTGTACTTTGGACATATCATTAGAAGGCATGACTCACTAAAAAACATGATGATGCTTGGCAAGGTAGAAGACAGTAGGAAAAGAGGAAGACTGCATTACAGGTGGATAGATTCAATAAAGGTTACAGCCCTGCATCTACAAGACCTGAGCAGGACTGTTGATAACAGGGTGACTAGGTGGTCATTCATTCATAGGGTCGACTTAAGTCAGTTGACTTGACAGCAGTTAACAATACTTCCCTATCATTTATGACCTTCCTGCTAAAAATATTAAAAATATACAAAATACGTTTCATAATAGAGGACAGGGTTCCACCAGGAAACAAGCCAAGCCAGATATCTCGTTTTCAGACTTTTCTAGTGATCATTGCGTTACAGATCATATAGGTCCCATATTGCAAGACATCTCTAGATTACTGGGTACCTCCTTAACATTTTCAGCGTCTGAATGACTGAACTGTTAAGGCCTAAGCATTTTTAGATAATGTGTATTGTATTATAAAGTTTAAAATTATGCTTAACTGAAGTGCGGTGTTATCAAAGCATGTATGTTTAAAAGGAGGGGGAGGCCTAACGTTGCTATTGCTCATACAGTGCGCCTGCATCATACGTGGCTTTCAGCTTATGCTGAAAGCTGTGCAACAACCAGAAAATGGTGCATGCATCGCCATGTGCACGAGCCCCATTATTTTCAATGGAGCTCGAGCATACATAGAATTAGCCTTACGCAGGGGTGTGTGTGTGTCCAGAATGGATTCTCTGCATAACGCAAGGGCACACTGTACTGCTACTCAGAGCAGTTTATTTTCAAAGCTGCTGAACCATAAATTTAAGGGAATATAACCTGGCTCTTCCTGGGTTTATGCACATAAGGTTTAGTATGCAAAGGTCTCATCAGTCATATTCTCCTGCATCCCTTAGCTGGGATACTGTGGCCTCATGTGGTTTACCCAGCTTTCCCTAGTTTCTTTCTATTCATAATCAAAATTAGGAGCCCTGCATTTCACTGGCTGGCTAATTTAAGGCATGCAATTTCCTTTTCTTGTCACATCATTTATTTTGCCTAATAATGGGCCTGAACAGAGATGCCAAAATAAAGCTGCTTCAGGTCACTTTGGAAGTATGCTGTTTAAATGATGCATGCGTCCTAAGAGGCCAGAAGCCACGCAAAGCCATGCTCCAGTCCTGAGGAGTCCAAAGCAGCTTTATTTTGGCCTGTCTGTTCAGGCCCAATGTTAAGGATACTTAACCCTTTTGGAAATAGTAGGTTAGATTAATATACAAAAGAGCATTGAGGCCAGATGAAATATTAATATACATTATTATATTTATATTTTTATTTTAAAAAATAATAGCAATTCAGGAGGGGAGGTATTAAACTTTTTTCCTGCTCCATTTTCCTGGTAAAAAGAAATCATTGTGAGAGGTGGGGATGCAAAGACCCTCTTTTCTGTGCCTTGGTCCTATTTTGGATCCCTTGCACAGTAGCTTTAAAAAATGTATGTAAACATGACCATGCATTTCAACACACTACCTAGCTTTATCATTAGATTTTCCATTGCTACAATATCTGATACAGATGTAAAATTCCCAGTATATCAACTATAAATAGTTGGGAAACTGAGTTTTCTGTATGCCTCCAGTGATCCACTCAAAATTTCTCAACCCTTGCCCGCTTTCCATTATTTGCTTTAATCTCAGTGTCATATTAATCCACATCAGTGTTAACCAGGACTGTCCTAATAACCCTGGGATGAGGCTGCAGTGGTTGTTGTGGAATGGGTTGCCTTTCACTTTTACTAAAACTGTTCCATCAGTTGCTGATCTTAAAAGAAAGGGCTTTTGTCCAAATCAAATGTGCAAGTTGTTTAGCAGAGTATGGCTTGTTGTTGTTTTGTTTATTTTGGTTTTTCTTAAGTAGCTGAAGGTCAGCTTGATTTTTCCTTCTTCTGTGATGTGAAGGTACACAGATTTTTGCTTAGCCCATTCAGTAGATGTGCAATAAACCTAAGGTATATTTTAATCCCCGCCCCAATGTTTATGGTAATGCACTTCCACATATGAGCATTGAGCAGGTGGGAAACCATTTTTGAAAATGTTAGATGTCTTCCTATTTTGCATAATTTGCATTAAAATTTGATTTTAAATGGAGAGCGCAAGCTGCCATGTTATCACAATGGATGTAATTTTGGATGTGTAGTAGAATTTTATAATTAGCAAAAGGAGTGTAAGTGTGTGCATGCTGGTAAGCTACAATAAATTCTCTCCCACCTCCCTTTCCCAGATTTGTACAGTTTGCTTTCTTTTCTTCAAAACTCAAAGAAACTGGATATCATCATACCTCATAAGAGAGGGAAGTAATGAGTAGTGAACAATTCAAACAAAGTTTGGAAAAGTAAACTCCTTGCTTTACTCATTTCTTTTTGAGGTTTTTACATCAGATAGGACAATTAGTCATCAGGAAATAGTGATCATTGTTCACTTACGACTTGTGTGAATCAGTAATTTGTCTGACATCCAGCTGATTCTTATAGCGGAGTTGGTGAACACAGTATACCTTTGTGTAGAGAGAAGGAGGATAGAAGTCAGGTTGAGCGGGCGCGAGAGGGGCAAAAGGACCCAGGAGAGGAGAGAGGACCAGGAGGAGGCCAGCTGGAGATGGGGAGGCAATTAAGGGCACTGCCGAGAGGGAGGGGCGGGGCTCCAGGGAGCCCGATAAGAAGGAAGGGAGAGGCGCAACGAGGGGGGAGGAGAGAGCGGAAGATTGGGACGGGAAGAAGGCTTCGGGTGAGGGAAAGAAAGAGGGCAGCTAGAGTACAGAGAAGGCCGACGCGCTCAGAGAGACCCCTCACTGGGAGGCAGAGTCCAGGTTGGTCCAGTATTATCTACTCACCCGGCCTGTCCTAGGTGGGAGATAGAAGGAGGTGCCCAGCCGTGGAACCCGGAAGTGGGTGAGAGACGAGAGGGGCTGGGAGAAGGAGAAGAGCCGTGGTGGGTGATATGGGAGAACCGCAGTAGGGGAGCGGGGACGCCAAGGGGCCCAGAGGGTAGAGAGCCAGAGAACCTCGCAAGGGAATACCAACCTCAGCGCCCTCGGACCCTGTGAAGAAAAGTCCGCCCACGCGGCAAAGGGACAGTCTTTCCCAGTGAAGTAACTGGGTTAGTAATTGGTCCGCGTTAGAAGCCGCGAGGTGCAAGAACCCCCTCCATTCCAGTGAGGCAACTGGACCTGCGGTTGAGTTATTTGTAACTGGTGAAGGCGAGAATAAACAGTTGGTGTTGTTATTGAACGACCCTTCCTGGTCTTGGTGTGTGTTTGCAACATACATACAGCAACATGGAGCAAATCCCAGGGGCGGCTCCCGTGGGCCGGGCGAACACGCCCACACTTTGTAATAATAATATACCCGAAGAAACATCCATCACTAAATGAAAAGTAGTTGGTATTACATAGTTTTGCTAGATTTGAGGTTTGAACTTCCTCTGCAAAGAGGAAAAAAAAGAAGCAGTCTGCTAAACTTGGTCCCATAATATCTAAATATAAAATTCTTTTCTGCTGATGACTAATTTGAAGTGAGATTCCAAACAAACAATTGGTTGTTGAAGGTTATCTTGAATAAAAGGTAAAGGTAAAGGTTTCCCCTTTGACAGGATTGTCTAGTTGCATCTGACTGTAGGGGGTGGTGCTCATGTCCGTTACTAAGCTGAAGAGCCAACATTGTCAACGATGACTCCATGGTCATATGGCCAGCATGGCTGCACCGAACACTGTTACCCTCCCACCAAAGTGATACCTATTTATCTACTTGGATTTTATATGCTTTCAAACTGCTAGGTTGGCAGAAGCTGGGACTAGTGGTGGGAGCTCACTCCATCACATGGCACATAGGTCTTGAACTGCTGATCTGCTGACCTTGCGTTCATCAGAGTCAGTGTCTTAACCACTGAGTCACCATGTCTTGAATACTGTCCTCATTTTATAGTTGAAAATGGGCCACAACTCCATTCAGCCACTGTTATTGCACATGTATTCCAGCCAGTGGCATCAAGGTATGTGTGTGTGCTGGGTATGTGGACTGCCCCAGGTGACACCTCAGAGGAGAGGTGACACCCTGTTGGTCCCTCCTCTTGCTGCAGGGTAGTGGTGCAGTGATGCTGCCATGGCTCCTGAGGGATCCAAGGCAGCAGAGAAAGAGGGACAAGTGCACACCCCTCCCTCCTTCCCCAGTGTGCTGGCCCTCTGGGCCAAGTGAGCCAAGACAATGAGGAAGGAAGGAGGGGTGCCCATATATTCTCCCTCCTTCCTCCTTGCCTTGCCTCACTCATGCAATCTTCCTGCCTTCTCTAGTGCCTAGGATGGCTTGTATGAGCCAGCCAAGGCCAGGGGAAGGAGGAGTGAGCACCTTCTCTGGCTGCCTCACTTGCCTGACCTCTGGCAGCCCTTGAGAGGACATTTGGGTGGCTGGCAGGTCCACTGCCCAGCAGTGCCAGGCACCCACACTGGGTGACACCAACAGTAGGGATGCTGCTGATTCCAGCACATGCATTTGAGTATGGCATTAGTTCTATATCTGTTGGAAAGGTGGTGGTACAAGAAATTGTAATTGATGTTACAGAAGGAATTCACAGTGCTATTTTATTTATGCCATGTAAGCTTTTAAAGGAAGGAATTGTTCTAAATCTGGGGCTAGGTGTAGATCTCAGCTAAATTCCATTACACATGAAACCCCACTGGGCAAATCCCTCTCTCTCAGTCTCAGAGGATGGTAGTGGCAAATCCCCTCTGAAGAAACTTGCCAAGAAATTCCATAACAGGTTCACTTTAAGGTTGCCATAAGTCAGAAATGACTTGAAAGCACACAACAACAACAACACCTATTTTATATAATCTGTGTCTATTGTTTAACAAGATTTGTAATATTCAGTAGTAAAATATCATTCTGGAATAACATTGCCAATTAATTTCTCATTGGGTGTCATTTTGAACCCAGGTTTCAGTGATGGAATTTCATCTTTTGTGTGTACCTGTGTGTTGATCTTAATGTAACCCCAGTGTCATATTATTGTTGTTAAAAATGGGAAGGGGAGAGGACTCCATTCTTTGGACTGTATGTTTAGGATATCATTATACCTTTCTCATTTATGGCCCATTTTGGCTGTGCAGTTAGAACCCTAAAATGTCCCCTGCTATTGCCATGTGATTTATGCAGAGCTGACAAAGGAACTTTTTGTTTCAGAAGCTGGCCTTTCAGCAGTGCTTTCTTTTAGTGTTTAATGTTTCCAAGAAGCATGGCTCGGAAACTGTCCAATATTTTCATTGGACAATGAACAGTGCCTATAGCTTGCTACCTATTAAAAGCTGGAATCCATCCCCTCTCTTTTAGCCCATTGTCCTTGTAGTTCTAGGCTATCTAAGCAATAATAATGCCTAGCTGATAAAATGGATCTCCGGTGTTGCAGAGTTTAGCCCAAGAGGCCTAGGCTAAGCTGGCTGGCTTCCAGTTGTGCTAATTTCATTCTTTGGATAGGAGTGTTTGAAAAACCAAGCTACTTATAATGTGCAAGATCAGTATCAATTAATTTTATCCAGCATATTAAATGCTAGCACTAAATACACCATTGACATGTTTCCCTCTCTGCACAGTGGTTGCTATGATCAGTATTGTGAGTATGGCGGTGGAATTCACAAATCTTTGAAGCTCCTACCAAGAAACAGATCTTTGGAAGATTCCTGCTTGGTTAGGGATGCCATAACCCGGTGGCCGCCGGGAAAAATACGCTTTCGGGGGCCCCTCCCGGTCCCAGAACGGTTTGGCCCTCAGCCATGCCTTGGTCCTGGTTTGGGGCCCGCTCCTGCGGCCATTGCCGCTGCCTCTAATGCGGCCGGCCACGGCGCCAAACCACCTCCTCCTGCTCTTCCTGGAGTGGTGGGGGACCATGGGCAGCGCCAACCACCTCCTCCTCCAGCTCCGCCTTCCTCCTCATCATCATCAGCAGTCGCGCCGCCGCCGCCACCGTGCCTCCTGCGCCAAGGCCAGGGCTTTCCTGCCCGCGCGCGCAGGGGGCTCTAAAGCAGGAGCTCGTCCCCTGCTTTGGCCAGCCGGCCAATGGCCAGCTGGCCAAAGGGGACGGGCTCCTCGGTGCATGCTACCCAGGCCTCAGCAAGGGGCAGCGGCAGCGCGCGCGCCTGCCCCATTTCCCTCTGCGCGCGTGCGCGCCTGCCCTCCTTCTCACCCGCACGCGCGCCTGCCCCGCTTTGTTTCACGCACGCGCGCCAGCGCCAACCTGATAAAAAGTAGGAGGGGGAGCAGAAGGAGGGGGGAGGAGGAGGAGGAAGGAGCCAGAGGAAGGGTTCCTTGAAGGGAAGAACAGGGGCAGAGGAGGAGGAAAGCTGAGTCAGTGGCCATTAGGTCTGCCTTGCTTTTTTTTTTTTGGTTTTTTAAATTTTTTAAAAATATAAAATACTTATTTTATTTTATTAATTTTTATTATTTCTGGTTTTATTTTATTAATTTTTTATTATTTCTTGGTTTTATTTTATTAATTTTTATTATTTTGTGTTTTTTATTTTATTAATTTTTATTATTGCTTTTTTTCCTCATTATTTTTATTTTTAAATATATACACCCCTGTCTTGATTTTTATTTATTTATTTTTTGTCTAGGAATAATGCCAAAATGTCCTCCATTTTGATCATGCCTTAGAAACATGCATTTAGATTAACATTTTTTAAAAATCATCAATTTTTTTTGCGTGTCCTCCATTTTTATAAAATCGTGTCCTACATTCGAAGATGTTGTCCTACATTTGTCCTACATTTGTCCCGGTTTGGAGGTCCTGGCTTATGGCAACCCTATGCTTGGTAATACTCTGTCCTACAATGACAAGCTTCAGAGCTCGTTGCAACTTCTCCAATTATGTTTTCAGCACAGATATTTAATAAATGAAAAGTACGGGAATCTACAGAGAGAAAGAGAGAAAATATGACATGTTTTGTTATGCAGCTGCTAGGTATAAGAATAGAGAAATGTATACAAAAAATGACACCCGAACATACAAATCCTGCTCCTCGACCCCACCCCCACTTAGGCAAATTTCAACAAGCAGCGCCAATATGGTGGGAACTGGCAACCCAACAAATAAATTTTACCTTTAATTTCCTGAATGGAGTGTAAACGTTGGCTGGTCAGCAGTCAGTCAGCTGCCTTCTTTCTGTGCCACTAGTGAAGACTTGAGCTTCTCCTCTTTGTTGCTCTTCGTGTCCCTGCCAACATTTCTGGCTTCATCTTTTGCTGCATGTGAAAAATTAACTGATTCTTTGGGCAGCTATCATTATGAAACTTGTTTTCATAGGCAGCTGAGCTAAAAATTACTTGCTTTGATAAATGCCAAACATTGAGATTTTGGGGTGCTCTTTGCCATATTTTGATAAGCCATGCTGATATTTAAAAGAATTGGATTCAACACAGAAACTCTGTCCACAAAAAGAGAGGAATCGAAGAATGAGCTCTTTAAAAAAGGTTACCTGAAACAAGTCAAGCAATATAATAAAGCCTTTTAATATCAGCATGGCTTATCAACGTTTGTTCAACACCACAGCACATCTCTCCTTTTCTAGTTATTTACAATGTTTCCTCCTTCTCAAGTTTCGCCCTTTGCCATATACCAGATGAGGTATAGAAGCAGTGTAATCATGAATGCTTACAAAAGGAATTATTTGCCTTGCCAGATCTCACTTAAGATTAATGTGCTTCAATATTCAGCAGCGACCACTGGGAATTAGAGTTTAGTGTACGGTGCCCAGAATCCCCAAGCCAGTGGCCCTACTGGCTGGTGGATTCTGCATGTTGTTTTCCAGAAATTAAAATCCCCAAACTCTGCCAAGAGTATGAGAATCCTCTGTGCTTATTATCTTCACTAAGAAAGGCCCCAGTCCCTCACTTGAAGGAAGCCATCATTCCCTTACATTAAAATGTAATGTAACACTTTGGACATTGGAGAGGGAGTAAACTACTGTCCCTTTGCTCACTCCAGCTGTTTAGAGATCCACTCAGCAAAAAAGGAAGGAAATATTCTTAAATATTTCAGTTCTCTGGGCCTGGCTCTTTAAGATAATTGTATTTTTACTGATCAGTTTTGATCAGTGTTTCTGATGCAGCAGTGCTAGAGAGTTTCAGAGGGTAAAATCATTGTACACTTGCTGTAAATATGCTTCTGCACTGTCAGTGCTCCTTGTTCACCTTCTGTCTCATACCTACCCCTTCTCCATCACACATAAAGTCTCCTAAAGGCAGTAGCATTTACATAGAATCTCTCAAATCTGCAGCTGGCCCAGTGTGGATGACTTCCTGTATCACTAGAGCAATCAATGCATAGAAAGTGACAATACGGTCCACCCTGTCCATAAGCAGGGGATTCGTTCTTGACTCCGGAATAGGGAAAGAGCATATGCTCAAGACCAATAGAAAATAATGGGGTGCATGCTTGCAGCAGCGCACAAGGTGCGCAGTGTGAGTACACACCCCATTATTTCTGCCAGGGCTTGCCTTCCACGTAAGCTCAAAGCCGTGGAAGGCAAGCCTGCCTATAAGAAGGGCCAACTGTATAAGGCAAATGGTATTATGAAATGGTCATAAAAAGTTCACTCAGTAGTGAAGGGAACCTTTCTTTATCAAAGTGCAGCAACAAGACATTAGACTGAGATATAGTAATTTCACATAAACACAACAGTGCTGCCTATTTGCTTTTCCTCCATTTTAAGGTTAGATTCTAATAGTTCATAGATTCCTATCAGTAAGCACATCGTAATTGCTACCATATCAATAATTATAGTATCATTGATATTATATGAATAATCATAAAAATTCATTAATCCAATTAATTATATTATGGCTGAGATTCTACAGCTAGACACTGGGTTGCCTTTTGGATCTCTTTACTTTCATGGTGAAAAAACGGGACAGTGGGGGCTGTGGCCTGTCAAATTAAAAAAAAAATCTGTCTTGAGCAATCTTTCTTCAATCAAAAAATTATCTTACAATGGCTGTCCAGTACAGGTGTTTCAGGGTCTCTCATCAGAGACATTGATCCACAGACGAAACCTGAGGCCATACACTTCCCTCCTGCAGGAAGCAGGGATAAAATATCAGTGGGGCTTTCCTTTCAAATTGATTGTTTTCCATAAGAATGACACCTTGACTGCATCTATCAAGAACCAGATGCTTAAATTGTGTGAGGCACTTGACCTCAAGGTGCCTCAGGAATTGGAAAAGGAATCTTACATGGATGCTAAACCTAGACACAGCAGGAATCCTTTTGAGTGGTTCAAAAGAAAGGTTCACAATACATACAACATATATATATATACAGAGTTACCCATCCTTTGCAAAAGATGGGATTAGGGCAGATTGGGGATGGATCTGGCTAAGACCAGGTCATGATGCCACCAGTTTGAGGATGGAGGTGTGTAATTACACCTGATCTGGAAAAAGAAATTCCCAAAGTTTCAGTCTGCTCTGGGTCCAGGTAGTAGCCCATGTGATAATCTCCACAGTCAAAGCACTTCCAACAGATGATGAGGCAGCTTCTGTTTAAAAAAACTCCACAGAAGGAGACTCCGCCACATCCTGAGGCAACATATTACACTGTCAAACAGCCCTTGTCAGGAAGTTCTTCTCAATGTTTAGGTGAAATCTCTTTCCCTGTAGTTTGAATCTGTTGCTCCATGTCCTAGTCTCTGGAGCAACAGAAAACAAGCTTGCTCTTTCTTCAACATGACATCCCTTCAAATATTTAAACATAGCTATTATTTCACCTCTTAATCTTCTCTTCTCCAGGATGAACCTACCATAATAACTTCCATGTGATAATTATTACTTTACGATACCCTCTCATAAGGCACAATCTGCAGACTTCTACAATATCAGGTATTCAGAGGGTCAAGAAATGCTGGGGAAAATGTGTAAATCTGGATGGTGACTACGGAGATAAGTTAACAACTACAAATCAAAACAAACTTTTTTAAAAGGTGATAATTAAAACTTTACGATACCCCCTCGTATCCAGTGGAGGCAGTGAGAACAGACTCAGGTTTAAACTTAAAAAAAATAAACTTATAAAAATGTTATCCAAGGGGCTGAATCCTATCAAGAGGAGAGTGACCAAAATGGTGAAAGGTTTGGAAGCCATATCCTATGAAGAGCAGCTTAGGGAGGATTTTACATTTTAGTCACTTCTGGCGCAACCTGTCACAAAATAAAGGACGCAATGAGCTGATTTTCTCAACATAATGCACTTAGGGACCAATGATGACACTGACAAAATTTCATCAATATACCATAATAACTTCCATGTGATAATTATTACTTTACGATACCCTCTCATAAGGCACAATCTGCAGACTTCTACAATATCAGGTATTCAGAGGGTCAAGAAATGCTGGGGAAAATGTGTAAATCTGGATGGTGACTACGGAGATAAGTTAACAACTACAAATCAAAACAAACTTTTTTAAAAGGTGATAATTAAAACTTTAC
>NC_056524.1:224031298-224261504 GCF_019175285.1 Sceloporus undulatus | reverse complement strand
AGTACCCCCTTGTATAGTGAAACTGAAGTTAATTGAGAAGGGGAGGTCATGTCCCCTTTAATGCCTCCATGTATCTTCAGCAGTGGCATCATTACCGAGAGTGTGTTATCTTCAGATCACATTCGGTACTTTAAATGAAGAAAGCTGTTGTCGCCCACCCACCCTGACCAAGATAGAAGTTATTTGAAACTGACAGTGTCAGTTGCTTTTGTTCCAAAATTGCCTTTACATATTGCATACACATCACTGAAAGTTGCTTCCAATTCTCCAGACACTTTAATGATTACTGTTGCTGGGCCAATCTGCTCTCTCAACTGCCGTCTCCTCCCCACACATCAGCGATAGTGTGGTAAAGAAAAACTGTCAACCGCCATTTGTCAGGAAGAGATCAGAGGCAGCAGCATTGTTATGAGAACATGGCATGCAGTGACTTGCTGAGCACAGATAACTTACTCATCCCCCACATCCTGTCAGCAGATAAGAGGACATCAGGATACACCACAGAGACTCAAGCCTGGTTCTCAGTAAAATCATGAATCTATGCCAAGGTTATACCACTTCAGATAGCAGACAAGGGTTGGCATAACTGACTATTTCTCTGTAACACCCCCATCCCCATAAAAATAAAATTCCTTCACTCAGAAGACTGCCATGTCAAGGAGACAGGCTAAAATCCTATCTTTTGACATGTATTTTTCGCTGTGTGCCTCAGAATTCTTATTTGGAGGAGCACTGTGACATCAAGCTTGTCCTAAATGTGCTATCTGAAGCTGTACCAGCTATTGATAGTTTTACCTCAGGGTTGGGAACTGTGTAGAATTGTAAACTAATTGTGTTCTCCAACTGCAACTCTAAGCATTTCTTGTCGTTAGCTATGCTGGCTTCATTTAAAATGTTGTGGTGGAGAAGAGTTCTATAGATACCTTGGACTACTAAAAAGGGAAAATAATGGGTCCCAGAATAAATCAAACCTGAACTCTACTAGAGGTTAAGATTACTAAACTGAGGCTGTCATACTTTGGACATATTATGAGATAATGTGACTCACTGGAAAGGAAGATAATGCTCAGTAAAATAGAAGGCAGTAGGAAAAGAGGAAGACCACATGAACAGGTGAATCAAGGAAAGCATGGCCCTAAGCAGAGTTGTTGATAGGTATGATTCTATGATTCTATGATTCTATGACTGAAGTCAACTGGATGGCAAATAAAAACAACAGTGCTGGTTATGGCTGCTAGAACATTCAATCTAACATCTGGAGGACTGCACAATTCCCACCCCTTCTTAACTCTTCAATGGTTGTTGGAGAAGCCTTTAAGCATTATCTCCAATCATATGGATATACTACTGGGGGCTGTGATAAAACTAGGAGGAGAAAAAAGCTTTTGCAGCACAACTAGAACTGTGCTTTGCTGCTGCACAGTTTTTTGCTTTGATCCTGCAATCTGTACTTAGTTTACAAGAATTCATTGTATGTTCTGTTTGTGCTCTTCATATAAGAGCAAACAGTATATCTTTTTGGCGTAAAGAAATCCCAGTGGTCTCACTTTGGAATCATTTAAATTCTGCTGATCTCATACATTCCTTCAACTGAGCTTCTGCAGCTTGAGGCCAGCCTCTCAAGGCATGAGCAAGAACACAGTGACTGCCAGAAAGGATGTAGAAAGGATATTCTCTCCCAAAGGAGAATAGTATGTCCCATGATAGGAAAATGAAGTTGTGTATCCCATAGGTTTTGTGTCAAATTGTTCTTACATTTTTCTCTCTTCATTTCTTTAGAATCCAAGTTTGCTTTTGTCTAGGATATATCCACTTTAAAAAAATCATTTTTATTCTAACTCAAAATATTTGTATACAGTACAGCTGCCAGCATCCTCTACCTTCTTTGGTTGTTTGTCATCTGTTGAACAGCAAATACTTTAGGCAGAGAATTATTTTCTTTTGGTTGTTACTCTGTACAGATCCTTAAGGACTGACACAGTTTAAAAAGCAGTAAAATTATCAATTCAACCATTAAATAGACATAAACATAATTACATCATGACTGTTATTAGAAAATTTAATTGTTCAGTTTAATAACTGAATATAAGGGAAAAGTTACCTGAAGTTTCTGTTGAATTTATAAAGCTAGACTCACCTTACCTAGATGATAAAAGGCAAGTTGCATTATACTCCACTTGGGGTAGGAGACCTTTGCTATGCCTACTTCTGTTTTGTTTTGTTTTGATATCAGTGTAGCAGAGTAGGACTTGCTGCACTAAATCACCAAACTGTAGCACAACAACAACAATTTATTTAAGTCATTGACCAAAGTGATAACATAGCAGTTGGTACTAGACATTTCTTCCTCACCATTATCCCAATATGTGGTACATGTCAGTAGAGAACAAAAGACATTAATGAGATGATTTAAGTGCTTCATATCAAGCAGATAGCGAGGAAAGTAGCCTTTCAACCACATGTTAAAATGTTAAATTTATACCCAGTAAAAGCAAAAACATC
Organism: Sceloporus undulatus; assembly: GCF_019175285.1. Classification (NCBI taxonomy): domain Eukaryota; kingdom Metazoa; phylum Chordata; class Lepidosauria; order Squamata; family Phrynosomatidae; genus Sceloporus; species Sceloporus undulatus. The sequence goes on along the minus strand of NC_056524.1, from coordinate 224,259,002 downwards.
TTCAAGGTTTATTATGAAGGGCAGAAAAATCCCACAACACTCTGTGTCCCATAGCCTTAATGTTGCTCAAATAAATATTACATTATTGTTTTTGCCTTGGGCCAACATGCTGTATATCCATGTACTCTCATGTCTGTGTTCCCATGTCTCAGGAAGGAAGAGGTTATTGTATTATATTTATGGCTCACCTTACCTGGAAAGATCACCTGAGCCTAAATTACCTTTTGTTTCTTGCAACACCATGCATCATTGGAAGCACAGTTGTCACATCAATCATGGGTCTTTGTATTTGTGTATGTTTGACTGTATTAGGAAATGCAGTGGTTTTATTTCATACAGATAAAAGAAAAATAGATTCTTGATGAAATTGTTGGGAAGAACAAGGTTCTATCAAATCTTTAGAACTGAACGTCTTTTATGCCACCGTTTTCTTCCTCATCCTACAGCAGATCAGAAAATTGCCATTGGTTCAATTATCTGTCACAAAATGTCTTCAGAGTGTTTCAACCAAATACTTATTCAGAATAGCAATGACAGACAGCACCAAATTGTACTTTGTTGGTTTGAATAGAGTCATTAAATAGCACCTGAAGGACTTTTAGCAAGGACGATTAAAAATGATGCTATCACCAAGTTGTATTCAACAGAGTACAAAAAAGAGTGTGCTTTTTAGCAGTTGAATACTGATACTGAAACAGTTGTGTCCTAGAGTAAAGTCAGGTACTTCTGTACTTACCTAATGTCAAAGTCTTCCTTTTCAAACAAGACTTTAAAGCAAAATTTAGTTCTTTCAAATTACATGTTGTATCTCTTGGTGAACAGAGTAAAGTGTGAGGTGGAGCAACACATGTAGTAAATATACTTTGGAGATCTACAGTGGGGCATTGTTCCCTCCTATGTGTCCATCTCATGTTTATATTAATATATTTTTTCACATTTTAATCTTTCCCATTGTGACAAATCTTTATTGTAGGTTCAGCTGCCTTGGAAAATGTAAATTGGCCCTCAGGATCAAAACAAAAATAGCAAGCGTTTCTAAAACTGCTTAAGTTTACAGTAATACATTAATTCCTTAAGGAAGGTCTATTTTTATAATAGTTGAAAAGTATTCATTAATATTGCACCTATACCAAGAGTTCTTTCGCCGTCATATCACCAGTCTTCTTTGGAGCTTTTTCTGCGCCCAATCTTTGATTAATGACACTTTGGCATGTTGTACATAAACATTAGGTCTATTTAGTTTTTCTTCTCCTTTACCCTCAGCAAAGAAACGAATTTTGATATAGAGGGGAACACTTTCATTGTACCGTAACTTGCAAAGTAACTTAAAATTGAATAGGACTGTGGCCTAGTAAATGTACACAGTTTGGAGACAGCTGCCAATTCTCTCTTTTTCAGTTCTCATCTTTTGAAGGCAACACTTCCACTTAGGCTTTTAAAAAATATAGAAATAGAAATCCACCATAATCCTCTGCCTTTCATGTAACAATAATTTGGGGGAAAGCAAAATGGCAGGAATGAACATGTATGGGGTACCTGAAAAACATTGTGGAGTTAGTCAACAATGTTTTATCCATGCTTCTAATTAAGCTTAAGGAACCATGATAGTATTAGGAGAGTTCTGTCAAAACATGCAGTTCACTCTCATTGCTGGAGAAACCTTTCCCTTTACCCCCAGGCATCTTCTCATGATTTATTTTAGCCCTTGTCTTGCAAAGCAATTAAGCTAGAAAAAGGACATTAACTTGATTTTAGTTTTATAATTAAATGAGATACCCATCAAATAGAGAGAGAAGATTTAAAGCATGTGAAATAACAACATATGACTATTTGAAATCTTAGTGCTTCTGTTAATAAAAAAATGCCTTTGTAAAATGAACATGGAAATAAGATTCCTTTATTTAATCATGTCCTCCTCAATATTGAAAGGTGTGTTTCATGAAGATACTCTTTCTTGAGACTGGAAAGGGCAAGGTGTTCTTTTTCCATTCTTTTCTTTCTGAAGGATCCCTTTGTACAGAAGGTGGAGAACTGTCGCCTCCAGGTGGTTTAGACTTCATCTTCCATGAACAATCACCATTGGCTATACTGGCTAGGGCTTCTGGGAGCTGTAAGCCAAAAACACCTGGGGGTCAACAGTTGTCCAGCCAAGTGCATGGGCTGAGATGTTAGTGTTGTGACACATACCCTTGTTAACACCTATTCTTTCTACCTTAACATACAGACTTTTTCTCTTCCCCTTGATCTTTTTCATTTTAATTTTGCTTTCAGTGGACAGCCTAATTTTCTTTATCTCTGCCACTCACCTGCTCCTTCAGCCCAAACCTAATAGATGAACTCAGACTATCCCATCTGAGGCATTCTTCTCTGGGCAGTTATAATTGTGTAGATGGGAAGATCAAGGGCACAGCCCCTGACTCCAATATCATATAACCATAATCCATGAGTTGAGTGAGTAGCCTTTGAAGTAGAACTGAGACTCACGTAGCCTTTCAGACATAGCTTGACAGTGGCCAGATGAGCAGAAAGGAGTGCTGAGATGCCGCACCTTTCTTTCCCACATGAAGGCTGCAGCAACCAAATTCTGTGGCCTCCGGGAGCCCTAAAAAGTACCCACTCCCGGCAGGTTCTTTTTGGGGTGGACACGGGGTGCCATTGGCACCCTCGCATGCACTGATAATGTTTGTGTAGCGAGACACCATTTGGATGCTGCGCCGCATGTACATCATCATGGTGGTCCCCGTATAGATAGGGGTGCACCATTATGGCGCGGTAGGGCTCAGGAACATGCGGTCACTCCACTCTCCCGAGCTCTAAATGCTTTTTGCCCATTTGTATCAGGCCTGTATTTCCCAGTGTTCCTCACTGTGCTAGCTAGGAGCATTGAAAACTGCTGTGCCTTATGATTCCCACCCTTGATGTAAAGGGAAGCCTTGTATAAGAATGATTTAGAAACCTTTTCACATGAAATTACAAAAAAACATATCCTTTATCACATGGAGTTCTGCACAGTTCACCTTTGTTCCAATAATACCTGAGAGTGAATTACATCCCTACCCTTTCTTTATTTCTCTCTCTAGGTTCAAATATCCTTTAATTTACAAACTTAGGATGTCCATATATACCATGTCATCTTGTTGGTCTATATAGCTCAATGCAATCTCCACTGGTTAGCAGTGACACACATTATTATAATATTTCACATATGACCAAGCAACATCAGAGTGTAGTCAAGATGGCAAAAATTACTAATGATGAAGAACAGACAAGGTAGGAGAGGCTACAACATTTGTTTTTGCCCAAGTCATCTAGGAAGGGCAAGATTCCATTTTCCTTCTCCTATGCCTCCTGCTGAGTTAATTGAGTGCAGACTACTTTTGCATTGTCAACTTAGTTGGCAGCAGTTGAAGTAAGCTTAGTGAAAGCTCAGAAGTGAGTGTGAGGAGGGCCCAAAACAGACAGGCAAAATAGAGTGGCTTCTGTCTGCTTTGAAGGGGTGGCATTTAGACGCTGCATGCCCCCAAAGCAGCCGGATGTGGTTCCAAGACTGCCTAAAGCAGCCCAACGCCACCAACAAAATTTAATCCGCTCCTTCCAGCAGCCTGTTCAGCACCACAGTGGTGGCCCATTTCAGGAACAGGCTGTCTGGTTACCACAGTCCCTGAGCGATTGCAGCCATCTGCTTCGGCCCATGGATACATTATAAAACTGGGACATTATAAAATCAGCTGAAAAAGTGGGATGGCAGAAGATTAATTTGAATTGTCCTGATTTGGCAGGGACAGACTCAGTTTGTGGACCCCAGAGCCTGACTGATGTTTCTTCATGAATGCTGAAAAACAACAACAGAGTAATGTTAGCACAGCTTGGTAAAGTTAGTGGCCATGTTGTTTGGGGAATATAGGAATTGCAGCCCAAATAAGTCATTTTCCAAATTCTGAATTATAGCACTTGTTTTTTGTCATATGAGGCAGTCTTTAAAGCAAAATCATCAAAACAAGATGAGCAAAGTCAGACTACAACTTCCATCAGCCCTAGCCAGCATGAGTGGTGATCTGACCTATGGCCTCCCAGAGTCCTAGTCCAGCACTCAAACCACTATACTGTGCCAACCTTTGCTTTAGAACCAGTGTGATATCATGGCTAGAATCTAGAATCAAGGAAATCCAGATTCAAATTCCTGTTTAGCATGATGTAGCATGAATGATATTGAATGAATCCCAATCTCTCAATGTAACCTCTCTCGCAGGTTTGTAGTGAGATGGAGAGCTTTACCACACAAGCCCCAGTCTTACAGTATTAAAACAAAATAAAAGTGGAAATATAACATGTTCTGAGCCCCAATATCACACATCTTTAGAATCATGTGAATGGAGCTGCTGCTGCTGCATCACACTCTCTTCCTGGGTCCCCTTTAACCCTGCCCCCTCCCTTATGCCCTATCCAGCATGTATTTAGTATTTTGTTTTATTTTTATTTATTTTCATTTATTCTTCCTTTAACTCACACAATCATGGAGCTCTGCTACAGCAATGTAAGTAAAAAAATAAAAAGAAGGAAGGAAGGAAGGAAGGAAGGAAGGAAGGAAGGAAGGAAGGAAGGAAGGAAGGAAAAACAATAAACAAACAAACAAACAAACAATGGCAACCACGCTGCTTGGGAATAGTGAGAGAGAGGGAGGACAGAGGGGGTAGAGGAGACACTGACACCAAACTGCTAATGCAACTGTCTTGGGAGTGATGTTTCACCCCTGGGGACTTGTGTTATTGAGAGCTCATTGACAGGGTTCCCCTACCAGTGAACAAGGGTGCCCTATTTATAGTTGGGGGATGCTGCAGCTACAGGTTGGAGGCAGTGGCATGCTATAAGTGTCACCAAAGCTGCTTTTTAAATCATGGTTTAAAACTCACGTGTAGTAATCTCCTACAGGTAAAAGACTATAGCCTGTTATAGACTGCCAAAATAAAGCTGTTTCGGGTCTCTTTGGAGGTATGCTATTTAAATGATGCATGGGTCCTAAGAGTCCGGAGGTCACGCCAAAGCCACACTCCATTCCTAAGCACTGGAGTGCAGCTTTGATGCAGCTTCCGGATTCTTAGGATGCATGCATAATTTAAACAGCATACCTCCAAAGAGACTCGAAGTAGCTTTATTTTGACAGTCTGTAACAGGCCTAAGTGTACTTCTTTGATCTTGGAGGGAAGAAAAGGTACCTTCCAGATATATTGGATTCCATCTTCCATCATCTTCAGGCAATATGCTGGCTAAGAATCATAGTAAATGCACCTGAAAAACACTGGATTGTATAAAGCCTGTTTAGGCTAACAATAAATCTTCTGTGTCAGCATGGCAAATAGCTGTATTTCCCCCACTTCAAAACCACTTGCTGCAGGGAAGAGGGAAGCTGGGAAAGGTAAGGTTTTTCCCCAGCCTCTGGTTCTTTCACAGTGTACGCGGTCTTTGTTCATAAAGGCTTTCTGTCCCCTCATAACCTCTTCAAGTCAGTGCTTACTGACAAGGGATGTTGCATTTGCTAAGGATTAAAAGAAATAAATCATGTGAGCTCTTTACAAATCAAGTGTAGTCCATGTGATAGAGTGGAAAAAGACCTGAGACAAATTTCTGTTTGTTGAACCATTTCATGTAATTCTTTCTTCAGACAAATTCTTGGCAGCTTTCAATGTATCAGTTCTTTGAGGAACCACATGCTTTGCATGAGCCAAGATGTTTATATAGATCACTGAGCTGCTCTACAGTGTTATTCTTCAGGCACTGGAATTGACAGGCTCTTGCAAGTGGACATTCCCAGTGAACTGAAGCAACTTGTATCATGATGTCCTATAGTGTCATTCCATGTGACAGTGGTATTCCATTGCAGTTCCTTTCTTGATTCATAATTCCCCATGAAAATTTAATCAATGGAGCCCAACCTGCTTCCATCCAACCCCCCTTGCCTTCATAAAGGAAAGGTTTGTTGTTGTTGTTTTAAAAGCCTTTGAAAAATTCATTAGGTGGATCTTTTTAAAAGCCTGCTCTTGAGGAGAATTGCATCCTCAAGTTGCAATTGGGGGGGGGGGGCACTTGCTATTTATAAGCTAAAGATCTTTTACAATTTTATGGATTATTTTACGCATTTCAAATATGTCCCACAAACTCTCTGAAGTAGAGTTCTCTTCACAGGGAATCCTAAACTCTGAATTACTATATGGAAGTGGATGGAATACTTTCACCTAGGCACTTGTAAATATCACAACTAGAAAGCTATCTAAGTTTCCTGTATTGTTTGTTTGTTTGTTTTAAACTTTGATGGCTGCTTTGATTGCCGAGTTGAAATTTGATCAGCGGCGGGGGGGGAGGGATCTGTAGTTTTCCTATAGAATCAGATTAACATTTCCTTTTCCTCACTTAACAACTGAATGTTGGAGCCAGAGCAAAGTTTTTCCAAAGCTTGGAAATGTTACTTTGGTGGTCTACACTTCCAGAAAGCCCCAGCCAGTAGGGTGCCAGTGAGCTTGCAAGATGAGGGATTCTAAAAGCTGTAATCCAATAAAATAACTTTTCTGACCTGTACTCCATCCTTTTCTAGTAGTGTGGAACTCTGGAAAATCATTAATTCAAAATGAGCCTAGGTTTTGCATCCCAGTATGAATCCTTCAAGGAAATTTCTCCCTGGACAGAAATTTGAGAGGTTTTACACCATTCTTAGTACCCATTGTACACCATTTAACTATCCAACTAATTTACACAACTTTTAGAAACACTAGAGGATTGCAGCTTAAGCCAGTAGGAATGTTATTTGACTTATGTGAGAGCTGGCTCATTTTTTAGTTTTTTTTAGTGGAAATTAAAGCAAATGCCTCCTGTCATGTTGAAAAGATTCAAGATTTTAAAAAGGCATCTCTTGTGAAAGGAGATCAGATAAATTCCTGTTTGTTCGCTTTGTCAAATGTAGCTTTAGAAGTTTGTAATTTCATCATCTCTCCTGCTTAAGGCAACTGCTGATCAAAGTACAGCTTTTGTTACTTATAAATATCTTATTGAGACAGCTGTAGAACTCCTTGAGGGTAGGGTGGGATCTGTAAGGTGGAAATAATGTGAAAGGTGAGATGTGATATTTTAATAGCTTTCCGGGGCAACAATTAAATTAGATTAAAATGCATTGTAAATCTAAACAATGGAATTGTTGGCAAACCATGGACTATGGCAAGGACCTAAACTTCTTCTGCTCCAAAAACCAGGTTCCCCATACATCATGACAGCTTGGGGTCAACATGATGTTCTGGGATTTAGGGGCAATTTGTATTCTGGAGGCCCAGTTTGGCGGCAAGCAGCTGCTTCTCTAACAGTTCCAGGCTTATCTGGTTGTAGTTGGCGGGGGACGCCCAGGTAGGCCCAGTGATGGTACTGAAAGCACTGAACTGACACAACTGCCATTTTAATGTTCCACCAAAAGAGAAAAACAGAGAGAAAGAGATGGACTAATTACAAAATGCTAACTGGCTATTGTGGTAAAAAAAAATATGAGTGAGTGGGGAACTGAATAAAGCAGGACACTGAAAGAAGGAATTGAGTCACTCTGCAGCATGATACAGCCCTTTCTTGCAGAAAAAGAAACATAAGATGATATCAGATAAAATGCAAAGAAGCAATACACAAAAGTGAGAAACTATAATAACTGCTGTAACAATTCCTGTTCATCTTCTTTCTATTTTATACTGTTGCTCTTCTTTACACTGTGCACATTAGGAGTCAGGTTTCACCCAAAACTGAGTGGGCAGTATAGATGGATCCCCATGCTGCAGCACAGACACGCTGCAAAAATAGAGTCACCTAGAGCAGCTTCTTTTTTGCGATGCCGGAAGCAGGAAGGGGCGCCGCCATGATGCCAGTTCCTGCTAGCAATGTCTGGCTGTTGTACGGTGGCGGTGGCATCATGGCGGCCACTGTATGGATGGGAGGCTGCCATGATGCCAGCATCCATATGTACTAGGGTTTGGGAGCTGCGCACTCCTGAACCCTAGTATTGGCAGTGCCATGCCGCTTTTGGCCTGTCTGTACTGGGCTTGAGTGTAAGAACTTCACATGTACTCTTACTATGACTATGACTGTATGTATGTCTGGTAGGAAATACAGGGGTTTTGTGTGTGTGTGTGTGTGTGTGTGTGTGTGTTCAGTTAGTGATAATCTGCTTTTAAAATTGATTTTCCATATTGCTTTATGAGTTCATCATGTCACTGATTTTCTGAAGTGCTGATCAAAAGATGTTCCAACAAACCCAGAAGCTCCAAAGAAGTTAATATTACTAGTTTTTAGACAACAGTCTATCAAACAGAAACTTCAGACCTTCCACCCTCCCTCACCAAAGTTTTTTCAGCTGTAGGCTGACAGATAATATGTCTGGATGCTACAAGCTCTCATTTTGGTTTGGCAGCATGCACTGCTGAATATGGAGGTCAGCCAGAACTTTCCAGAGTAATTGAGGAGGAAAAGACTGACAAATTAAGCTCTGTGGCCTACATAAAGATATCCATGTCAGATGGGGAATAGCTTTTTGGGCCTTCAAGTCATTGTAGCACAAAGAGGATATTATAAATTCTTCTATCATGCATAATATTGAAATGTAAGCTATAAAAACCTGCAATATAGACACAAGTGTTTCTAGGATTATCTCTTCATAGACCAAGCTTATATACAGAAACCCAGGTGCAGATCATCAGTTACTATAGCATTCCTTGTTGCCCTATTTTTGTGAGTACCATAATTTAGTTCTATATAGTATGTCGTATAGAGAATTACACAGAATCTCCATAGCTTTTCAGACTTTATCAGCAACATAACCTAGGTCACATAAAAGGCTCTATTAAATTCCTGAGTAAGAGCATCTGAGGTCAGTTCAGGAATTTGGTTAGTGGCAGGAACTATGACCTAAGAAACAAATGCTGTGGCAGAGAATATTGTAGTTGTGAACACCAGAAGTTATGAATGGCTTCACTTTTTTGCTTAGTGACTGATTAGCTCAAAATTCACAAGATACTTTGCATTACCATGAAAATCAGAACTTCACAAAATAAAGTTCAGCCTCAACTTCTGCAGGCTTTATTTCTGCAGATTTGATTATTTGTGTGTTTGTCATCAATAATTAAATGGCAATTTATTTATTTTTAGTTTTGTCTCCTACTGTGGAAAATTGCAGATGGTGCGTATAGAGTAGTAAATGTAAAGAAAACTGAAAAATTAGTAAGTCATATGTTCATAAAATAACTCCAAATAACCCTGCTTTGAACCAGCATGGTGTAATGGTTTGAGCATTGGATGGCAATTGGCTGGCAATTCTGGATACCAGGGTTCAAATCCTGGCTTGGCCATGTAAACCCACTAAGTGATCTTCGGCAAGCCATACTCTCTCAGCCTCAGAGGATGAGAATGGCCAAAAACCTGCTCAGAAAACCCAATGATATTTGTCCAGAAAACACCATGCCTTACAGTAGCCAAAAGTCAGGAATAACTTGAAGACACAACAACAACAACAACAACAACAACAATCTCTGCTTCTCCTTCTACCCTTGGAACTTTGCCCCATCTTGGTCACCCCACCACAACCTCTTCTTCCTCTCAAGTTACATCTTGGACTGCAAGTTACGGCATGCCCTACAGCAGCAGGAAAGGGGTCCTTAACCCATAGAGAGAGCAATATAAACTGAGTTAGGGGAGGTTGGGGGGAGCTAAAGATATTTGTAGTTTTTCCACTTTTGTGGAGATCCTGCACCCCTACCCCCGGAAAATGTGAAGGATTGACTACACTATTATATCCTTATGTAATTATACTAGATAACTAATAAGGGAAAAATACATCTAGTTATCCAAATCTATTTCCAAAATTGTTTTTCAGCATCTGTTTTCCTATCCCAATTTTCCTCATCCTTATATCTATCTTTGTATGAATACTTTAACCTTCTCTATGGCCTGCCTAACAAAAATCTCAAGACGGCAACAGATACGTTATGTATAATACAACATTTTGGGTTAACCATGTTTACCTGGAAATGATGAGGCCTACAAACTGACTATATTCTCCAGTCTTTTGGGGAGCGCTATCCAAAGTGAGAATGATATTCCTGTGGTATGGTAAGCCCTTTATCATTCTTAGACCCCATTAAATATCCAGTTTGGCCTCTCAGACTTGATGGGGATTGTTATTCATTGTCTTCTCTGGGAATTAACACAACTCTAGACAATGAAGAGACAAGAAAAAGCACCCACCATTGGACAGAGAGGATGAAGTATTTCTCCACTCTTTAAAAGAAGTGCATTTTTAAAAAAAACTGGATATATCACTAATAAAAGTCGAACATCTTGCTAGTGCCACCTTTGTCAAATTTCATAAGAAGCTAATTTTAATTTTGGAGCTGAGCTATAAACTTTTCTTTTAAAAAATCTTTAAGTGAAAACCCTGACTAAGTGTGCAAATACATGGCATTATGAATGGAGACACTGTAATTACTCCCCACATGATTTTACCAAGACCTGATCATGCTATGACTTGTATCTCTCTCCCTCCATTACCCTCATCAGTTTATGGTTTTGAGAGCATATTTTATTATGTGGTCTCTTTTTCTTTGTTCATTTGACTTCTGGTGCACATATTTCAATAAGTATTTCTCTGATGGGTGGAGTGCAAACAACTATGATTAACCACAAAATGATTGTGCAAGCTGTTTGTCAAAGTTATATATAGAATCCCACAGAATCTGAGTACTAATTTTACAAAACGACCAATACTGGAAACATTTCTTGGTCATATGTTGAGGCCTTTCAGTGCAGAACAGCAAGATCTTTCTGTATTTAGAGACTCAGCACAGTTTCATTAAGTTTCCTGAAATATGTGAAGTCGAAGGCTTTCATGGCCGGCATCCATAGTTTTCAAATCCAGCAAATGCTTCGCTCCGCCAAGGACCAGAGAGACCCTCTCACAGCCGCAGGAGTTTACCGCATACCATGCAGCTGCGGACAAATCTACATAGGGACCACCAAACGCAGTGTGCAAACAAGAATCAAGGAACACGAGAGACACTGCAGACTGTGCCAGCCAGAAAAATCAGCAGTAGCAGAACATGCCACAAACCATCCTGGGCATAGAATACTGTTTGAAAACACTGAAATTCTAGATCATGCCAACCACTACCATGTCAGGATGCACAGGGAAGCCATTGAGATCCACAAACATCTGGATAATTTCAACCGGAAAGAAGAAACCCTTAAAGTGAACAAAATTTGGCTACCAGTCCTGAGGAATAGCAAAATGAGGACTCGGCAAATGCAAATAGGAAACCACTCAGAGTCAGAGGCTTTCCCAGCAGATAATGATCACCAATTAGCAGACATTAATCCTCTTTTGCATTAGCCTCCCAGCCTGAGGCCTGCCATCAGCAACAGACTAATACACATGCAAATCGCTCCTGCATTCCCAGGCTCACACAGTATATATATATATATACCCAACTTTTTCCAGGCAAGCATTATCTGAAGATGCCAGCCGCAGATGCTGGTGAAATGTCAGGAAGAAACTCTTCTAGAACATGGCCACATAGCCCGAAAAACCCACAAAAAACTATTTCCTGAAATAACTTCTTTTTTTTTCTGAGAGGAATATGAGCCTGAGTTCTATTCTGCACAACTTTCTAACTGAATTGAAAGCTATAAGATGATACTGACCAATGCAAGCAATTAAAAAAAAAGAATTGTTTATGCTTCTTTTACCTGATATGTTTTGTAAGGAAGCTGGCATCCACATTGATGGAAACAATACAAGACCAACTAAAATAGATTATAAAAATCTCAGGGCAGTAATACTAGTAAAACATGATAGAATTTCTTTTAAAAACCCTTTCATATACAAAGGTCACATCTTAACTTATTCCCTGTGTTTATTGTTAGAAAATCTAATTCCCACTTAGCTGGAAACAAGTTCCATTGAACACATTGGGGCTTCCTTCTGATTAGATACATACACGATTGTACTGCACATCAAGCAGTGCAAATCTACAACCTAGGCTGAATCTGCACAGCAGAAATAATACAGTTTGAAACCACTTTAATTGCCATAGCTCAATGCTATGCAATTCTGAGATTTGTAGTTTTATTAGATATTTAGCCTTCACTGTCAGAGAACTCTGGTGCCACAACAAACTACAAATCCCTTGATTCCACATCATCAAGCCATGACAGTTAAAGCAATGCAAACTGCATTATTTCTCCAGTGCAGATTCAATCCTATATTCATTTCTGTAGCATTTCTTCTGACTTCTTAGGAGCTGAACACTTGGTGAGGGTTAAGAACAGTCACATGCCAAAGTGCCATGGTCTTTTGGCTTTCTGCCATGTAGCCTCTTTCTTTCTTTCTTTCTTTTCTGCCAGTGTCTTCTTTGTGTATTTCCCATTCTTTGATCATTCACTGTGGTAGAATTTTTCAAGAACTTCTATCTATCTTGCTACTGGTGAATGTGCTCAGCAGAGGGTTTTGCAGTTGTATTTTGAAGTTATTTCATTGATGTCACTGACAATTAGGATTCTGAGTTCAGATCCTAACTGGCCCTTTCTCTGGTCCTCTGGGCATGGAGGAGAAAGAGCAATGTCTTGAAAAGGGTGCATGCTGTGTTGCTTGTTTGTTTTAATGGCTTAGTCTGTTATACAGCTGTTATAATGTACAGCTCAATGCATCATGTTTAATGACATCACCAAGGGCCATCCCTCACTCTTGTAACATCGCCAGGACCTGCCCCCATAACATTATAAGGGGTTGTCCTTACGTCTCTGGCAGCCCTATTCCTAATTTCATTTTAGAACTGCAGATAGAGGTAAGGAACCTCAGGCCCTGGCCTTCCTGAGGTCTCCATGTGGTCCTCTGATTTCCTGGATAGCCATACTTCTTCACCATTACACTACAGTGGACCTTGTTATATGCTGGGGTTTGGTTCCAAGATCCCCCGTGGATAAAAAAAAATCCGTGGATGCTCAAGTCCCATTAAATATAATGACATAGCAAAATGGTATCCCTTATAAAAATGAAAAACCAAGGTTTGATATTTGAAATTTATACTTTTTTTTTAACATTTTCAAACCATGGATGCTTGAATCCATGTATAAAAAAAATCTGTGTATAAGAAGGGCTGACTGTATTATTTGATGGTTTTCTGGCTTTTGTTTGTCTTTTTCTCTTGTTCTAAAATGTTGGAGTTCTTCTTCTAAGACAATTACTGTCAGTAAGAGCTTTCAAATAAAATATGCTGGTATTTTTGGTTCTTCTGGGGGATGGCGGTCCTGCCCAACAATAACATGCAGTCCTAAAATGTCTTTGAAAATGAATTCAACCCTTTGGCTAAAATAGTTTCCCCACCCTTGCATTGTGAGCCCTCGGTTTCTACCTCTTTTTTGGCAACGTATTTGTTGCTCCAGTGAACTGTTTGTATAAAAGATGGGCTTGGTTATCCCAAGCTGCTTCACCCTCCTCCTCCTTCTCCTTTGGGAGTCATCTGTGATGTTGGAAAAGCCAAACCAATTTGCATTCTTCCCTGATGTCCAGCTATCTCTCTGTATTTTGCCTCCCTATCAAGATCACAACTGACAGTTCCATTCCACTTCTCCTCACAATGTTGTAAGTTACTTAGGAGACAGGAGAAAAACTCTGTCTAGGCACAGTTGGTGCTCTAATTACTAACTGATTTGAGTTTCAGAGGAGATATTGTGTCTACAGCAAAGTGTTTTTGTCTCTCTGTGGTGTTTCTTGTAGCTTACATAAATGCCATCTTCATAGAATCATAGAATCATAGAGTTGGAAGAGACCACAAGGGCCATCTTCTCATAGGGCTTTGAGATGCAGAGCGAAATATTTTAGATTATTTGATAGCAAAGAAACTGACAAAACCGCCTAGTTTGTACCATGCAGCTGCACTTAGAGAAATTACTTCTTATTCTTATTATTATTGTATTTATTGTCTGAAAATCCACCAGAATAAATTAAAGTCCACTTTGTATGTTGTCCAGCACTTCTTTGTATTAATGTTTGTTTCTTGTAGTGAACTTGGGATCAGGCTAACTTTTAAGATTACCTTTACAAGACACAAAATTTCATGCTGTAGCAACATCATACATAAACTACTGTTTGGAAAAATCATTACATTTGTCAACAAAATTGTAACTTTTACCAGGTGCTGTAGGCTATTAAGTTTACCGCACCAGGGATAAAACGTTCCCCGATGCCTTCTAACGTGTACGAGCGGGGCCGTGCACGGAGAGTGATGGGAACCCGATGGGGCCCAGAACACTAGTTTACCACACAGGGAATGCCGCCGCCGAGCATTCCCATTGGGTTCCCATTGGTTCCAGGGGGCGCCATTGGATGCCATTTCTGGGAACTGTTTTGAAACTGTTCCCAGAAATGGCGCCCTCTTGAACCCAATGGGAACCTGATGGGAACGCTCGGCAGCGGCGGCGCCGTTCCCTGTGCAGTAAACTAGCGTTCTGGGCCCCATCGGGCTCCCATCACGCTCCGTGCGCGGCCCCGCTCATACACGTTAGAACACATCGGGGAACGTTTTATCCCTGGTGCGGTAAACTTCTATATTTCAAAGGACAAAACTGGTAACCTCACCTCTGAGTATTCCTTGTCTAAGGAAACCCTGTGAAATTCATAGGGTCACCATAAGTCAACAGGATACTTGAAGGCAGGTGTATATGCACACACACACATATACACGTACATATGCGGCTGCCATTATTTAACTCCTGCCAAGAATGCATAAACACTGATCTGTCACAATAGGTGGCTGTTGGCAGCAAATTGGATGAGGACAAACAAAGTGACACTTAATCCAGACTAGACAGAGGCACTCCTGGTCAGTCAAAAGGCAAATCAGGAAATAGGAATTCAACCTGTGCTGGATAGGACTGCATTCTCCCAGAGGACAAAGATTTGCAGTTTGGGTGTACTTCTGGATTTAACCTTGAACCTGGATGCTCAAGTTTCAATGGTGGCAGAAGTGCACTTGCAAAATTAAAACTAGTGAATCAACTGTGTCCATCCTTAGAGATGTCTGGTTTGGACATGACTCATATCTTAGGGCTGAAACAGACTGACAGCTTCAGCTGGCTTGAAACCGGCTTGGGGGCATGGTGTTTACACACGCCACACCTCCCAGGTTTCCCAGAAGTTGCACAAGCGATTACATGCTGGGAAGCTTCTGGGAGGCTTGGAGAAGTGGCATTTAGCTGACTCCAGAGGCAAAAGGGTGGCTTTTTTCTGTCCCAAATAGGAGCATATTTTTTTCATTCCTATTTGGGACGGAAGCTGGCTGGATTGGGGCCGCACGTCTGTTTTCCACAGCCCAATCCAGCCTAAACAGGGTGTCTTCAAGCCACCTCATCGGGGCCATGTGTTTCTCTCCTTAGTTACATTCTGTTTGGATTATTGTAAGGTGCTCTATGGGGGCTGCCCTTGGCAACTATTTGGAAACTGCAGCATGTTTCAGTGGGAGAGGGACTTTTCTGTGGGTACTCCCAAACTTTGGACCATTCTTTCTAGGGAGACAGTGCTGAGATCCTCTTTTTTGTATTTTTGTTGGCAGGTGAAGACCTTTTTATTCTAGCATGCTTTTTGAATTACTGTTTTACAAGAAATTGGCTTTTTTGGGTGCTGTACTGTTTTTATACTTTACTTTAAATTAATGTTTTAAAAGGTTTTAATTTTGTTGATAGTATACTATTTTAATCACATACAATTTCTTGTATGATTGTAACAATATGTGCTTTTATTTATGATTTTCTGTTTTGTAAGCCACCTTGATTCCCAGTCTGGGGAAAAGGCAAGATATAAATAAAGGGAGGGAGGAAGAGATGGTAGTAGTTACTCTGTCCTGCATCACAGAGTTCTATTTCTGTCACCAAAGTTATCACTGTATAGTATACAATGCGAAGTTGTTATACAAGCATTCGCCATAGGTGTTACACTGTGTCTGTTACTTCTACCATTGTTGCTGCTGTCACTATTTGTTTACAAATAAGGTTATATAAAGCTAGGATCCTCTTGATGGCATGTTTATGTCACGCTGCTGTAAGCACTTTCTTAAGTGATGCATAGTGGCAGCAGGGGGAAGGAATAAAAGCCATCTCTGCCAGGAGAAGAAGCTGCTCTACCAGATCCCAAAAATCTTGGGAGCTGGTTGGATAGCTTCTTCTTCTGTAAGAGATGGTTTTCATTGCCATCCCTCCATCATCATCTCAGTGCCCACAACCATGTTTCCTCTGCCTCTGCACTGTTGCCTTCCCAGCTTCCACTGGCATACTTACACTTGACAATAGTATGGTGGCCTACTTTATTTATTTATTTAATAAAAAATTCCTGGCTTACCACTTCCATATAATTCCTTAAACCAGGAGTAGATAATACACACAATGTGGGCTCCATGTACTCCCCAAGGAAATGTTTGTGTTCCCCTCCAAATTGTGCACCAAATGTTGATGCAAACTACTGACTGCCATTAAACAGAAGGTTCTTAAGACAGAAGTGAAAGCTTCAGCAGGTCCCATGGCCAGTTCTCCCCTCCCCGTCCTCTTGCATTGTGGGGACTGCCCCTCCACTACACCATCAAAATTTGACAGCAAGCCTTATCACTACTTTTTATGACAGACCAACTACCATTAAAACAAACTAAAATAGTTTGCTTCAAACCAGGTTTCATGGTTTGCTGCCAAAATTTGGCCTGCTGAGATTGTCCACCTTGTTTTAAGAGTTACTAATCTGAAATCATATAAATAAGGGATTACAAGTTAAGTCTCTCTCTCTTTCATTCTGGAGCCTTTTAATTTTAGTCATGGGTAGTACACTAATTTCCTTGTGTGCAGATAATTTTAGCAAGAGTCAAAAGTGCCACCTACCCTTGTTGACAATTTTGAACAACCCTTTTCTTCAGGACTTTTGCTGCCAGAAAAAGAACAGTAACCTCTTTGAGTTATGAACTGTAACATAAGCCTTCTTGTTCTACTGGATGTCCATGTTGATTTTGCTCCTTACTCTCATTCCCTATGAATGACCAGCATCCAGTTGGTGACATACAAAAGCATGCATCCAAAGTAGGCCTATGCATGTCTTTTGTTGCTGTTGCTGTTGTTTTTATCATTGTTATTCTCTTCGTCCCCTTCTACTGACCAACTTCCCCTGAATTCACTATTTAACCACTACAATAGCACCCATACAGCCATCCACTAGCAGTTGAAGGTGGGAGACTGGAGAAGTATTTGGTTATGTCCCCATAGCCAGATGCAGAATGATTACATCATCTGCTGAGACCTTTGGCAGATCTCAGTGGATGTAATTGGCCTGCCTTTGGAAATGCAGACATAGCCAGATGCTTCTCTGATTGATTCCTTCACTCTCCACCAGCCATTCAATGACTACAGGAAAGCTGCAGTAGTTAAACAGGGTTTGAAAAGAGACATATAGAAGGTTATCGCATAGGGGAAAAACGTTCCCCGATGCGTTCTAACGAGCACGGGCGCACACGGAGCGTGATGGGAACCCGATGGGTCCCAGAACGCTAGTTTACCATGTGGCGGAACGCCGTCGTCGCCGCCGGGCTTTCCCATCAGGTTCCCAATGTGTTCCAGGAGGTGCCATTCTGGGAACGCTTTTGAAACTGACCCCAGAAATGGCGCCTCCTGGAACGCATTGGGAACCCAATGGGGACGCCCAGCAGCGACGGCGGTGTTCCGCCGTGCGGTAAACTCGTGATCGGCGACCCACCGGCTGCCCATCACGCTCTGAGCGCGCCCGCGCTCGTGCTTGTTAGAACGCATCGGGGAACGTTTTTTCCCCCATGCGATAACCTTCATAGATTAGTTCTGACTGCAGAATTTTTAGACTGTGTTCTTCAATACAAGATTTTGGTGCAATGATTCCTTCCAGGAAAGATAAAACATATAAGTCCTTAAAACTGCCAATCCCAGCATGCAACAGGAGGCTGCTAGAGGAGTCACACTGGAATAGTAGCTCTTTAAGAGCATAGTGTGATAAACATCCTAGATTCTCAGTGAATATGAGGATATGTTGAACTTGACAGTCCCTACAGGGTTTAGGCCTCCAATTCTTCATTCAACAGATGCCACAGGTTAAACAATAGAGGACTCCTCACTTTGACAATGTTTGACTTGATAGCTGATATAGAAAAGACCATATGTGAGCCAGAGTGTGTAGTGGTTTGAGTGTTAGACTATTACTCTGGAAACAGCAATGGCAAACCTCCTGTGAACAAATCTTGCCGAGAAAACCCCATGATAGGTTCACCTTAGGGTCGACATAATTCAGAAAGGACTTGAAGGCACACAACAACAACATATATATGAAAGAGAGTCATAGCTGAGATAGTCACATATGATAATAATAATAATAATAATAATAATAATAATAATAATAATAATAATAATAATAATAATAATTTATACCCCATTCTTCAGCCAAGGCTATCCGAGTGGCTTACAATTTGTTAATTAGACATTTCCCTGCCCTCAGGCTTTATTTATGCTGAATTTGCAGGCTGCTATGTAAAGAGCATGTGATGAGACAAATTTTAAAAGTAGAAGTATATTATGAGACAATTTGTGGGTGAGTAGCTGATGAGGATCACTCTCCAAGAACTTTTATATGTGTGAGAAAGATTCATTGGTTTGAACACTTGAGGAGTTACATTTGTGAAGGGACTTTGTGAATCAGTTTGACATGGCATTTCCCAGCTGTCATGGTGGAACAATATGCAGTGAAGTGTGACCAGTGAATGGCTGAAGACAGGTGTCTTCTAATCTACAAGGGTCAGATAAGTAGTGAATAGTGGAGACGTTATTGAGAGCTTTGCAGCATTCATGAAATATTTGTGTCTTTCTGACTGTGTATTCTTTATGCATGGCAAATTTGAGTATGGTTTTCTTTTGGCTGGGTTTTCTTTTGAGGTTTCCCACTGGCTATTAAGCTATTATCTGCAGATATAATTGCATTATATTTTAAAAAATATTTTCAAACATTTTTGTGCCTTTTTTTCTGCTGTAAACCACTTTCAGTATATAGTACATTTGAAAGTGGAATAAAAAATGTTCACTAAATTTAAGTCATGGCCCATGTTATGTGGAATTTAAAATATTTTTATGGTTTGTTTTTTGTTGTTTTGTTTTTAGCGGTCAAGTATTGTCAGTTAAACAATTAATTAGAAATCAGTTTGTTGCTTTTAATTGCAACAACAAATTTAAAATTTATTGTTAAATGCCAATGATGCTAGACATTTCAGTAAGTTACTGTTTCATGTTGTTTTGATTTGCTATTGTGAGGTTTAATTTGGAATTATTTGCCATTTTTCTAAAAAAATATAATAGGATTTTAACAGTAACAGTTTTTACTAATGATTATAATATCAAATTTATTATATTTAACATCATGAATTAATTGCTTTCAGCAATTTAACATTGTTGTGTTATTCCTTTAATATTTTCACTGTCCCATATTTTATGGCCAGATTGCAATAGTACTTATTTGCAAAAGTTGGGTGATTACAGCTTAGAATACATTAAAATTCAAACCTGTTAACTGAATGAAATTTCTTAACTGTAGCAGCCACTCCTGACAATAAGAGCTCCTTTTGTTCTGTCACTGTGCGACTCTAAATTTTGAAAAGCTTTTGCAAGGTGCACTCAGTGGGACTGTATTTGAGTGGATCCACCCCATTGCTTCTGTCATCAATTCCCAAGAATTGGGAAAAGCAGAGCTAGGAAACCTCCAGGGCTGAAAGTAGAAGCCTGGACTTAGCCAGTGAGCAACAATTACTTTCACATCAGTCCTGATCCCTCAACAGAATTATCCTGTGTGAGTTAAATTTAAGCCAGGAATACATAGTTGTGCTTGTCAGCACTACATTAAAAAAATTCAAGACATCGGTTTTGCATTGTTGAACTAATTGCACCATATTATGAAAAAGAGGAGAACTAGACTTATTCTTAAAGTATTGTAATTCCTATCCATAAAAAGGGCTCTATGGCTGATCCTAAAAACTTTAGACCTATCAACCTACTGAATATCATCTCTAAACATCAAGAATACCTGTTAGGAACCTAGGGTCGTATGGAAACAACATTTTTGCAGAGAACAACTGGTTTAGGAAGGTAAATCTACTCTAGATCAATGTTTTGTTTTACACCACGTTGATTCAAAAATCTCCCAAGATAGAAAAAACTTTGTACCACCTTTTTTGATTTTACTGTCTGCCCTTTTGACCTAGTCGAACCAAGATCAACTCTGGTCAAAATTAGCAGCAGCAAACATGAGAGAAGACTGCTTCTCCTAATCAAATGTTTTACATCATAATACTACCATCAGGGTTCCGACTTGGGGCAAATGGTGGTTTAATCCGATAGCATCCCACACAGATAAGAGTTTGTATGCCAGGGTTTCTTCTGAAACCTTTTTTATATTTAATTTTTATATTAACGATGCCGTCCCAGGCCTTAAAAGGATCAATATTTTCCCAGCTACCATTCAGGATGTTAAAAACTTCCATTTCTTTATATGCAATTATTGTTTTGATCTCGTTTACCCTAATCGGAATACACAGACTCTTAAAGGACTGTAACGTAATATTGTTCAAAGAAAATTTTTAATAGTTAATCACTCTAAAACCAAAGTTGTGGTTTTTTTGGTTTTTAAAAAAACTTCACCTCGCTGGAGCCTTGAGGCAAATCTGTAATCAATCAATTACAATTACCTGGGTTTTCAGATTTCAATCTAATTTTGGTCATGAAAACTCATTTTCATAGAATCATAGAATCATAGAATCATAGTTGGAAGAGACCACTAGGCCATCCAGTCCAACCCCCCTGCTATGCAGGAAATCCAAATCAAAGCATCCCTGACAGATGGCCTCCAGCCTCTGTTTAAAGACCTCCAAGGAAGGAGACTCTATCACCGCCCAGGGATGGCATTCCATTGTCGAACAGCCCCTACTGTCAGAAGTTCCTGCCTAATGTTCAGGTGGAATCTCTTTTCCTGCAGCTTGCATCCCAGTTCCGGGTCCTGTTCTCTGGAGCAGCAGAAAAACAAAGCTTCTCCCTCTTCAATATGACCTCCCTTCAAATATTTAAAACGGGCGATCATATCACCTCTTAAACCTTCCTTTTCTCCAGGCTAAACACCCCAGCTCCTAAGTCATTCCCAAGGGCATGGTTTCCAGACTTTTCACACCATTTTTGTCGCCTCCTTTGGCACGCGCCAGTTTTCCAATGTCCTTTCTGATTGTAATAATAATTAATTGTTTTTTATTTATATACCGCTAGTCCAAAGATCTACGGTGAACAGCAGTAACTATTAGCAAGTAAGCTAATTTGCCCCCAACAGTCCTGGGTACTCATTTTAGCGACCTCGGAAGGATGCAACCTGAGTCGAGCTTGGGCCCTTTTTGCTGGTCCTTTTGAACTCTCAACCTTGTGGTCTTGAGTGAGTGGCTGCAGTACAGCATTTAAAAACACTGCGCCAACCAGGGCAGTGGTTAAATGCCCAGAACTGGACACAATATCTAGGGGGCCCTGACCGACAAGAATACAGTGGCAACTATACTTCTCTTGATCTAGACAGTATATACTTCTATGATGGCAGCCTAAAATAGCATTGGCCTTTTTTAGCTGCCGCTCACACTGTTCACTCATGTTCAACTTGTGGTCTACTTGGACTCCTAGATCCCTTTCACACGTATTTTTTCATTCAGCCAGTGTCACCCATCCTATTAATCTGTGCATTTTAGTTTTCCGCCCTAAGTAATACACTTACATTTCTCCGTGGTGAATTCATTTTGGTTAGCTTTGGCCCAGCTTTCTAGTCTATTCAGGTCATTTTGAATCTTGATCCGGTCTCTGGGGTATTAGCTATTCCCCTAATTTGGGTGTCATCTGCAAATTTTGATAAGTAGCTCCCAATACTGTCAGCCGGTCATTGATAAAGATGTTGAATAGCACTGGCCCCAGGACAGAGCCCTGTGTGGACCCACTGGTCACTTGTCTCCAGGATGAAAAAGCCATGTTGAGCACCCTTTGGGTTCGGTCCGTTCAAACCAATTACAGATCCATTTAACAGTTCCTTTGTCTAGCCCACATTTTACAAGCTTGTTTGCAAAATGCAATGGGGAACTTTTTGTCAAAGGCCTTAGTGAAATCAAGATATACTATATCCACACATTCCCTTCACTACCAAGCTGGTAATTTTATCAAAGAAAGAGATCAGTTTGTTCTGCCCATGACTTGGTTTCTCTGAAACCCATGTTGACTTTTGTGATATGGCATTGCCTTCTAGATGTTCACAGACTCTCTGTGTTTAATGACTGCTCCAGAATCCGTTTCCTAACTGATGTCAGACTAACGGACGATATTGTTTGGGATCCCTTTTTTTCCCCTTTTTTGAAGATGGGGACAACGTTTGCCCTCCCCAGTCTGCTGGGATCTCTCCGGTGTTCCGGAGTTTTAAAAGATTATTGCCAATGGCTCCGATATTACATTGCCAGTTTCTTATAACCTTGGATGGAGTTCATCTGGTCCACGGAGACCTTAAATGCTTTAGATTAAAGAAGGTGTTCCTCTACTATCTCTTTACTTTTCTGTACGGAAATGCCCCTATCCTGTCCTCTGCCCATTAATCCTCAGGTGAGCACCCTTTGCCTTTTCTGAAAGACTGAGGCAAGAAGGTGTTTGAGTAATTCTGCCTTGTTTCTGCTTGTCTTCTGTTAGCATTTGCCATCTTCTCCACGGAGTGGGCCCACCGTTTCCTTCTTCTTCCTTTTGCTGCGGACATATCCAAAAAAAGCCTTTTTATGTTCTTAACCTCTCTAGAAGCTGTTCATGACGGTGCTTTTGCTTTTTCCGACTTTACACACCTACACTGGCTGCTATTTCGTTTGAATTCCTTTTTTGTGATTTTCCCCCTTTTTCCATTTCTTAAGACATGTTCCGTTGTCAAACTCAGCTCAGTAGAAAGTTCCTTAGTCATCCATCCTGTTTTTCTTGAGAAACCTCCCGTTGTTTTCTTTCTCACTGGAACTGTTTGAAATTGTGCCTTCAGTATCTCCCTTTTGAGAAAGTCCCATCCGTCCTGAACTCCTTTTCTTTTTAGTATTTTCGACCATGGAATTGGCCTCAATCTTTTCTCTAAGTTGTAACTGAAATCCGCTCTCCTAAGTCCTAGGATGCGTGTCTGACTATCCTGGCTTCTCCTTTTCCACTGTATTCAAACTCCAGGAGAACATGGTCACTTCCACCTAATGATCCCACCACTTGCACCCCATTAACCAAGTCTTGTTGTTTTAGGAATCAGATCTAAAATAGCTGACCCCTTTGTTTGCCTCTCCCCTTTTGGACCATAAATTGTCTTCCAGGCAATGTGAGGATTTTGTTAGGACTTGAGGATTTTTGCGAAGTTTGACTTCCATCAAATATCAGGATAGTTTTGAAAGTCGCCCATCACTACACATCTCTCTTTCTGACTGTGTGTCATCTTTCTAGAAGATATATCCAACCCGCTGACTTGGGGTCGTAGTAACCCCACCGAACAGCTTGTGTTTCCCCCGCTTTTTTTTTTACCCAGATGCTCTCCACTGGCTTCCATATTGTGTCCTGATCTCTACTGGTGTAATCTCTGACAGATAGCTATTCCTCCTCCTTTCTTGTTGGCCTATTCCTTTAAAGGTTATACCCCTCTATTTTGTTGCTACTAAGTTATCATCCCTCTCAATAAATTCAATGTTAAAATTCTATCGACTCAAGGAGATATTAGTAGCACCACTATCGAGGTTTATCAAACAAAAATTGTTCCTCAATATTATACGGAGCGAAATTGAGGATCAACAGTGTTAAATTTAGAAAACTGTTCAAACTTATTAAGATCCCTTTGGCTCCCAGTGTACCCTCTCTTTTTTGAGAACAGAAACAGACCAAACTACTCTTCAAGCTGGTACCATACCGCTCTTGCCTTCTATGTTAAGTTGTTATCCTGAGTGATCCGCTCCCCCAAACATGGTTTTTTAGAACAAAATCTTAACTCCCAGCTCCTGGGTATTATAGTTAGATCGGTATTGCAGAGCTATGAGGTTAATGGGACTCACTCCAAATTTGTCATCCGTAAGTCAAACAACTGATAAAGAAAAATCATCTGCTCCAACTGGGCTGATCTTCATTCACTTTGAACTCTTCTTTTTCTTTTTAGTACCCACTATACAGACATCGTTTGGGTTAGAAATTATTTATTAATCTTGCCCTGGCCCTACGAGAAAGGCATTTACATCTAAGGGACCAATGTATGCCTTCTGCTTATTGACAAGCAGATAATAAAACACTCCTGTCCATCTAAGATTTTATGTATCTGCAAAACCAGGGAAGTGGAGAATATCGAACATTATCTTTTACATTGTCCTCTTTATATACAGTCAGCCCTTGGTACGCGGGGGATCCGTGTTCCGGACCCCCCCGCGTATACCAAAATCGCGGATGCTCAAGTCCCGTTGTCCAACTTCCCTCCCTCCTCTCGCCTCCCCCAACTCTTCCTTCCCTCCCTCCCCGCCCCTCCCTCCCCTTATTACCTTTTTCCTCCCCGGTGCCGTGTCCGCTGCTGCCGCTGCCGCACCTCGGCATAGCAGGGGGAAGGCCGGGTGGGGGTTTTGGAGGCAAAGAAGCCTCCAGCCTGCACCCGGCCCTGCGCGGGGGCGGCGGCATGGAGGACCAGCCGGCAGAGGCCTCTTTGGCCTCCTCCACCGCCACCGCCGCCGCACAGCACCTCTTGCAAGGGCCGGTGTGGGCTGGAGGCCTCTTGGCCTCCATCCGCCACTCAGCCCCCGCATCGAGTGGCTAGCGCCGGGAGTGGAGAGAGGCTGAAGAGGCCCAAGGCGCTCGCCTCCTCCCCTTCTCCGCGCCGCACATTCAGGGAAAGCCGGTGTGCCCTGGAGGCCTCCAGAGCAGCATCCGGCCTTTCCCCCCAGCAAGTGGCGGTGGAGAGGAGGAGGAGGAGGAGACCGCAACCAGAGGCCTCCTCTCCGCCGCCACCGCTGCCAGGGGAAAAGCCGGTGCTGCTCCTGGAGGCCTCCAGGAGCAGCATCCGGCCTTTCCCCCGCAATGGTCGGCGGAGAGGAGGAGGAGGAGGAG
Source organism: Sceloporus undulatus (assembly GCF_019175285.1). Lineage (NCBI taxonomy): Eukaryota > Metazoa > Chordata > Lepidosauria > Squamata > Phrynosomatidae > Sceloporus > Sceloporus undulatus. The sequence goes on along the minus strand of NC_056524.1, from coordinate 224,233,799 downwards.
GAGGATGAGCGCCGGGGCCCTTCAGCCCCTCCGCCGGGCGCCAGCACATCGATGCGGGCCGAGTGGCGGACGGGGGCCAAGAGCCTCCAGCCCACCATCCGGCCCTTGCACAGAGTGCTGGCGCGGCGGCGGCGGCAGAGAGGAGCCGAAGAGGCCTCTGCCATGTCCTCCCTCCTCTCCACCGCCAATGCCGGGAAAGGCCGGTTGCTGCTCCTGGAAGCCTCCAGGAGCAGCACCCGCCTTTCCCCTGGATGTAGGCGGACAGGAGAGAGGAGAGGAACGACCGCCTGGGGCCTCTTCGGCCTCCTCTCCGCCGTCAGCGCCAGCACCGATGCAGGGCCGAGTGGCAGACTGGAGGCCAAGAGCCTCCACCCACCACCTGGCCCTGCACAGAGGTGCTGGCGGCGGCGGAGAAGAGCCGAGAGACCTCGCCACTGGGTCCTCCGCTGCCGCCGCTGCGGCCACAGAAGGGCCGGGTGGCAGGCTGGAGCTTCTTTGCCTCCACCCCCACCCGGCCTTCCCCCTGCTACGCCAGGCGGTGGCAGCGGCAGCAGTGACGCGGCACCGGGAGGAAAAGGTAAAGAGGAGGAGGGAGGGAGGGAGGGAGGGAGGGAGGGAGGGGGAGGAGGGAGGAAAGAGTGGGGGGAGGAGAGGGTGGGAGGGACAGTTGGCGCATTGGGACAACTTCCGGATTTGCCATGCGCATATGCTCCAATCCGTGCATGGCATCCGTGTATAGGAGGGGCCAACTGTAATCTCCTAGACAAATGTTCTTGAATGTATTTTACATCCCTTTTTCCGACAGATCTTGTTTTCAGCAGATTTGTTTTTCTCTGGCCGGCAATAATTTATGTATCACTTCTATGGTAGCAAAATTGGTTTAGCCGCTAGCAAGATTAGAATCATTTTCTCGATGGAATGACGACTAGAACTTTCCTAGTTTATGTTTCTACTATTTTATCATTAATGACGTATTATTGGTTCCTCATTGCTTCTTTTATAATATTGGCAGGTGTTTTATCTGTGTTTTTGTGTGCTTGATCTTTTATACTGTTTTTTTTATTTATAATTGGATCTGTTTTATAGGTGATGGCTTTTAGCTTTTAACAATAACTTTACTTTACTTAACATTAAAAAAAATAGTGAGGATCGGCACTCATCTATGTAGATTTAGAAAAAGCCAATGCCCTTTCTGTGTGACCATGGGCATTGGAAGCACTCCAGAAGCTGCAGGGCTTTCAGTTATTTAGGGTGGACTGTTCAGAGTCTCTTGCGAGATGAGGGGTGATAGGGAAGAACGAACTTGGGCCAGGGTAGGCCTTCACCAGCTACCAAGACTATCCAAAGTTTAGATTCTGATTTACCATACTCTGGTTTAGTGACAAAGAGGGTGTACTGGGTCCTCTAGTAATAATTCAGTTTGCCAAATGATTACCAACATGCCAGAGTAAGAGAGTAATTTCTCTTTGCATTTTAAGAACTGGCAATGTTAATATTGAAAGCAGCTCATGTTCCGACTGGTGTGGTAGTGGTGCAGACCACAGAGACATGCACACAGGCATGCAATATCTACAGCCCTAATAAAAATAAAAAATAAAATAATAATAATTAATATATAAATAATACACTCACATTTGCGGGGGTTGGTGGTGGTAAGAACTTTATATAAAAACATTTAATTTAAGCTTTACTTCAGGTCTCTTTCACATAGACCGTTATAGCACTTTAATACCATTTGGACTGCTATGGCTCCATCCTGTAGCATCCTGGGATATTTAGTATTCTCTGCTAGAGAGATAAGTGCCTCACCAACTACAAAATCACAGATGCCATAGGATGGAGCAGTGGCAGTTAAACTAGTATGTTGTTGCGGTTGCGTTGTTGTTGTTGTTAACTCTCCTCCAGTCAATCTCAACCTGTGACCTTGTGGATGAGACATCTCCCAAGACCCCCTGTCTTCTACCACTCGGCTTTTCCTTCTACAGCACCCCATCTCAAATGAATTGGTTTCTTCTTTCTTAATTGCCAGAAAGTGCTATAATTGTGTAGTGCAAAAAGAAACCAACATCTGGATATGGCGGATTTTTTTGCTGTGCCAGCTCTAGGAAGAATGCTTTCCGGCAGGCCTTTCCAGACTAACCATCCCAGCCCAGGTCCCTGATCCCTCATTCCTCCCGTAGCCCCATCTCATGATGGTCGGGATCAATAGAGGATACAGGTTTTAATGCTGTTTTATGCTGAGTTGTGTTTTTAATATGTTATACTGTTTAATTTGCCTTAAGGGGGGGGAGGGATAAAGTGTTTTTTTATGTTATATTTTTATTTTACTGTTGTCAACCGCCCGGATTGGTTTGCCATAGGGCGGTATAAAATAAATATTATTATATTATTTATTATTATTATTTATTATTATTATTATTATTCTTATATGGTTTTTTGTTCTCCTACACACACACATGCACGCATACACGCAAACACAATGGTGCTGCCTTGCATTGCTTGTCACGTGGTATATGTGTCTTGATAATCCAGCACTGACAGTTGTGTTTTCCTATCAATGTCAGCATTTGACTTGTGCTAACATTTAATGGTTGTTAAGTGCAGGCAGGAGGATGGTCTCTGAGCAATGCACTAATGCAAAAAAAAAAAAAGTGAGTGGGAGAACTCCAGAAGCTCTTGGCAGGCAAATCAAAACATGTGATGTCAAACCCTTGGTCTGTGGGCTGAAATAGTATGCTCTGCTCTCTGGTTTCTCCACCCACCCACCCAAATTTCTTACATGTACTTTTCAGATGTATTGATGACTTGGGTTTTATCTAGCTGTAAAAAGCAAACAGTGATTGGCAAGGCTTTAGAAGCATGAATTGAATGCGCCTAAATCTCTTTTCTTGTGGTTGTATTTTAGACTTTTATGCATGTTTACTCACAAAACACACAGGGCTGGATCTAGAGTTGACTGTTTTCAATACTTAAAAATCCCATACAGTAAGCCCTTCATATCCTGAGATTTTTTTATCCACAGATTCTAGCATCCACGGCTTGAAAATATTCAAAACAATATATATTCCAAAAAGCAAACCTTCAATTTTGCCATTTTATATAAGGGACACTATTTTATTCTGCCATTGTATTTAATAGACTTGAGTATCCACAGATTTTGGTATCCATGAGGGGTCCTGGAACCAAACCACAGTGGATACCAAGGGCCCACCATAACTTCAGTGGGTCTTTTCAATGCATGATCTAATCTAGAACCAGCCCACTCTGTTTAATGCAACTTATTCCTGGGTAAGCATACCTAGGATCACCATTTCAACAGTATAAATTAAATGCCTTGTTTTATACAAGGAAAATTGAGAATATTATTGAGAATACTAAAGAGGAATGGGCATGTCAACTGTTCTGTCTTAAAGCTACCCAAGCTGATATACTGTATCTCAGGTTTTCCCATCAACAAGCAGGAGAGGGGATGAAAGTTGAAAAACAGAATGACAATTTTTACAGCCAACCAAACAAAATATTGCTTCAATTGAATAAATCTCATATTGTCAAAATATTAGTGACTAGAGGCATTCTGTTTGGAGTATTTTGCACAGGACATGTTAGTGTTAAGTATGCATGAATTATTATTCTTTAGTGTTGTTGAGTGTCTTACATAGAAAATATTCATACTATGCATTTTGAATTAGTTAAACCTTGTAAAGAATGAAACAAGAACTGTAGGTTATGATGTGGGGAAATGGAAGCATATTTCACAGCAGTTTTCTTTAGCATTTTCTGTTGTTGCTTTTGTCCTCAATGGGGGGGGGGGGATGGAGAAGAGATACCGTATATACTCAACATAAATTGACATCATGTATAAATCAAGGACAGGTTTGGGGGCCAAAATAATGGATTTTGATATCACCCATGGATAAGTAGAGGGTAAAACTTAAGGGCATGTAACAAAGGATGTAAAGGATGGGGGCAAAGGAAAACAATATCAAAGAACTTAGAGAATTTCAGCAGGCATGATTGTTTGTGCTTACCTTAAAGGCTGGATGAATGAGATAGTAGAGGGAAGTCAGTGCTTCCAAGATAGATTACACCTCTGTCTTTCACCAGGGGATGGTTCTTTTTTTATGAGAGTTAAGGTACAATATTTACATTGACCCATGGATAAGTCGACAGGTTTTGGGGGACAATTTTTGTTTAAAATTTCTAAACTTATACATGGGTATATACAGTAAAATAATTTCCTTAGCCATGGAAGGAAAGGTGTCCCTCAAGAACATTTTCTCTGTTGTCTTTACATCTCAAATATGTCTGTGTGAAGCCAAGGGTTGTGGCATGCTAAGCTTCTTGCATCGTTGTGTGCCAAAAGTCAGTAATTTCTGACTTAATGACAACCCTAAGGTGAAGCCATCATGGGGTTTTCTTGGGAAGATTTGTTTAGAAGAGGTTTGCCTTTGCCTTCCTGTGAGACTGAGAGAGTGTGACTTGCCCAAGATCACCCAGTGAGTTTCCATGGGACCTCTGGGACACTGGTCTCCAGAGTTGTAGTCCAGTGCTCAAACCACTACACCATAACTATTCTGGTGTAAACAGTGGCAGTAGAAGCAAAAAGACCTTGGGCACAGGAAGCAAGACACTGGTGATACAAGCTACTTGAAGCTGGTCATTTTGTCTCCTTTCCCTCATTACTACTATGTGACTCTGAGAAAATCAATGACTTCTTCAGTGTACCAACATGATTAGAACCACAGGATCCTCCTCTCAAAAAGAATATGTAAAAACATCATTTACGAACAGCAGAGAGCTGCTAAATTGTTGTGAACTGGGTGTTTAATTTTGTTGGTGCTGGTGCTAGTGCTGGTGGCGGTGCTGCTGCTGGTTTTGGTGTATGCCTTCAAGTCATTTTTGGCTTCCAGTTCCACACTACCATGGGGTTTTCTGAGGCACATGGTGGCTTGCCCAAGGTCACCATGTGGAGTTCCATAGCTAATCTGGGATTCGAACCTGATCTCCAGAGTCATAGTCCAGTGCTCAAACCACTATTCCAATTGGCATAAACTATAGCAATGCAGCCAAATTCTGCCATGACCACTATAATGCTCTCCTAAAACTGACCATGCTTTCTCCCCAAGATTACAGTATCATTTCATTTATTTTCAGTGGTGACTGGCACAGCTTTGCTTTGGTCTCTCTCATTTCAGTAAATATAAATGCCATAAAGATGCTGGAGAAGACAGGTAGAGGTGGTGCTTCTTCCACCCAGAATAGCGCAGTGACCTACTGTGTTACATGGTTGGGTTTGCAAGGACTTGAGAAGAGACCACCAGAGCAGCAATATCTGATGTTGCTGCTGTACTTGAATAAGACACAATGTTATGCTACATCTGGGACTTTTTAGTGTTCTACCTGGGCCTAAATACCCTGAAGGCATCATATCCCTTCTGAGTTTGGAAGCTAAGCAGGGTCAACCCTGGTTAGTGCTTGGATGGAAGACTGCCAATGAATACCAAGTGCTGTAGGCTATATATCAAAGTAAGAACTGACAAAACCACCTCTGAGTATTCCTTACCTAAGAAAACCCTATGAAATTCATGGATTCGCCATAGGTTGACAGGCCACTTGAAGGCACATACACACAGATGCATATACCTGGGCTTATCAGGTCATCAGACTTGCTCATAGCTAAGAATGGGCAAGTGTTAGCCAGGGCACAGATTATTGCAGTTACTTGTTTTAAAACACAAGCTGTCAGGTTTCTGGAGATATTTTCAAATTTTTAAGACAGTGTCAGTAAAATATTCCATTTTCTGTCCCTCCAAAAATGACAGTAGTGGGTTTCATTGGCTGCTTTTCTTTCCCATGACCATTATTCACATTTCCTTTCCCATTTATCCTTGACTATAAGTCAGAAGGTAAGATGAAAACTTATAAACCTAAGGTATGTATAAAAAGGACATTTAAATTAGTGCAATCAGGTATTTTTCCTCTTTTTGCATTATTTATTTAAACAATTATAACCTGTCATTCTCTGCAAAATTAATCCAAGATGTTACAGATAAATATATAACCACCCCAATTATAATTTGAGTTTCATAGATCAAAATTGGCTTTCCTTTGCTGCAAAATTGTTTTCAGAAGCTGAGTCCAATTTGTCCTTTCTTCCGCTATCCCCCAAGAAAGAATGCTTTATAACTGACTAGTGACTCTCAAACAGAGCTTGGTATATTTGGTACCAGTCATGTTGTCTTGGGGATTCTGGGAATTATTGTCCAAATAAACTAAATTTGCCAAGCTCTGTATCAGATCATCTGCTTTTGCAGAGGAGAATATGGTTCTGTGGGTTGGGGAATTCTGTTTACCATCAGGAGGAAGAAAAATAACCTCTTACTGTCTGCCTCACATGCAGACCAAAGGACAAAAATGTTATGCACTCAGCTCAGCACTATTCACCCTCCTAGTACCTATTAAAAGGTCTCTTTCATCCTTTCATTATACTATTCTCAGTATATTTCATTCCAGTGGGCACAGCTGTTTTGCTTAGTCAGCAGCAGCCTTGAAAATGGAAATTGTTGCTCTGCCCAAGGATTATTGCTTATTAATCATTGCGAGATCCTGACTATGATCTCAGTGTAGGAGTGTCTAGGAGATTGTGTGCTTTGTAGTTGTGAAGAAAGACACACATCCTCAACACCATTCTGTCTTCCCATATTTCCTATTATACTCCCATTTCAGCAAAGAAGAAATAATAAAATAAAACCAGATGATTTGAAAAAAGCAAAAATCTGGAGGGAAAAAAACCCAATAGTACTGTTAATGTTTTCTTGAGCAGACAGAGAAAAAAAGTGGAGAAATGACAGGAGAGATCAGCATCGTGGGATAAGATCAAAAATGAAAAGATGCCTTTGAAAACAAATTTTCCTTTACATTGTGCATGCCATTTGCATTGTAAAGAGGAAATAAGGAACCATTTTCGTCTTCTTGTATTGACATTTTGTGAAACCAAATGCCCCAGATATACCCCTAAACAAATAGAAATGAAAGTGGATGTTATGAAGGAGCTGATGGTGTTATTCAGGCTGTTTGAAAAGCCAGATTTGTAGACTGATTTCCGAACACTAGCTTGTGTTGAATATTGTGGGAAGGCTTTGCCCCCTTTCCTCTTTTATCTTTATCAGTTTTTTCCCCTTGAGAAGGAAATCTGACACTTTTGTGAAATGTATTTTGTGGGGCTGTGTGCAGTGGGAAGAACTGAAAGGGACATTTTTGTCAATAAAATGGGACAAATGCAGTTTCTTACATTTTTCTGCAACTTAAAACTATGGCTTGATACTTGGGTACCTGTGGGATAGTCTTTTCTTGCATCAAGGTACAGAAACTTTGTCTCTCTATATATATTTTTTTACTATAACTCCCATAAACCATTACCATCAGCAATACTGGCTGCAGCTTCTGAGAACAGATATGTAAAATATATGAGGGCCAAAGTTCCCTCACCCTATTCCTGCATTAAAGTGCCCAGATGCTGAGGTGGGCATTGGATGCCTCCTCTTGGGCACACCACTAGCTGAAATAAGATGGTTGGTGAGTGGCAAGATGGCTGTTACAGTTGTGGCACTACATAAATGGAGCTCTTTCAATACTGAATGCAGCTGTTAAGCAGATAACCCCCTTCCTAGGGATCTTCTTGGGGTCTTGGAAGCTGACATCTTCATTGTGATCTGACTAGAGGCACTTAACCAGACATTTGCAGGTTACTCCCACCCATCACTTTCCACCAGCCACTATATGGCCACAGAGAGGGACACACGATGAGTCTTGGGTGGAGATATTTTGTAGTTTGCCATGTCAGAACTTAGTGATATGTCTCCTAATACAAGATCTCATCCAGTAAAAAAACAAAATAGGGAACAGTGTATTTTACAGTAAAAGCACTTTGCTACACAAATACATTTTTCATTAAAAGTCTCAAAATGTGAAAAATCATTTTAAAAGTTTTATTTTAAAAACGAGCTCATAATTTTGTTAATCAAAAGGAGAAAAAGTTTTGAAATTATTTATTTTTGCAAGCTATAATAAAGTAAACTAAGAGTTATATTCCTGCTCTGAACTCTTTTCTAGAAACGTCAGAATGTTCTTCCCTGGGCAATGGAATAGCGATCCGTGTTTTGATTTCAAATACCCAAACCTTACATTAGAGGCTCTACAGCAGGGGTAGGCAACCTTTTTGAGCCGGGGGCCACTCAGACAACTGGGGGGCCGAAGCTAAAAAATAAATAATTAAATAAGTTTTTAAAAAATTAAATAAATAAATAAACCGGGACAAATGTAGGACAAAATTCTCAAATGCTAGACACTTTTTTTAAAAAAGTGGAGGACACGTGAAAAAATTTGCTGATTTTTTAAAAAATGTTAATATAAATGCATGTTTCTGAGGCTTCTATAGACAATTGCCCCTGCGCGCGAGAGGCCAAAGGCCCCGGCGGCAATCAGCAGCAGGACCGGGCTGGGGCCGGTCCCAAGGCCTTGCCAGGCCGCATCCGGCCCACGGGCCGCAGGTTGCCTACCCCTGCTCTACAGACTGGCACTTTGTGGTTGCCTGTAAGCGGAGCAATGGTGCAGCGTCTCCACACTGGATGCCATGGCTCCACCCCCTTTGTGCCATGATGCCACGTGTCCTTCTAGATGGCACGTGGCATCATGGCGCTGGCACTGCATCTAGATGATGCAGCACTGAAAGGGCATCCAAAAGCTTCACCACCGTGGCTATGACGCCCTTTCCGGAGCGTAAGAACTCCTCGCCATTTATGGGTTCTTTTTGCACTGGGTTGGGGGTGTGGCATGCAGTTGCCATGTCCCCAACCCAGCGCTTCTAGGGGCAGCGTACAGCCATCCCTTATGGGCTGTCTGTACAGCTCCTTAGAAAAAGAATTACATTGCATTTGATTGCTTTTGGACAAATAAATGAGGTAAAGATTGCTTCTAAGTAAGACCAGGCTCATTTCTTTGTAGTTTAATTAGGATAAGTAAAATTAATACAAGAAAAAATTAATCTGATGAAGGATTAAGATTCCAGGAGATCGGTTTCTAAATCCTTTTTGGCCATGGAAACACACTGGGTGGCATTGATCAAGTCACACTCTCTCAGCCTCAGAAGAAGGCAAGAGCAAAGCCTTTCTGAACAAATCCTGCCAATAAAACTCCATGATAAGTATTCCTTAGGGTTGCCATATGTCAGAAATGACTTGAAGGCACACAGCAATAACAAAATTTCATATTGCTCACTGGAAGATGAAGAATGCCTCTCCTCTTTCCTCGCAGGGAAGAAGAATCTAGAATATGTTTAGGGATAACCTAAATAATTACTGTGTGTGAGAAGTAGGGGTTAGGTGAGGAGGAGGAAGTCGTGGAGAAAGAGGAATATGAGGGGTTTATATCTTTTCCTCTGATAATCTGCAGTTCCCAGAAGAAAGTGGCCGAGATCCAGTGCTATCTATATTAGGAAGAAGCAAGAAGGAGGGAATACAGGGTCCTTTGGGATACAGAGCACTGAACTTGCAGTCTGGTGTTCCTGTTGGGGCACAGAGAAAAGTGATTCTAGACAGGTCTATGCTATTACCTCATTGCTGCCAAATATTGAGCACTTATCTATCCAGATAATCTGAAATATCACTGACAGTGTTTTCACCAGCTCCACAGTTTACAGAGTGATTTAGAGTACAAAACATATTCATCATCTCCAAGAACAGGAGCCTTAAAGCTCTGAGTGCTGAAAGGTGTGTGCCTGGGAGGAGCTCTTACAGATTCTGAAGGCAGCCTCTCCATTTGCAGAACTGCTGAGACAAAACAGACAAGATGAGACATGGGTTTCAATATACACTGCAACTCAGCTGTGACATAAAAAGCAGCCATTCCATAAAAGACCAGGCAGCATTGTTATGATCACAATACAGTAAAATTATATTGTACGCATTGACTTCTTTGTAATTAGATTATTTTAGGGTATGGGCAGACAAGATATGTTTTTCACTGATTGAATTTATTGAAGAAAATTCCTGTCAGAAAGTGAATAGGATGAACAGTCTGAGGTTTATTTCTAGGTGTAGACCAAGTGTGGGGTTCTCCTAGTGGCTGAAAGGCTGCATTGGCCACCTGCAAGATCTTGAATGGCTGAACATGCACATACATAACGCCAGGCCTCCTTTAGAAAAAAACAACAATACTGAAACATTTTAAACTTTTTTTTAAAAAAAAATATTGATATCCAATTTATTTTCTGGTTTAAAAATAGCATTTTGGCCCCCAAACAGCCCTGTGTGCATTCAAAATGTGTAAAGGCCCACCCCAAATTACCTACAGAATGTGGAGCGAGAATATGTTTTGCTTTTTAAAAAATTAATAGATTTTTAAAAATAGAGGGGACCATTGAAAAAGTGGACTGTACTTTGCCCACCTATGTGGTAAAGCTGTGGCTGCTGATTTTCCCTTGATAAAGAGTGGATTAGTAATCCTTCAGGAATGGATTAGCAACCCTTTAACGATTGCTGCACATTCTCTCACTCACACCCTAGTAACTCTGTGATGTTATTTATTTATTTATTTATTTCCCGCCTTTCTCCCAAAATAGAATCCAAGGTGGCATACAACATTTTAAAAGCACAATACAATTTAAAAACTGTTCATACAGATGTATGTATGTATGTAAAACTGTTCCTTTCTTCTTTTTTTTTTCCTCCCAGGGGAACACTTGAGGATTTGCCCACAGGGTTATACTTGCTGTACCAGTGAAATGGAAGAGAACTTTGCCAACAAGAGCAGAAGTGAATTTGAAGGCATGTTGAAAGAGGTCATGCGCTCAGTGCAAGTAATCTTGACAGCCCAGTACAAGAACTTTGATGGTAAGCATTGCAAACTACATACAGCCTGGCCTAGTCCTGGAAACTAGGCACCATCACCTGTGCTTTTGCACTTAACTATTTATCCACATTTACTTGCGATGTTAACTAGGAGTTAACTACCCAAAAACTGGGCAGCAGTGGAATTTGGAAGAAAAATCCAGTTTCTGTACCATGTAGTTTATTGTTTATTTATTTTTTTTTAAGTGAATACATTTTTACTCACTCTTCTGTATGGCTGGTTTTGTTATTAATCTTCTTCCCTAAGGACTCTATACAAACATATACAGCAGATCTTAAGACCTATAGAAAAGTCTTGGTTTGTTGTCAAAACTCTATGTGGAAGCTGAAGTAAAAAGAATTCAGCGAACAGACAGTAAAGCAAAAATTGGAAAGTGTCAAGCTGTGTGTCATGGCTCTAAAGAAATAAATCCGGTTTCCAGAAACCAGGGAAACCTATGCAGTCTTTCTGTTACTGAATAGATCAGAACAGGAAAATTATGGCATTATGGCATGGGGCGCCTGGCTGAGGTGGGAATCGGGGGCACTGCGCTCCAGTGGTTCCGTTCCTACCTCTCTGGGAGGTCCCAGATGGTGCAGCTGGGGGACGTGTGCTCCAGCGAGCGGGCCCTTAAAACCGGGGTCCCTCAAGGAGCCATTCTGTCTCCCATGCTATTTAACATTTACATGAAACCGCTGGGAGAGATCATCCGGAGACATGGGGCGCGGGGTTATCAGTACGCTGATGACACCCAAATTATTTTCTCTATGTCTCCGACTGATGCAGTGACTGGGGATGGCGTCTCTCCTCTCGTGGCCTGTCTGGAGTCAGTAATGGGCTGGATGAGGGAAAACCGACTCAAACTTAATCCAGAGAAAACGGAGGTACTAGTGATAGGTTCCTCTGGTCCAGGAATGTCGGTGGTTCCACCTGTCCTGAATGGGGTCACGCTCCCCGTGAAGGACTCCGTGCGCAGTCTGGGGGTGCTTCTTGACTCGTCCCTTCACCTGACTGCTCAGGTGAATGCGACGGTCAAGAGTACCTGTTATCAGCTTCGGCTGATTCGCCAGCTGCGCCCATACCTGGCCCAGAGGGACCTTGAAACTTGTACACGCTCTGGTAACTTCGAGACTGGATTTCTGTAATGTACTCTACATGGGGCAACCCTTATACCAAACTCGGAAGCTACAAATGGTGCAGAACATGGCAGCTCGGCTGGTCACTGGCGCTCCCAGGGCCAGCCACATAACACCTGTGCTTAAAGATCTCCATTGGCTGCCCATCCGCTTCCGAGCTCAATATAAGGCGTTGGTTATTACCTATAAAGCCCTAAATGGCTTGGGCCCAGGATTCCTGAAGGACCGCCTCTCCCCGTACATTCCGCCTCGCACCCTCAGAACATCTGGGCAGCAACTCCTGAAGGTGCCTGGGGCTAAGTTGGCTGTCACAGCCAGAAGATCCTTTTCCACAGCTGCCCCAGCCCTTTGGAATACGCTGCCCACGGAGCTCCGCTCATCTACCACCCTGGCCCAATTTAGGAAGGGTCTCAAAACCTTCCTATTTAATCAGGCATTCCCCGACTAAATATCCTGTGGGCCTCCCTCCTCTCTCGTGGCCGTGAGGTTGGGCTAAGGGGTTTTTTATTGTTTTTATGGATTGCTGTTTGTGTTATATGTGTTTTTAACTTGTATGCTGTTTGCACTTTGGTGCATTTTGTTAGCCGCCCTGATCTTTTGGAAGGGCGGGGTACAAATAAAAATTTTATTTATTTATTTATTATTTAGATGTTCTAGAGCAGTGATTCCCAAATTCTGGTCCTCCAGAGCCCTGGAGCCCTGATGGTGCAGTGGTTAAATCCCTGTACTGCAGCCACTCACTCACAAACCATAAGGTTGCGAGTTCAATAACAGTGAAGGGCTCAAGCTTGACTCAGGCTTGCATCCTTCCGAGGAGGTTGCTAAAATGAGTACCCAGATTGTTCATGGCAATTAGATTACACTTTGTAAACCACTTAGAGAGTGCTTAAGTGCACTGATAAGTGGTATAGAAATGTACTTGCTATTGCTATTGCTATTGAACTTCAGTTCCCACAAGCGTCAACCATCTTGACCAATGGTCAGGGAGTCTGGGAGCTGAAGTCCAAAACACCTGGAAGACAGGAGTTTGGGAATCACTGTTCTAGAGCTACACATGCATCAAAATACCTTTGGACAAAAACAGGGGAAAGTGTAGCATCTACAGATTCTATGCCAGCAGGAATCAAGGCTATTCCTGTTTGCTTGGACCAGCTTTAATTAATCACCTATACATGAACACACAGTCTATTCGATCTGGACATCTCAAAATGGGAAGGGACTGGATATCACATGGATTGTGAGTGTGCATATGCCCACACAATTTAGATGGTGTATCCAGCACAAAGTGTACACACATAAGTACATAAATCAAAAGTGGGGTGTGCAGACATCTTTTGCATTCCATGCCTCCCATGCTCCAAACACACAAAAAACAATTTTTCTGGAGAAACTGAGCAAGGTGTTTGTTTGTTTGCTTATTTGTTTGCTTCTCAAGGCTTCCATAAGTGGCCACAACTACTACCCCTCCTGTGACGAACTGACTTACAAACCAGCCAATCAGAAGCCAGAGATCCACTAGCCAATCAGGTGCTGGCTGAGGAGTTTAAAGATTCTGCTTGGCAGTGGGGTTAGGTCAGTTAGGGTTTGGAATCTTGAGGGACGAAGCTGGAGTTCAGTGGGGGAGATAGTGAGTGTTAGGTCCAGAGAGGGACAGTATTAGTTCTAGAGAGTCTAGAGAGGAGAGACTCAATGTAGCCAGACTCAGGAAGAGGGGTTTGGGTTTCCTAATTTTTGGGCTGATAGTATAGCCTGTGTGGCTGAGTTATTATTAGAAAGTTAAAACCAGACTTATATATATGTAACAAAAGAAGGCATAGCAACAACTTCATGTCAAAGTTACCTTTGCCTATTCTGTGTTAAAATAAACTGTTATTCTTGTTTAACTATTCACTTGGCCTGTGATTTAACATCCATCCACGCTACTGACCTTTAAAAACCCACAGGTATGTTGGGTCACAAAGAAGGAAAGAATTGTGAGGTGGTGGGGACATGTTACACCTCCCCAATACTTTTAACCTCTATACCAAGGAAAAAGAAAGGAAAGTGGGAATAGATGACTTTGGCATTTTATGTACATATTTTGCCAATTCTGGGAGTGGTATGGTGCATGCTAGGGGATAAGATTTGGACCACAGCCCACCAAAGCTGCTCACTCCTGATCTAAAAAGTATTTCAATCTAGAGTAATGGAAAATTCATATTTCACTGGGAAAGAAATAGTCTTCAGCTGATGCCATTACTAGTTAATTCAATGTTTTGGACCTGTGAACTTATGTTTGCCTGTATTTACAAATGTAGGACGCTGAGATAAATCTACCCTCTTGACTTGGGTGTACTTAAAAGTAGAATGTTCTATATAATACACAACATACCAGACAAATTGTCTGATACTTAGTTTTTTGGGGGTTTTTTCCAAAACAAGTCTAGGGTTTATCTTAAAATTACTGATTGGAATTGCATATTTCTTTTATATTTGTTTTCCCAATGGTTTGAGAAATATCATATACAGAACCTATTTCTTATAACATTTTAATTAAGTCATGAAGTAATGTGTGCCTTCAGTAGAACAAGCAAAATATTATTTTATCAAACTATTATGTATAAATCATTGTTCCTTTGCAGCAGCTGTAACCTCAGCTGTTGCCCTGGGCTCAGTGAAGATGTTCCCTATTCCCATCATGGTTCTTTCTACTTGCTTAGCTATTGTCACAATCAGTGTTTTCTATATGATGTAAGCAAGCTGATTTCTGAGAGATCTATTGGACTTATGCCATATTTTCCTTCTTTGCAGCCTTGCTAGATATTTCAGATAGAGACAAGCTGAAACTAGCAGAGGAATGTTGGAGCTGGGCTGCGCAACACTAGGGCATGAAGGCAAATGTGTGCACAGTATGTGAGATTGCTTATTGTTTAATGCCAAAGTACACATTTTAGACTCTATGACATAGTAGAGTCGCCTCATAGAGCTGGAATCAGGGTATAAATAAGCTCAATAAATAAGCAAATAATAGTACACACCCAGAGTGCAGCATCTGCAATACACAGTCTGAGATGTTCACAGAATCCCTTGTTCTTGGAGAATTTAACCTAAGCTTTCTTGTTCTGATGTACCTTCAGGTCTACTCCAATGTATGATGACTCTATCCTAAGATTTTCTTGGCAAGGTTTATTCAGAGGAGAATTACCTTTGTCTTCTTTTAAGGCTGAGTGACTATGACTTACCCAAGGTCATCCAGTAGGTTTCCATGGCTAAGCAGAGATTTGAACTCCCTCCTGGAATTCTAACTCAGCAGTCAGACCACTAACACTATTGGCTCATCCAGTGTTTGACATAAAACATCTGATGGCTTCCCTTCAGTGGTGTAGCAGATCTGCTCTTTTTGACTGAACTTTAAAGAATCAACCCCTATTGTTCAACCCTATTTTCAGAATAGGTTCAGTACCTTAGATATCTCCTTTAAAGTTCAGACAACCCCTGATGTTCATTACCCAACTGCCATGGAAGCCACATAAGCATGTCTGGGTCAAGTCATCATCAAAATGGCATCTCCCCCATTCCATGTACAGAATACATCCAGGTAGACAGTTGATTCTTACTTGCAGTGGGCAAGTTGATTCTTTCCTAGAAGGACAGCAGTACAACTGGCTGGTTTAGGAGGTGGAGAGGCCAAGTTGTGTGGCACAAAGAAGTTCAATACTAACTACCCTACAGCATCTTGCCATTCCACTTGGCAGCAACTCACTTCCTGTCTGAATAGATGCTGCAATATAGTGGTGGCACCAGTTTTTGTCATATGAGCAGAGCAACGAATGCATCATACCTGGGTTGTCACCCTATTGGCTTGTTCAGTCAGGGGCCTTTCCAGATGGTGCTGATTGTAATGTATTCAGAGAAGGCTACTAGACAATACAGCCAATCCAGGCCAGCAACAGACAATCCCGACTTTCAGAACAGGGTTAATCTGAATGCATGAGGAAAGGGAGAAGGCTATCTTCACCCCTGTCATCACTCTTCATGTGTGGAGAACAATAGTTTGAAGAAGAGATCCCCTGCTACAACTGGCATTTCTCCACATGGTTTGGAACTTTGGAAAATCAGGACTTCCAAATGGATGGAGAAACCACAGGTATAAAAGATCCTGTTCCTTGAACTCAAGAATAAGGAATGTTATCACTGTGTACTGCTGGGGCTCAAGAGAATGGGAATGGCAGAAAGATTAGGGTAACAGCCATCATCCAGCATTTTCAGAAAAATTAGGTGGATGAAAGATGCTAAGGGCAGCAGTGACAGACTCACAGCTGTTCTTCCATACAGACTGTCCTGCCTCCCCCACCCCCAACAAATTTCCCTGATAACCCCGGTGTTGACATAAGCTGGAACTGTTAGTCCAGATAGTTTATGCACATTTACTTGGGTGTAGGGTGGAAGGAGAATCTTGTCCTTTTTCTCAAGCAGTAAAATAATAATAGTAGTAGTAGTAGTAGTAGTAGTAATAATAATAATAATAATAATAATAATAATAATAATAATTTATTTGTATTCCGCCTCTCCCTGTATTGGATCGAGGCAGATAACAACAAACAAAAACAATAAAATCAAACATGACTATCAATAGATAAAAGCATAACAGGATATAATAGATCCTAGATTATCACATGGGGATAAGAAACAGGAAAGAAACGTAATGCTCCTCTCATTATCATGCAATTGTGCAAAGATTATCACACAACGTCATGCTCATCCCGTACTTACCCATTAATAGCTTGTAATCATCCTGTCATCATCCTGTAATAAGCTATTCACGGGAGTTTACCATTAATAAGATATTACAGGAAGATACAGGCTATTAACGGAATAAGTACAGGATGAGTGCGATGTCATGTGATAATCTTCGCACAATTGTGCGATAATGATGGGAGCATCCCATTTCTCATCCCCATGTGATAATCTCCTATAATATATAAGTGATTCATTATAAAAAGTTGTTTGTATCATTCTAGAGTAGTGGTTCTCAATCTTCCTAATGTCGCGATCCTTTAATACAGTTCCTCATGTTGTGGTGACCCCCACCCATAAAATCAGTTCCTGAGACCATCGGAAATATGTGTTTTCTGATGGTCTTAGGCGACCCCTGTGAAAGGGTTGCTTGACCCCCAAAGGGGCCGCGACCCACAGTTTGAAAACCACTGTTCTAAAGTTTTACATAGTGAATATTACATCTTACTAGTGATACACAGTTAGTGTGTGGTTTTGGGACTATAAGAATAAAAATAAAGAGAATAAGAGTAAAAACGTACATAAACATCTTTTCACAATCCATAGACAAATCAAGCTGGATGGAATCCATTGGCTCACTGAACTGAATAGTCATCTCTGATATTTTTACTCGAGATAGATAGTAGTGGGCTGGAAAACTGAATACACAAAGATGAAGCTAACAACATTTTCCCCCTGGCATGCTTAGAAGAGATCATATATTCCTGTGGGTTAAATTCAAAACAGCTTTGGTTAAACTGGAATCTCAAATTTGCAACAGTTAATTTGTATGGCTTTCCTCTACATAAAAGTGTCATTGTTCAAATAAATAATATACAGGTATTGCTTGTGCAAAGCACACCAGGATATTCACTTCTCTGGCTGCTCTAATAAGCGCCTACCTCCAAGAAAACTATTGTGATAAACATAGTTTAAAAGATAGAAAATGGTTCTTGATGAAATAACATCATGAATAAAACCGAAGTGGTTGCTATACAAGGTCTCTGAACCATTAGCTCTTGGTTAAATTTTATAGCAATAACTGAGAATCTTAAACAGTTCATCCACAATTTCTACTATAGTTTAAGAACAGCTGACATCAGTTGACAAGGAAGTTAGAAAACAAAGCTTTCTTTAAAATCACACATAGACAGGAATCTTGCTGGTACACTAAACTACTAGCAGTTGCACTTATACAACAAGGTTCCACAGCAAGGGACAGACAAAATCTGTCTGTTAAAATCTGTCAAAAAGTCAGATTTTGCACAGACAAAATCTGCCAATTCTAAGCAACCTGTTTTCTGACACTTTTTCCCCTTCTACCACTACCATCATATCAAACTAGTTATATGGCTACATATATTACACCTACCGATTCCAGTCATAGTTTGTCTCTTTCACTATTGTTCATGTTATTCTGTTGTTAAATGGGTTTAGTTTGTATGAAACAAGGGAGAAGGAACGGTTACTGAAACTTGATTTAACTAGGGAGAAGTAACTGCTACCCTATTTATATATACAAAAGAGAGAGACACAGTGAGACCACATCTTATCTTGTTGATGGGACAAAAGCAGTGAATTAAGAGCCTAGGAAGGTGTTGACTTTCTGTCCAACCTCATATTCAGCTTTGAAAGGAGAAATTAGAATCAGACCCTTTTCAGAAGACAGTTGCTTGTGTAAAGAGACTTTAATTGAGCATAATGGATAAAATACTGTTTTGGTTTGCAGTTCCAGTCCCAATTCAACAATATTTACTCATTTGACAGAATTATAAATTGCCCCCTCCCACTGGGCACTTATACAAAACTCGAATAAAAGAGCAATAAAGCAGAATAAAATGAATAGTCATAGCAAAGAAATATAAACAAAAGTCTGAGTGTATACTGAAGCATGTTTGGTAACTGGAGTGTGATAGGAATCTTGTTGGTCAAAAAGCCTTCAGTTGCTGACATATTTCTGTATGAGCCCTCATTTTCCTCTGCAAACCCTATACTGAGCATTCTGCTTCATCTTGGTTATCTGTGTCTCTGTCTGGACCACATAGAGGCCTAAATACCCTCTGCGTTCAGCATTAGAACTGAGTCAAAATCTGTAAATGTCTGCCAGACCTGTATTCTGAGAGTTTTTCAGATATGTTTCTTTTTTTTTTTTCATCCCCTGGGATTATAGAAGGTCACTTTGAAGTCTTTGCTGCATATATTTCTCACCAGTTTTTCTTTTGAACGTCTTCATCTTCCCCACCCATTTAGTGTGCTCTGGAATGAACACTGGGTTGGAAAGATTATAAAGTATGCAAAATGAAGACCAAGGCCAAGTTGCCAGCGCTTGAAAAACTTAACGGGCCAGAGAGTTGTTGTTCTACTGCCGTCACTTACTGTGAGACCTCCCCCCAAGTCTGGAAAAGGAGGTTCTCCTGTTGGTGGTCCCCTCAGTTTTGCTGCCTACAAGTTGGGTAGACAGTTTCAAACAACCATTTATGGCTGCACTAAGTTTAACTGTTACATTAATTTAGTTAGTTTGTGAGGCAATTTTAGAGAATTTTTTTTTAAAAAAAGTTCCACTTCAAAGGGGGTGCTGAACTTTATCTCAACAGCTGCACAGTTTACAGTCTTGTAAATTAGGAAAAACATAATTATTTTGATATCAAAAAAAGCAACAAGTACTGCCTGTTTTCTCCTTATAGTTCTTTTTAAAATCAGCAGAAAGTGGCAGGTGTGCCCTCTGCTGGTTAGTGACCAAACATTACCACTTCATCTGTGCCATCTGTAATCAATAGCCACAGAATTCTTAATATCTTTCCAATGATATTTTACAGTGTATCTGATTGGAAGTAAACTATTTCATTGGGGTGCAAGTTCTAAAAAGTTTGGCCTAAAAATGTTGTTTCTCTTCAATGCGCAAGTATGACTAGGCACCTAGGTTTAGGCAGATTTTTTAGGTGTTCGCAAATGAATCATTTGGAATTGTTTGGTTTTACTCAGAAATTTGAACTCTGCTAATTAAGAAGCTGGGCCATACACAGAAGTGTAAAGAAATAAAAATAATTATGTGACAACACAAACAGCAATGCACTAATATCTCTAAGATAATGGCTCTTAATGCTTCAGATGTTTTAGATTTCATTCATGCGACTGAAATTAAGATTCTCTTTGATTTACAGTGTGATATCAAAGAGGTTCATAAAGATCAGAATTTATCCTACACACTATGGTAGCTTTCAGCTCCATCCAGAGTTATATAAATACACTTCCACTTCCACAGTGGGCCCTCTTGGAGCAAATTAGGGGGCACACAGAGGGTTGCAAGTACAGATGGAATCTGTTCTACCAGCAGCCTCCTTTCTGCTTGCAGACAGACACTGTGGGGTGCAACCCCAAACCAATGAATAAAACAAGAGTTTGTCAATAGGAAATGACAATGAGGAGCTATGCAATTGAGCAGAACAAGGCTGCTGGTATGACATTAATCAAAGCTCAGTTGTTAAGACCTAAAATCTCCCCCCTTCCTCTCTTTCCCTAATTTAATCTTGTTGAATTCTGCTCTTCCCAAACACTTGGGTACCATTTAGTTACACAGACTGAGAGACAGCTGACCTTTAGCTAGGAGGTGGGACACTTGGTTTTTTCAACATTATTTAGTTCTTTTAAGAAAAATGTTAACATGTAATTAAAAAACTAATTCTGATTTCTTGAACAATTTGGGTCGTTTGTAAAATGAAACAAGGCAGACTATTTAGTTTTATTTGTAAGCTCTTTTGTTGTAAATTATGTAAGTGTGTATTTTTAGCAGGCTGTCTGCAAATGTATTTGATGTTAGCTGCAAACTAGTGAATGAATAGGCAGAGAAGACAACTGAAATCATGACTATGGCATTTTATTTGAACAGTTAAGCATTCACTTGAAACTCAATCACTAATTCAGATGGTAAAAGGAAGGAAGATTATGTTGGAAGTTGTCATGACCTAAAGATTAACAATCTGACTATCAATAAATTACTGTGATTTTTTCACCACTCATGCCTCAGATTTCAAAACCAAACAAATATTGCTTTGTTTAAATTAACATTCGATTTCATAGACTACATTCTTCATTGCAGTCTTTGCATAGAGGGTTCTAATGTATTACTCCAATGATTAATATGAAAGATTTAGGAGTGAAGGAATCAAGACAATAATGTAAAAAAGATCTCCTGAGAGATTTTTCACTGGGCTATAGAAATTATATTTCAGAGAAGATATTTCAGAATTTTATTTTTTTCCAACTTTTTTTCTTTAAATGTAGAAACAAAATTAATGGAATGTTATCTTCTGTTATGTCAGTTAAGGGTGGTAGGGATCAAGGTCAGAGCTTTTTGAACAACAGTTCTCAAAATCTCCCAGTCAGCATGGACAGTGAAAGCAGCTCATGAATGATGTGCTCCATGTATCCATGCACATGGCATTCAACAAACACACAAGCAAAAAAGGTGAACAACATTCAATAGGAAGTACATACAGTGTGACCTTCCCTTATGTGGGGGATCTGTTCCAGACCCACCCAGCCCCGGCATAAGGGAAATTCCATGAATGCTCGAGCCCCATTGAAAACAATGGGGCTTGTGTGCACCGTGGTCACACACACCATTGTGTTTTCCAGCACGTGGCTTACCACTTACTGATGTACTAAGCAGTTTACAAAGTGTAAGCTAATTGCCCCCATCAAACTGTGTACTCATTTTAGCAACCTACAGAAGGATGCCAGACTGAGTCGACCAAGAGCCCCTGCTGATATTGAACTCACAACCTTATGGTTTGTGAGTGAGTGGCTGCAGTACAAGCATTTAACCACTGCACCACCAGGGCTCCAGGGCTCTGAAGGACCAGAATTTGGGAATCACTGCTCTAGAACATCTAACACATGCCATAATTTTCCTGTTCTGATCTATTCAGTAACAGAAAGACTGCATCGGTTTCTCTGGTTTCTGCAGTGAGTGGCTGCAGTACAGGCATTTAACCACTGTGACAACAGGGCTGACTAGAGCCATTTGTTTGAAGTATTTCTGTATTGCCTCCCAGCTCCCAAGGATTCCCAAGATGATGAACAAATAAAAACCAATTAAAACAGTACAATGCACCCTTCCCTTAACGTGAGGGATCCATTCTGGACCCACCCACCCCGCATAAACACGTAAAAACACATATGCTCAAGCCCCATAAAAAGTAATGGGGCTCATGCATGTGGCACTCCATGAGGCGCGCGCAGACCCCATTACTTCTTCCTGGCACGCCAAGGCTTCTTCCTGTGCAGGCTTCCAGTGTATGCTGGAAGTCGTGTATAACACAAGTGCACTGTACAAAGATAAAAACATTTATAAAACACATTAAAATACTGTTTAAAGGCTCCTTAAAACAGTCTAAAAACAATCCTAGTATACAGTTTTAAAACCATTAAAACAGCAGTTTCAGACAGTAAATGCCATGTGAAACAGCACTGTTTTGGCTACCCACTAGAAGCTTAAAAGAGATGGGGCCAGCCTAGCTTCCTTGGGTAGGGAGATCTACAGTGAATTGTGTTTCCACTCCCAATGCCACCTGGTACAAGAGGCAGGGTTGCCAGAGTGTGTGGCTAAAAGGCCATGCTCACCCCTTCTTTTTTGCCATCTCATGAGGAGATCACCACAACTGCAAGCAAGCAGGGATGGAGGCACTTGGCCTTCCTGTTTTCTGCAGCAGTGGTGGTTCCTCATGAGTTAATGCAAGTGCCACAGGGAAGCAGGGTAGGGGCACCTGGCCTTTCTTCCTGAGGTGGTGGCGGCTCCTCATAGGGAAACCACTGCTACTGCAGGGAAAAAGGACAGGGTGCCTCAGTCGTGTCCTTCCCTGCGATGGTGGCAACTTCTCATGAGGAACTGCTGCCACCACGGAGAAGCAGGTCCAAATGCCCCGACCTTATCCTTCTCCATGGTGGTGGGGGCTGCTCATGAGGAATCGCTGCCACCGCAGGGAGTCAAAGCTGGGGGTCTTTGGCCTTGACCTTCTCCACAGTGGCAGTGGCTCCTCATAAGGAACCTGCACTTCAGGAAATCAGGACAAGGGGCACTCAGCCTTGTCCTTCTCTGTGGTGGCAGCAGCTCCTTGTGAGGAACCATTGCCACTGCAGGGAAGCAGGACTAGGGTGTCAACCAGTGTGGACCACACTACTGCACCCCCTAGTGATGCCACTGTCTCCAGTCAAGGCACCGCTACTTCGAAAGCCCTATTATGTTTACCCACGAACCTAACTTTCACAAGGTGTTGGAACATGCAACAGGGCCTCCTCTGAAGATTTCAGATTTCTGGCATTCTCCCATGAAAGGAGGCAGGCTTTCAGATATCTTCGCCTCAAATCATTCAGAACTTTATAGGTCACCTATACAAAGCACAATTTAGAATACAGATAACATTCAGGAAAATGCAAAGACTTCCTCTCTGGTATATCCCAATACTCATTCACTCATTATGAGCCAACCAGTCTCAAGGCAATACTGCATGATGACTCTCCATTATCATAGAGGGCTAGGATGGCTTTAGTGTGGGCCAACAATCTGTTCATCCAAAGATCTGTAATAAAATAATCAGCCTCTTTATTTAGACTAAGCAGCTTTCAAGGCCATGTCAAATATTTATACTAGAAGATGTATACGGTGGGGAGTACATAAAGAGGATTATTTGTCATCATGTTTATTATGCAACTTTATGAAACATGCATTTTCTAAAAATGTACACTTGCACACATTATTGTAACAAAACCAGATCTCTCAGGGTCAGTACACTGGGACATTTTCACTAATGGGGACAATGACATCTTCGCCTATCCCTCTTTATCAGCTCATTACTCAGTGACACTCTGCTGATTCTATTGCATGAGATATTCCATTATCCTTGCTGTTTTTTCTGTTTGTTTTATGTTTGTATGCATATAAGAAACACACACCAGACAGATAGAGATGAATTGACACACTCCCTACATTTTTGGAGCCTTCACTGGGGCATGGCTGTGAGGAGTGTCATGGTGACCACTTGCATATTGAAATTTATCCCTACGTACCACTGCTTTCACAGTCCT
Source organism: Sceloporus undulatus (assembly GCF_019175285.1). Taxonomy (NCBI): domain Eukaryota; kingdom Metazoa; phylum Chordata; class Lepidosauria; order Squamata; family Phrynosomatidae; genus Sceloporus; species Sceloporus undulatus. Next base: position 224,209,938 of record NC_056524.1, on the reverse strand, counting down.
TAACAACAGACAGGCACATTTTGAAGGTAAGAAAAGCAGTCTGTAGTTTGAAACATCCATAAAAACCATGTTGAACAAGAAGTAAATTGGCTCAGTGACTGAGAAAAAACTTCAGAATCAATTCAATGAATCTGTCTTGCTTTTTTCTGCTGTGGTTGTTTGGGAAGCCCCTCCCCCTTTTTTTGAACTTGACAAACGCAGCATGTTGCTCCACAGAGTAGTATGTCTGAGGCTTATGCAGGAGAAGTAAACAACCCTCAGAACAAAGAGAGAAATGCCTTTTATTCCTCTTGGAAAGGAGGTGATAGGAAGCCTTGAGCAGTCCTGCTGTTTGTATGTTATGAGAGAAGGAGGAAGAGGTGAGGAAATCTACCTTTAGAAAACACAAACAACAAGAAAGTGATTTAAGATTATCTGGCTGCTGCTTTCAACAGGAATCAAACCCTAGCAAAGAGGCAATTCATTCCTCACACAGTGAGTAGCAGCTTCTTTCTCAATAGTTATGATTTAACTGAAATGGGCCACGGTGTCTATCAAAAGCACATTCCAGAACTCAGGGAGATTAAACCTGACAGATAGCTGCCTCAGGGAAGTAAAGACTTCTATTCGCCTGTAACAGCTCTAGCACCTGAAGGGTTTCTTTCCCCCTCACTGTCCCTGCTTCTCCTATCAAAGCTGCCAACTTCCATTGTAGGCTTCTGGGCATGATTTCAGGTGCGCCCAATAATTTGTTTTAAGGATGACATGAGCACAGTTCCTCCCCCCCCCCCCTTTATTTTTTTTAAGCCTGCTGACTGGGTGAGAAGACAATACTTCTGGGTTCAGTGGACAAGGAATAACAAAACCTGATGCAGAGGGTAGAGGTTGACATGTTTCGTAAGCTGCTGTGCTTAAAATAACTGAAATTTAGGCCAGAAAAGTAAAGTGTTTGCTTCAGCCACTATACTCCATGGTGTAGCAGATGTTCCCATGGTGTGTCTCAAATAAATCTTCAGTGTTCAGACAAAAATGGAATGACATCTGTTTGAGGGACTTCAAATACAGCCCCAACTTTGCTGTGATATACGACTGTGCACACTAAGTGAATGAAGTACAGTCAGTTGTTTCAGAGGACTATATTGGTGGATTTTACTTTAATGTTTAGAGGGAGTAATGTTTAAATCCCTTTGAAACCAGCTGTCTCATAGAATATACAGTCAATCAACCGAACTTTGATTATAAAAGCGTGATGTTACCATCGGCAACTGAAGAGATGTTATGATGAATACTGTCACAATCATCCAGCTGGCTTGGGTCCAGAACAGTAAAGCGAGACAGGCACAGCTACATTCTTTATGCAGCCTTCCTCCAAGAGTCCTGTTAGCTGTAGCCAAGCTTTGATGCACCAGATTATGATAAACAGAACACCAAGAAAACATCTATTGTTCTTACCATTACCACCATCCAGTTAACTCTTTTGTATGAGTGTAACAGTAATGCCAGAGCTCAGAAAGGATACTTTTTGGACTACAGTTCCCAGAATCGCCCAGCCAGCACAACCACCAGGAATTTTAGTTGAGCAAAGAATGTTTTCCAAACTCTGGGGGAAATTAACCTTTAACCTTTATTTATGAAGCGCTGTAAATTTACACAGCACTGTACATACAATCTTTTAGTTAGACGATTCCCTGCCCTCAGGCTTACAATCTAAAAAGACAAGACACAGAAGGAGAAGGGAGTGGTGGAGGGAAAGGATAAGAGGTCCAGCAGTTCCTCTCTACCTCCAAGGCCTGGACCAAGGCAGATGTTTTTAATTGTTTTTAAAGGACTAATTTTGCTGGTAACTATTAGTTAATGAGAAACTTGTATTAAACAATTATTTTTTAAAAAAAGAGAGAAAATGTTCTCATCTTTTCTTTATACTTCATAATATTCAACATAGGTCAGTGAGTCTCCTGCTTTCCATTTATACCCATTTTGTGTTAGCAACATTAGCCCAAGTTTAAAAAAAAATATTTGAGGAAAATAGACTTAATCCTAGCATTTTACCTGGTGTGCTAGTTCTCCATGTGCAAGGACTTTCATGTGAAGGAACACACAGTGATACAGTCATGTGTCTCCAGTGTGATGTGGTACAAAAAGGCTATATTGTAGGATAAAGTCATATATGTAGTGTGTTATCACTGTGTCAGAGTCACTGTTCTTATGTAAGAGACAGAACCCAAGTACCTCTCATGTGATTCTAATTTGGCACTGAGTAAGTATCCCATGTATAAGAATTCTTACAGTGTTATATTGTAGAATCTCAGACTATCAGAAGATTCCCTCAGCAGCTAAAACTGTCAATGCTGAATTCAGTACAGATTTCTTTAGAACAAGGGTGAGTTGCTGTGGCCCATCAGTTTATATCTCCCATCAGTCTTAGTCCTGTGGTGAAAGATTCTGGAAGTTGCAGTTCAAAAACCATGGGATGGCCACAATTGCACGCCCCTAATTTAGACAGAGAGGGGGTTTGTAACCTTGTCTGTTTCACTGCATAAGAGAAACCATGTGGCCCTGTTTATTCTAATGAATCTTACCGGCCTATCATCAGAACAACCCCTGGAAGAATTACATTTCCGAAAAGTCCATAAAACAGTTTCTCCAATCTCTGATTCAATTGCAAAACCATATCCAAATTGGAAATATATTCACTATCTGGAAGACTCTTCAGGTGGCAGGAATTGATGGAGGTTACTTGCTGTATTGAAAGGAAAAAATATATACTAGCAGAGGGAACTGACCGGGATCTGTGTTAGAATAAAGATGGCTTTCTCCAATGAATCAGAATTTCACTTTGAATATGTGAACAAGCCATTAAATTGTAATCACACAGTCTAATCAATTAATTCCTGCAACCCTAGTCTTTAATCATTTGAAAATGTTGACTAAGCTTTTTTCAAGACTTAAAGGCAAAAGGCAAAAAGAGATGTAGTGCTGCCTTTATGCTTGGCTTCATGCAAAGATACAGTCTGAAAATTATGCCAAAAATTTGGGATGTATGGGTATTTGTATTACATGATTCCAATGTAAGTGGGGGGGGGGCGTTTGCAGGGAGACCATATGACCTTATTTTCATACATTAAAGATGGGGGGTGGGGCATGAGTCTTAAGATGTCTTCTTTGTGGATTTGGTGGCTCACTGCTCCACAGGAACAAATTCTTTTAAAAACCAAGTGTTTGTCAAAATGGTGTGCCCATAATAAATTACACCTTGAATCATAAGAACAGTACCACTCTATATTGGTCCTGTCTGCACTGGAGATGGACAGGAGATTGGCACGAGTTCTTATAGTTCTCCCTCCACTCAGTTAGGCAATTAATATTGCTCATTGGCAGTTTCAGGCATTGGCTAAGTCATGTCCATTAAAAGAAAATCATTAATCAAGTTAACATCTTCAGCCGAATGCCATGTCACATATTACTGTGTTTTTGTTTTTTTAAAATCAGTAACAACTGATGGTCATGGTCCTGCAACAAGTGAGGCAGTTGAAAATATTTATTACTATATCTGGATAAATAGTTTAAAATGCTGGAGCCAACCAAGCTGTTATGATGGCCTAAAACAGCAGAGTGGTTTCCTTGTAAAACATAAAGCCTTGTTTTAATGTCAGTAAAAATGAAAAAAAAATTGATCCTTGAGGAGGAATAAATAGCAATAAATATATTGCTCTGTAGCATGTGGTAAACCTGCTGTTGAGATTCACTTCTGTATGGAATGAAGTCTTGTTTGGTTAACTTGCACCTTTCAAGTAGCAATAAATAGTATAAATAAATAAACAGCAACATTAGACAGTGTTATCCCATCATATTTTCATTTTTAACAGGTGCTGTTGTTTCATTTTCAAAAGAAGACTGATGGCAGCTGCCATTAATTTTTAGATGTCAGTGGCTTCTTTGTTTTTATTGTTATGAGCCTACAAGTAACGTACGGTTACCCTATTCTATGGCTTTCTTGACAAAATTTATTCAGAGAAGGTTTGCCATTGCCTTCCTCCTCCTGCCCAAGGTCATACAGTGGGCTTCTGTGGCTAAGCAAGGATTTGAACACTTATGTCCTGGAGTCCTAGTTCAACACTTTAACCACATTAGCTTGGGACACATATTCAGTGGCTGCTACACAGCTGTAGTTTTAAAAAAACAACTGTTCTCTGTGCTGCTCTGCCCACCTTCCCATATGATTTCACAAGAAACTGTTGCAAACAAGCACTTGACTATTGTAGAACCTGCCCCCTTGATATGCTCTGATCATACCTCAATCTTTTCATTACTTTCCAAATTTCTGCCAAAATCACTCACCATGCGGCATTCAAAGCAGAGGATGATGTTCCTCAAATCTCTCCCCTGGAGATAGATCTTGATGCAGGAAACAAAATTCCTGAGGCTGTCGGGTCCTAGAATAAATAGAGCAGACTGTATCAGTTCAGACTTCACATGCAGATTTCCAGTTTTTAAAAAGGTTCCCACAAATCACAACATTCACATTAAGTAAAATGAGCAAGCACCTAGCACATTAGAAGGAGAGGTTCTGTACTACCAGTTCCCTGCTTGCATGGTAGTGAAAAAAGGTCTTTTCATGAGTTATATGAGCTATACTTTTATCCTTGTTATGCTCTTTTTTCATATTAGTGATGTTTTAATTAGATAGCGTATTTAATTGCATTCTAACTTTTTATTATCAGGTTTTAATGTAGTTTGATCTATGGGCACTATGTTGGAAGAAAGATAGTATATAAATCAAATAAATAAGTTTAAAATAGTCATCTATACCTGCATTACAAAGTGATAGTAGCCCTATTCACATGTTAGAAATGCAGTTGATAATAAATACAATAGGGAAGGGAGTGTGCTTCGGACTTCCCATTCTTGTGAAGAGCCTCTAGACATAGAAGAGGCTCTCCTCTTCAAAGCACTCTTCTCCATGTGAGAACTGTTGAGGTAGCCAGCAGGATGGACGTGTTCCTCCCTCACAAATCCACTTATGCTTGTATTTCTAATGCCTAAATAAGGCAACTATTAATTTTACCACCTTGAAAGCTAGTGAAAAGCATCTAGATAGCAATACCAGCCCAAGACATTTTGATTCCTGGGGCACAGGACGAGATCATAGAATCATAGAGTTGGAAGAGATCGCAAGGGCCATCCAGTCCAACCCCCTACCATGCAGGAAATCCAAATCAAAGCATTCCCAGCAGATGGCCATCTAGCCTCTGCTTAAAGACCTCCAAGGAAGGAGACTCCACTACACTCTGAGGGAGTGTGTTCCACTGTCGAACAGCCCTTACTGTCAGAAAGTTCCTCCTAATGTTGAGGTGGAATCTCTTTTCCTGCAGCTTGCATCCATTGCTCCGGGCCCTAGTCTCTGGAGCAGCAGAAAACAAGCTTGCTCCCTCCTCAATATGACATCCTTTCAAATATTTAAACAGGGCTATCATATCACCTCTTAACCTTCTCTTCTCCAGGCTAAACATCCCCAGCTCCCTGAGTCGTTCCTCATAGGGCATGGTTTCCAGACCTTTCACCATTTTAGTCGCCCTCCTCTGGACAGGCTCCAGTTTCTCAATGTCCTTTTTGAATTGTGGTGCCCAGAACTGGAGATGCCTCCTAATTACTTAGGTTGACTGTATTTGAAGTGAATTTTTCTGTAACAATAGTGACAGGACAGCATCCTCCACTGCACCAGAGGGCAGCAGGCCAGCCTCAGGGCAGGCTGTGTGCCACAAGCAGAACTGTCCTCTAGGCCCCTACTACTGATCCACAGGCTTTAGCATCTACCACCTGAAGTATGTCCCTCCCTCTGCTTAATGGTATAGACAGAATAACAGGAGGTAGCTGGACCAGAAGTAGTTTGCTTTTAAAACTGACAAAGTTGAATTGATGGTGATGCAGGGGCTCTGTTATCTGACTCAAGTCCCCCTGCCTTTAGTGAAGAGCACCTCTTTTAAGGGGCTTTGGGGAAAGGAGTTAGCAAACTGCTTTAACTCTGAGGGACAAATTCAATTTCAGAGAAGTTTGTGTGAGACTACATTCCAGGAATGGGTAAGGCATAAGGGTGGGACCAAACATTTAAGTATATTTTAGCTTAAACCTTTTCATGCCAATAAGAGCCGTCAGTGTTTTAGAATGGGGAAAAGTATGTGCAAAACTTGGGAAGCTACCAAACAATGGTATTGTGGAAGAGAGGTGTGACCATCTATGGTAACTAATGGCTATGCTGGGAGATGGGCTGAAGTACCCCATCTCTGAGCCTAGCTTTCCTACAGCACTGTATAGTTTCTCCACAAACACTTTGTTGTCTAAGTCCACATTTTACTGTATAACATGCAACTGCATCTAAGCTCACTCTTTTTTTCTTACTGAAGCAAATAGTCGCTTTTTTTCCTATGAAATTTCAGGTGCATAGGGGACTGGGAAAACAACTGAGGAGGAATGTTAGACTCCAGTCCACCCATTAATGCAAAATCGGCCACCCACACTTTGTTTTGAGTAAGAAAAAGAACAATCTTCACTTCATGAAGAATGGTTGAAATCTTGTGTTGGACCAAAAATTGTTGAATTGCAACCATAGCCTATAGTAAGGAATACTGGGATTTGCAGACCATCCACATCTAGAGAGCTGCATGATTCCTGTACCTGCTGCATATTAAAAATATACCTTGGTCTTTAGTGATAGAGGATAGGGAGACTATTGGGTTCTGAGTAGTTGTCAAGGTCATTACTATACACAAATATGAGTGATAGTAGCTTATCTCACTAGCTGAGTAATTAGTGTTTGCAATTAAAAGTTGAGCAGCAACCAACTTCACATCACTATCCCTCACACAAAAAGTCTAGCAGAGAAATAAAGCAGGCTTAGACTGCCACCACACTGCAGAATTAATGCAGTTTGACACAGCTTTAACTATCATCCTTTAAGTGCTATATCTCCATCCTATGGAATTCCGGGATTTGTAGTTTTACAAGTTCTTTAGCCTTCTCTCCCACAGTGTGCTGGTGCCTCACAAAAGTACAAATCCTAGGATTCCATAGGATGGAGCTATAGCACTTAAAGTGGTGTCAGGCTACATTATTTTTACAGTGATATGCACTTTAAGTTTTCCTTTGTAAATACTATGAAGTAGATTTACTTACAAATGCTAAAGATTTCATAGCATCCTGTGATGAGAGAGACTGTAATATGTGTTCTTCATACATGGAAGATAGAGAGAGTTCTACACACTACAAATAGAGGAAAAGCAAATTTCAGACTACTTAATACAGGAATAATAATAATAATAATAACAAAATTTATTTATATTTTCCTGTCTCTCCTGGGTGGATCAAGGCGGGATTACAGCATAATATAAAATATAAAACAGTTAAAATACAAATAATACAAACAAGTTCATAAAATGCAAAAATAGCACTTAACATAACAATAAAAACCAGGGGTTCACAAGCAACGGTGGGGCAGAATGCTCTCATCCTGTACAGGGAAGTGGATCTGTGTTTCACATGAGATCAGGTGGGTATGCTCGCTGGAAGATCTCCGTTTTAATTGCCCTCCTGAAGGTTTCCAGGGAGGTGGTAAGACGGATCTCTTCTGGGAGACTATTCCACAATCTTTGGGAAGACAAGTGTTGAGCTAAGACCAACAAACAATAAAATGACATGGAATGCATGTTATGCCTAAACTCTTAGACATACGAATTGGCAACTACTGAGTTTGGGCAAGTGAACCTAGCTAACTCTTAACAGTTAAAGAGATTTGGTTTCCTGCTAAGTTGCTGACTTCTGTCCCACTCTTACTACAACGTTCTAGTGTACACCTCCCATACAGGCATATTAATTTATTGAGATTAAGTTCTGTGATACTACATCTTCGAAGTGCATATTTTAATCAGAAGAGTTTTGAAAACTTTACATTTTTGGACTGCAATGTCCAGAAATGTCTAAGATGCTGGCTGGAGTATTTTGGTATTTTGAGGTATTTCAAAGATTGACTTCTCCATGGTTAGGGGACCTATACTGCAGGCTGAATATGTTCTTCTCCCAGTCTGTTGGATTGCTAGGTACACATCTCTCTCTCTCTCTCTCTCTCTCTCTCTCTCTGTGTGTGTGTGTGTGTGTGTGTGTGTGTTCATGCGCGCACTCTTCTGTATAAACAAGAAGAGACCCAAAAAAAGGATGTCTGCAGCCATGGCTGTTGAGCCGCCACTTCTTTCCATCACTCCTCCTCCCATTAATTTTCTTCTTAGCTTTATTTATATTGGAAACATGGTACATCTGTCATTTTTAAAATAACAACAAAGAGATATAGATCAAAATGTTTTACACTTTCAGCAGTGTCCCCATTTTTCTTGCTTGTATTTTGGCCAAGCCACCAATAAGTGCCATGCAAAACAGCCAGACTCTACTCTGTTTCATATTAGTTTGGTCAATTTGGGTCAACATTTTGTAGAGTTAAGATACACAATTATTGTTATCTCCCTGCAATTAATGTACAGAAGGTCATCAGATGATTACCAGAGGCTGGGTGTTGATAGCTTTTTAAAATTATTACTTGGAGATTAATTCAGCTATATAAACATGTTTTATGTCCTTGCAGCAAGTTCAGTACCGTGAAATGCAATTGAAATTATTCTAGCCCAGCACAGGAAATAAAAATGTTTGACCCTTCTACTGTTAGTGACTAGTAAATTATTGCTTACCAGTCTTGATGTTCATTTCTTGGTCTTTGGCTACATTACCAGAAGAGCATGTTAAGGCGACAAATCTATTCATATTTTTTTTTGGCAGTAAGTCCTATCAAATCTGCTCACACCTGTCTGAGAGTAAGGCCCATTTAACATGGCTTGACTTAAACTATTATTAATTTTATTTTAAAAAATATTTATATTACACTTTTTATCCAAAGATACAATAAAACCAATCTAACAAAATGAAAGGTCTACTGGGGGGGGGACCCCTTTTCCATTTTAAATGTAACATTAGGTACCAAATTTGAAAAAAACACAGTTCTTTCACAAATTTGATATTTTTAAAAACAAATCAGTTGTTACTCAGTTTTGATTAAGTGCAGAAATTGAGAATCCAGTGTGATTTTTTTTTAGCACATTTAAATGGATTTTTCTTTCAAAGCATCAAATTGAAGTGCATTGATCATCTGTTAGAAGACTCGTTTGTCACTCTTTGCAAGATAATTCTTTGCGGGATCATTTCATTCAACCACATATTGCAACACAGAAATGTCAAAATGTGTTGTAAAAGAAATCTGAGGTCGTTTTTGGATTTAGAATGCCAGATTCCTACAGAACTAGCATACATTTTCTGGAAAGTTTTTATGACCCTTAAGTATGAAGACCTGTGTAATGAAAATAATTTTAAAGGGGTAAAAACAGATTAAGCAGTATCTAAACAGCAGCAGTATTGTCACCAATCAGGCTACAAAGGGGAAGAGGTTCCATAATTGGGGTGCAATAGCAAAGAAGGCTCTCTCTCATGTCCACGCACAGCATATCGCTTTGACTCATGGAAAAAACAAAAGGGCCCTTCCAATTAAATACTTATATGATTTTAACAAGTTTTTTAAATACAGTACAGTATTCTGGAGGCTTGTGCACGTAATTCTAAAATATAGTTTAACTGACACTACACAGTAGGCCCCTCCCATCCATGGGGTTTAGTTCATTCCTCCTCTCATCAGCAAGAAAGAGAAAAAACATAGGAGCTCAAGCCCATATTAGTCAATGAGCTGCAAAATCATAGAATCGTAGAGTTGCAAGAGACCACAAGGGCCATCCCGTCCAACCCCCCTGCAATGCAGGAACTCTCAATCAAAGCATCCCCGACAGATGGCTATCCAGCCTCCATTTAAAGACCTCCAAGGAAGGAGACTCCACTACACTCCAAGGGAGTGTGTTCCACTGTCGGACAGCCCTTACTGTCAGGAAGTTCCTCCTAATGTTGATGTGGAATCTCTTTTCCTGTACCTTGTACCCAATGTACATCAGCACACCCATGGGCACCTCACACCATTGGCTAACATGGGATGGGGCAATCCACAGAAGCTCCAGTCCAATGATGGGTAGCCCACCAATACAGCGAGCTCACCATACACCGACAACATAGTGGTTTGCAAAAGGCAGGTAGTGTACTACATGATATTTTGGTGCTCGTGCAGTTTCAATTACTTATGTGCATACACTGTTTTCCTCCCAGAAACTGATGCTTCATAGAAACTTCTAAAGAATGAGAACCACTAAAACCCACAGTAACACTACTGTAACAAGGCAAAAAACAGAACAGAATGTCAGAATCCTCCTGTCAGTGTTGCCTCTGACTAGGCTTCCTGGGGATTGTAGGAGTTGCTGTCCAAAAAATGATATGTTTCTAAACTCTGACAAAAAAAGCGATGGGGATTTTCAGGGGCAGGTAGTAGAAAATAGAATGCCTCCCGAGGTTGGAAAAATTGACTTTTTTTGAACTCCCAGAATCCCTTAACCAACATGGCCAGTGATTCCGGGTGTTGTAATTATTTCTAAGTGTTGCCTGTCTTCAACAAATAAATGGTACTGTCTGAACTATTCATGTCTGTCTCATGAGGAATAGATGCTGCTGCTCTATTTTGATTCAGTTAGTTCCTCTAACTGTTTTTTTAATATTGTAAGCCACCCTGAGTTCCACTCCTGTAAGAAAGGTGGGATGATGATGATGATGATGATGACGACGACGACGATGATGATGATGATGATGATAGCAGCAGCAATAATAGCTGGTGGTAGGTCTCCAGGATTTCAGCTAGGTTTCTTTCCCAGTCTCACCTGGAGATTCCTGGAAGTCTCCCATCAATGAAATAACCAGACCAAACCTTGCTTAGCTTCTAAAATCAGACAAGATCAGGTGGCCTGAAACTTCAACTCATTCTTCCATTGAAGAAAGCATTCCCTCTGTCACCTGCCCATGCCTTTCCTCTGAGATAATCTACCAGCTACCAATGGATTCTAAGGGTGTTAAGCCACTCCTTACATGTCTTTGCATCCCCAGACTATGGGCTTTGTTAGACTAAGATATTTTTTGTAGGTATGTTTGTCCTTACTTTTTGGACTGTGAATAAACATAAAGACCTTACCTGATGGATTATTTCTGAAACAGATGGAGATAGACAGACAGAGATTTGGTGGAAAATATTCCCAAACAGTGAAAAACATTTAAAAGAATAATGAGTTATAGCAGCATATCAGTGGCCAATATTTCCTTTTCAAGAGATGTAACAGTTCATTTTCATTGCAAAGGATTAAATAGATTGGAATCTGTGTCATCATAAAAATGGCTGCATGCCTCTTATGCAATATGAAAGGGTCAACTGTTCCAAGATAACAGCTGGTATCAGCACAGACCACAAAGAGCAATGTAGCTGAAATGTTTCCCCACCAGACCAAAATGTCTGGCTGTGCCACATAGACTGAGCACTTTCTTATTCCAGTTGGACTCTTTGATATCTTTCTATGTACAAATGTATGTGTAGACCAAACAACTCACATAGGGTAGATCAACAACAGCAAATTCATATCCTTCCAGAGCAGATCCATGCTGTATATTTCACTTTTATACAAATCTTCCAGTTAATCTTTAAATGAAATGTTTTGTGCATTGAATTAATCCAGTTCTGCAGAATGCTTTACTACCAAGGCCAAAACCAAGAGTCAGAATTATGCAGCGCACAGATGGTATGTGTGTGTGTCATTAAATCATCTGTTGGCTTATGACAAGCCTATGGATTTCGTAGGGTTTTCACAGGCAAGGAATACTCAGAGGTGGTTTTGCCAGTTTGTTCCTCTGAAATATAGGCATTTATCGCACGGAAGTTATTGGAGCTAAGATCAGGGGTGACTGTGGGTCGAACAATGTGAATTGACGTTATAACATGAGTGTTTTATCATACCTGGTTGCCCTTCTGAATCGAGGGGGAATCAAATTCAAGGCAAGTCGTGTGATGTGGATTCAGGCAAAGCGGAGTGAGTGCAAATTGTATTAACGCACTGGTGCATACCATGTGGATTCAACTATTCGAATTGGGACCCTTGCACATACTCAGTGGGGCCCTGAAGGCATCCTGAACCTTTGCACTTCCAGGGTTAAGAAGGAAGCCTGGTTCCACTTTCACGTGAATGACAGCTTCACCTTTCTTCCTCCCTTCTATTTTCCCATCCCTGGCAGCCAAATTCAAAGGGGTCCTCCGTGTCAGAGCCCCCGTCCATTTCAGCCATATCAACATCTATCCTCTTGTCATTCTCCTCATCTATTTCATCTACATCTCTCCTTCCCTTTGTAACAGTTGCCTTCTGGGAACTGTAGTGTCCTGAGACACTGAGCCTTCTTTGCCAGAGAGCTCTGGTGCCTCAGCAAACTAATAACTTAAATTATTATTATTATTATTATTATTATTATTATTATTATTATTATTATTATTATTATTATTATTATAAATTAATAAATCATTATTATTATTTTAAAAATATATTATTATTATTATTATTATTATTATTGGAGTTGGAGTTTTTTGTGGGGTCCCTGGCTTGAGGCTATGGAATTCTGGGAGTTCCATCTCTCCCTCCAGCCTCCTGTTTCTTTCCCTTCACATCTGTCATCTGGATCTACCCTCCATCCCTAGCCTCACGTGAATTATAGGGAATGTCACCTATCTCTAAATGCCCTCTGCTTCATCCGAATGTATCACTCACTGGCAAAATTATTGTTGTTGTTATTATTATTATTTTGCAGTGAAATAATTTTATTAATAATAATAATAATAATAATAATAATAATAATAAATTTCTTTCACAGCAAAATAATCAGTGTAGAAACTGCAGTTCTACTTGAAAGTAAATCCTGCTTCTACCTTGTCCCCACTTTGGAAGACGTCCTGCCCCCCCCAACCCCAAAGAGTCCTTTAGAAACTTTACTAATCCCACTCTCTCTCTTTGCCCCCTCTTTTCCCTTTCTCTCTCCCCCATCCCATCTCCTGCCTCGCCAACATGTCTCCTGTCCATGTTAAAACATGAATGCATTCATTCAGGAGGGAGCCCCAGAAGCAAATGGAGCAAAATTGCAGCACGGCATCATGGGAAATTTTCAACCTGGGGGTTTTGCGGTGGTGTACCAAAGCACAAGCAAAGTGTCATTACACACCAGACCAATTTGCTGTGAATTCAAAGCGAGCTTGAATGCAAATCCTGTGAACTCACTTTTTTAGCGAATTCTACAAAATGAGGAGCCAGTAAGGATTCACTCCAGAAGCACCACGGAAGCGCCACGGGAGGAGCTCCCATTGAAAGGAACCAGGTGTGAAAATCCGCATCGGATTCGCTGTCACCCTGGATCTGAGCTGGTAAAACCCCATTTGATAAATGCCATAGTCTGCAACAAACCAATATAGTAGAATGTATGTAAGTGCTATCTTTCCATTCAGTTAAACCAGTGGGTCCACTCTAGTTGGGACCAACTGATGGATTTAGATCCAGGTATTTATGACCTTAAGTAAATATTTGGGAAAGTTACATTTGGGGACAACTGCTGAAAAGGCAGTGCTGACTGGGTTTTTCTGGGACTGCAGTTCATAACGCCTATACCTGGCAGGGAGATTCTGATGCTCTGGAAATTCTGGAGATTCTGGAAATAAATAACAACATGTGAATGAGAATTTAACAATAAATGACAGTTTGTTGTCATTTTCTTTTTTTTGAATTGAAGATACTTTTCACAGTTTTAAAAGCAGCTTTAATGTAATTTACAAACTGTTATTTATTACAAAAAGCTGTACAGTGTTTATAGAAGACATTAAGAGAAAGGAGTCATAGATACCTACAAAATATAAGTAGCACATTTTTTTCTTCAAATAAACTTAAATTATTACCCAGAAAACACTCATAATTCCTTATATATAAATCTTAATATGAGAATTAAAATAGATTCTGGAGATAGAATATAATGCACCAAAAGTAGGGATAAATCAGAATCTAATTCACACTTGCATGCTAGCATATGAATTAGAATATAGTTATCATTTTGCTGTACAGTTTGCAACTGAAAAATTGGTATACAAAATATGTATAACAGTAAAAGCTGCAAGCAACAATCTATATATCAGAAAACATTGAATCTAAAATGTGTGTGCTGGGGGAATACTGCATGTGAAGAGGGATGTGAAGTTTTATAAGTGTGTTCTTTTTAAAATGTCCTATAGACTTAAAACAAATAACTGCAGACTGATCCAAAAACTGAACAGAACAGTTTTCTGACTGAATACACGCATAAACACATACCAAGGGGCATTCGCATTTACTTTTTTGTACTGAAGAAATGCGGATCTCTGCAGTGATGAGATACCGAACCAATGTTCCCACTACATTTATTGCAGTTGAGTCTCTCCAAGGCATTTTAACCCTGTCTGACATTCACGCTGGCACTGCTTCACATCATGGTGGCGCCTCATAGCCAGGAATGGTCCTAGTGATCCGGATCGATTCAGTAGTGCATTTCCACTACCAAAGATTTGGATCACTCCGGCCCTAAAAAAAAGAGATGTGGTTAGGTACCTAGTGCAAAATGTACTAAGTTAAGTGGGTTTTTACTGTCCCTCCCCCAAATGCACTGGGTGCATTTGGGACCAGTATGAACATCATAGAAATAACCCAGTTTCACCCCGAGTTATTTCCATAGTGTGAATAGGCTTGTATTCCAATTCAAGTCCTATTGAGAGGAATTGCTTCCAGCTCGAAGGCAGCTAATAACAAACAAATAGGTTGTTATAGCTCATATTTAGTATACTATTTGGTACTTCTAAGATCTCATTTAATTTTTTTCTGTTGTTCTTGCTGCTGCCATCTTTTCCTCTGCCACCTGTACCACCATCATCACGTTTCATTTTTAACAGGGCATGTTTCATGTTTGTTCTAATGACTAGAACCTGTGATGTTAAGAATGCTAATTTTCCCCACTAATACTCCATGAAAAAGAAGTTTTCTGACTGTTGTTTCTCCCTGCTGAGGAAGTTTGGATGAGGCAAAAACATTTTGGTCATCATTGCTGCCACTACTGACACTAGCTCAATGGCAGGCAGGTTCCTGAGGCAAAGTCTACCCCCCTGTGTCTCTGTCAGATGTGAATTATGCCTAGATGACTTATCAGAGAGCCAGCTTGGAGTAGTGCTTTGAGCACCAGGGTTTGAATCCTTGCTCAGTTATGGAAACCCTGAGTGACTTTGGGCAAATCACACACTCTCTTAACTGAAGGAAGGCAGTGGTAGAGATCTCTTCAAGGAAACATAGTTATAGGGTCTCTGTAAGTCAGTAATGTACAATATGAGTTTTCATACTTAATTTTACTACGGTAAATGTTTGGGGCATCTCAGATTGTTAGGCCTTGATGTGTCTTTCAATGGGAGCTCCCAGAGGAGCAGGGTGGCTTCTCTTTGCCTCCCCTCCTCCTCTTCCTTCTCCTCCTTGTGAGCTTGGAGACTACAATTAGAGCAAGAGACACTTCTCTCCCCAGTTACTTTCATTTGAATTTAGCCATAACAAACTTCAGTTGGATCTAGGCCTAAATATATACAAATGTACTCATCCTCACTAATTCATCATTTAGCTTTCCTGCATCAAAGATTTTAGATAAACCTTTAATAGCACAAGACATCTTCTGGTCTAATTTGCACCCATAGGTTTGTAAACTTTCTAGAATGGGAGATATATATGCAATTAAATATGTCCCCGGCAATGTAGAGTCAGTAATATACAATATGAGTTTTCATACTTAATTTGAAAGGCAGTTTATAAAGATTTATTTAAAAATAAATAAAAATTTAAATAAAAATAAATAGGTATAAACATAGGTTGGAAAATATCACCATACTGAATGAACTAGCAAGGTGTCATGTGAACCTCAACAGTTATTCAGTTTGAGTCAGTATGATGCTGTCATTTGCAATGGGGAAGATCATCATCATCATCATTATTATAACTATTATTGTTGTTGTTGTTGTTGTTATTTCTTTTCTTATACCCCACCTTTCTCCCAACATAGGGATGCCTTCAGTTGTTGATGGACTCCATGTCCTATCATCCCTAGCTATTGGCTGTGCTAGCTAGGGCTGATTAGAGCTTAATCCAACAACAACTGGAGGGCTGCACATTGTTCAGTACTGTACATCATATGGGAGCAAAAATAGTCATCACTCACAAAGTTTTCTGTCAAAGCACTCTAAGAAAACAAGAGAAAAAAGATATGTTACCAAAGCAACCTCAGATTGATGCTGCAGTACAAACATGAGCACAAAACACATAGAAAGATCTTGGACAGCTCTTGATGATATTCTTCTTTTATAGCACATGTATTCTCAAAGGCTAGATTTGTTTGTTGCCAAACTGTGGTGTTCTTGTTGTTGCTTTATTTCTCTATCACAATCCATCTCCATTGTCACTGTGATCATCATAATCTCCTACAGTGTATTATTTCTGAAGCTGGGAAATTACATTTAGTCCATCCAATTGTTTTCAATTGCCACTTGCTGTAGTTTTCCATCACAGTTCTGCATACTCCATCAAGAGCACTACAGATAACAGACATTTTCTCCTCTGTCTTCTCTAAGCACCTTAATAGTCTTATTTTTGCCACTAGATTCTCCCATTGCATTGCTTTAGGAACCTGCTGATGCTGGAAAAATAAACACAGTGGTGGATAGAATATTGGAATGGATAGAAATGTGGACTTGGACTTGGAAGATCCAAGTCCCAATCCCTATTAGTCATGAAAATAACTTGATGATCTTGGGCCAATGAACCTGTTTTAGCCTAATCTGCTGCATGATATTGTTTGGGGGATAATTAAGATGGAAGCAGTAGAAACTGGTGATTTCCTTGTCATCTGGGCTGGGTACCACCCTAGGTTTTCATCTGAATTGTGAATGAAATAGCCAAGGTCCCTATCCCAAAATATGTTCAGCTCATTGGGTAGTTAGCTCAGTAATCCCAGTAAAGCCCAGGCTGATCTGTATTGCAGAAGTAATGCAGTTTGACACCACTTTAACTGTCATGGCTGCATGCTGTAGAACACTGGGCTTTATAATTTATTGTGGCACCAGAGCTCCCTTGCAGAGAAGGCTAAATATCACAAAACTAGACATTCCAGAATTCCATCATATTGAGCCATAGCAGTGTTAAACTGCTTCATTTCTGCAGTGCAGAAGCAGCACCACAGTGGATTTACTGTCCTGTTGGCATGGGAGCTACCAATTACCACTGGCTGAAAGACCTTTTGTATCCATTCCTTAGGGGGTGTTTTTTATGAAGAAGGTCAGAATAAAAGTATAATAATTAATATATCTAAAAAGTGGGAAGCTAATTACTGTTGCTATCATATTTGTGTATATAACATTGAAGCACCAAATGATAAAATTGCTTTATTTACTACTATTCATAGTTTATGAAACCTTACAATTATAGAAAACTGAGAGTATGAAACAGAATATTATACATTAACCTCATTGAACAGTAACCTCTTTGTAATACTGAGAGTAAATTAAAAACATGTGTTATGTCTGAAGACGAATGCACCCAAGACGTTTCAGTGTTCTACATGTAATAGCAACATAAGAGCCCTGCTGGAGCTGACTGAAGATTTATTTTATAATTGAGCATCATTTCCCATAGTAGCCAACCAGATTCCAATAAAAAGTTCAAAACTAGGAAATGAGTGCATCAGGACCTTTCACTCCTGTTCTTCAGCTGTTGATATAGAAGCATACTGTACTATCTCTGATTCTGCAGGTACTATATAGCCATCCTACCTTGCAGCTACTGATAGACCTACTGTATCTATGAATTTTGATAGGCTCATCAATGATTATTTAACTGCTTTTAAAGCTAACCAATTTAGTCGACATCACTATATTTTAGGGAAGGAAATTCTATAATTTGGTTAGTGTGCTGTGTGAAGAACTCCTTTGATTTGGTTCTCTAATTGTATACCCCTGTGATCCCCTTTACATCTACATGTGGACATTGTAACCCACCCACCCCCCCAGCTCAAGGTTGTATATGAATAAAAATATTTTTGTTTAATGTGCATTTTTTTCATTCACACATTTAAGTATATTCATCTTTTAACATTTTATAAGGAAATAATATCATTCAACCTAGCCCCCCCTGCTGGACTGTCTGTTCTGAGTATGTTTTAATTTCATCCATTGTGTTATTGCTGACCTTCAGTGTTTGTCATACTTTCACATCAGGGGGTCTGTGACAGCTCAATGGTGCAATTGTCCGATGGTGCAATTGGCTACTGATGTGCATGTATGCGGAAATGAAAAAAACAGTATGGCGAGCAATGGTGCTACTGGCTGTGTCTCACTAGTCCCAGGGTGCATGCTCCAGACTGGTTCCATACTCTACCTGGGCTTTTCTGCATTCTTGAACTCATGCCATACTGTTTATATGCTGGTGCAATGGTGTGCATTTTCTGCATTAAAGCAGAGTATCAGAGCTTCTTTTTGCTCTCGTCTTTAGCCCTGGAGGAGGGCTTCTTGCTGGTTTCCACCCAGTGTGGCACCATACATCGTCTGTTGTGTAATGACACTTTGCTTGTGCTCTGGTACACCACCGCAAAAACCCCAGGTTCTATAATGGCCCCAGATGAAAGGCCATGTCACATTAGAGCTGTTTGGCTATAAGATCACAAATGTTACTGTTTAGAATCTCGAGTGAGATGCTGAATACAGCTAAAGTTAAGAGGGCTCTACTAGCTTGGACTGAATTTCTGAATTCAGGGTGACTAAAAGGATAACTCTAATGTGAATTTATGCCAGACATCATCCACAGATTGCATCCCCTACCACTCCCTAAGTTTTAATTGAAAACTATTTCCATGTTTTCTATGTTTTTCCTTGATCCAGTCTGTTCCAACTTTCCTCTCACTTGACCTTTTGGGTAACCTCCACTGAAACCATAGTGAATATTTTCCATTTTAAAAGGATGCAGTTGCAGTATGTTTTGTTTCCACTTGCATCATTAGCAACAATAATTGGTTTTTCTAATTAAAATGACATTGCAGTTTGCTTTGTTGAAATCAAGGAAGAATGCCAATGAAACTGCAATCCAGAAAGCATGTGTTAGAATGGCAAGATTTGGATATTCAAAAATGTAATAGAATGTAGCCCACATTCTTGGGTGTAACCCACCCAAGAATTCCTCCCAAAGTCATACATACAGAATCAGATGAATAAATGGAGACTAAAAGTACTTGGTCATAACCATATTCCATTAAATATGAATTGGGAGCATTGTGTCTTTTTAGGATTTCACCATTTAGAAAAATTACTGTTCTGTCCAGAGATAATAAATGAATGAAAGCTAGAGTGCAGCTATACAAAAGATATGTGTTTTGAGTTCCTTTAGATTTGAACCATTTGTTCTTATTTTTTTTTTACCAGTTTGCATACAAAACTCTGAAAAAAACACAGACTGGAAATGAGAAAGAGATTTTTAAAATAAGGTGTGCAGTTTGACCAATAACAGGGGGAAACTGATGTGTGCCTCACATGTTTAAAATCAGAGGTTTGAAAGTTACTTTGTAAAAGAAATATTATGTTACTTTTTACAGGAAGCCCTCCCTGGTAACTTATTACTGTTTTGGAAATGTTTTTCTGTTTTGAAGTGTTTTAGGGGGAATCTTTATTTTCTTTTGTGTTTTCTGGTAGCTTGTTACAACATCCATTTCTGTTGCTTTTGGCAGGGATGCATCTAAAAATATATATAAGGAAATGGTTTAAAACGTATGGGGGAAGGAATTTTTTTCTCAAATTTTTTTTCCCAAAGAATAACAAAAATAACATTAAATGTCTCGTAGAACAAGAAATAACATTGTTATTACAAGGTACATTGTTTTATGAAAGGAACATGACTATCTTGTTAATCCAAACTGAAATGTACTGTGGATAACATCATTACTGTATTTGTAACCCTTCCATTCCAAGCTCTGATTAAAACAGCTTTTGTCTCAAATACAGTTGCTAGCACGCAAGCCCTTTGAGCAGGGATGTGCCATGTATAAAAAGATAGAACTGAGCAGTGGATTACAAATACCAAGGGACATTTCTAACATTAGGCGGAGTGAGAAATTTGTCTCTGCTTGTAAATTTTAGGAGGTGGAAGCAAGGTACTGGAGGAGAGAGCTGTACAATGGAGGGCTCTGTTCCACAGCCAGTGCTGAAGAAAGACTGAATTGCCAAACCATCCATCTTTTGTATGTACAATTACCATCTTGTCCTTCCCCTCAGGCAACAAAATAGCCTCAATTGCCCTGGCAAATGTAGTATTAGGTACTGCCCTTTGGCAAACATAACATTTGTTTTACAATTTATTGTTGTTGCATTCTCTGTGTAATATTATACACAAATGCCTTGAGACTGTTTGGCAGTACTGTATATAAATTTCTGCCATATATGCATACATATTAAAAAAACATCTATTTGCCACTCCACTGATTCAAATGGCAGTCACAGCCACACTATTTAATATAAAATCAGGAAAAATTCAATATATGTGTCTGTAAACTTCCTAAGGGTGTAACCAGATTGACGTCTCCTGGCAGTTAAATCTCCTTGACCACAGTGGACATAATTTTGACTAGATATCTATAGACTGCAAGTTTATGCTCAGTTACTTGGAAATAAGTCCCCTTGAACACAGCAGCCTTACTTCTGACTAGATGTGCATAACAATGCAATAGAATTGAGAGACATTGCCATGTTAGTCTGGAAGATCAATATGTAAATGTTTCACCTTTGAGTCTGACTGAGCCAAAGAAGTTATGGCATTAGCTTTCATAGACTTGGTCTACTACCTCAGATCTATAGATCTAAGGTAGTAGATCAAGTCTCTAAAAATTAGTGCTACTTCTTTCACTATGACTGCATCCATACTGCAGAAATAATCCAATATGACACCACTTTAGCTGCCATGGCTCAGTGCCTATTGGATTCCAGGATCTGTAGTTTGTTGTGGCAACAGAGCTCTCTGACAGAGAAGGCTAATTGTCTCACAAAACTACAGTTCCTAGAGTTCCATAGCACTGAGCCATGGAAGTTAAAGGGATGTCAAACTGGATTATTTTGGTGGTGCAGGTGCAACCTTAGTCTCAAAGGTGCTACAAGATCCCTTTGCATAGTACAGTAGTGTTAGCTAAAATTTCACTGTGTAAATATATTCTTGTAGTTCATGCCTGGAAAGAAAAATAAAGGTTGGAAATGGCAGACATACTGGTTTTGGTTAGAGAACTGAAAAAGGATTCATGTAAACACCATACTTTTCCCACTGTGTTCCAGGCAACTGCTGTAGAATGGCCAGATACTTATTTGGCAAAACGGCACCAGATTCTATCTGATCTTGGAAGCAAAGCAAGGTCACTCCTGGTTAGTACTTGGATGGGACAACGCCAATGAATACCAGGTGCTGTGGGTTATCTTTTAGAGGAAAGAACTGGCAAAACCACTTCTGAGTATTCCTTGCCTTGAAAAACCTATGAAATTCATAAGGTCACCATAAGGTGACAGGCAACTTGTAGGCACATATGCACACAAAAAATGGGCAGATAATTTTCAGAATTAGGGGAAGCAGCTAAAAAAAAAAAAGGCTAAGCTTTTGCCTCTATAGTTTGAAGACCTTCAAAAATGTTCAAACCTTTATAATTTAAACATCAGATTCACCGCCAGAAGCATCCAGCAGTATGTTTATAGTTTAATCAATATTAATCTCAGTTGGAAGGGTAGCAATGATTACAAATTGAAATAAGGGTAAATCATATCTCATACTCTTCTTTATATAATAGTTAAAATGCTTAATACCAATATCCTCTTACCGTAGTGTTACTATACTAAATGTGTGGGATTTTTTAATGATACTTACCATAAACATAATGGCTACAGTTCAACCAGTCTGAATAGCTGAACTTTTTAGATGCGTTGAGCTCAGGAGCAGTAAACACAGAGTCCTACTGAAACCATTTCACTAAATTATGCCTTATGTCTCACATAGGAAAAATTTTACCCTTATTTGTCAAACTACAATTCCCATCAGCCCTAGCCAGCATAGGCAAATAAGAGGGATAGGAAGTGCAGTCCAGCAACATGTAGGGGCCAAACAATTTGGTCCCTTCTGTTTGTTTTTAAAACTTCAACCTGTTTTTCCTTATGCTTTACTCTGTGCTACATCCATCCTATTAACAGATTAACCTTAGCTGGGGAGGTTATTAAATCAAGTTAGCATTATACAGGAAGGTTATGCAATGCTAATTTTGTGGCATGAAATTCAGTGCTTTTTTCTACAAGTAAGTGTGTGTGTGTGTGTGTGTGTGTGTGTGTGTGAATTTTTTTCATGGACTGTGACATAATATTTTTTATAATTTATGAGCAGCTGCATTTCTGTACAAAGTATTCTCAATTTACATCTTCAGACCATAACATTGTGCAAACTACTCACTTATTTAGAAGGAATATATTTTTATTTTTTTCTCTTAAAATTAATTTTTTGTAGTTCTCAACAAGACTACAAAATCATTCTGTGGAACTCTAAAACAGTGCCTTTACATGCTGTTCAGAATAATGTCTCATTGTCAGTGTTTAATCTGCTAGTCCAGTTCGCTGCTTCATATGGAATGAGAGAAGGGTCTATCTCTACCATCTTGTTCACCAGAATGTCTTAAGCCAGTTTTGTATAGAGTTTGGTACACTGAATATGTCCCCCTTTTGATGGAAAACTCTTTGATCCATCAGGAGCTTCCATGAGTAGGAAGTGGGGAACTGGTTTTCCCCAATCCCCCCTTTCTTCTGCACCCCCCCCCCAGTCGCCACCTAAGCAGTTCCAATGGGTCCCTCAACCTGTTGAGCAGAGTTTTGGCCATGGTAGAGGGGTTGAAGAGGGAAGAGGGACCAAAATTTTCTCTCTCCTCCCGCAGTCTTTTTCAGTTTATGGAAGCCCCGGCCATCTTTGAACAAAAGGACTTCGTTAAATGTAAGCCACAATATTTAAATGCCCTAGTAAATCTCTCTCAAGTGCATGTGGTCAGATATTTCAGAGTTATTTCTAGAAAGATTCAAGAAAGGCAAACAACATTTTAGCTGAAGTAAATTAACATATCTTAAAATATTTACAGTGCAGAGTACTATCCCAGCCATGATACGTTATGCACATCTACAGCCCCTTTTTAAAGTGACTGTAATTGCTTTTTGTAAATGTGTTTTTTATAAATAATTTCTATCAACATAGATGGTATGCTACTATCTTTTTCTTTGATGAGTCTAAGTATTGTAATTCCTGGGAGACATGAACAAAAGTTGGTTGTGGTTCAGTTTTAGGAAAAGTTATTACATCAAAATTTACTTAATAGAATGGTAGATGTACATTTTCAGTTACTCCCCAAAGATAGTGTCTGAAAGCATCTTGTCAAAACTTGCTCGATTTTTAGACTTGCAGTTCTGGTAGGTAATTCATGGGGAGTGCCATCATTCAGTTAGCATAGAAGAATTGAAGTCCTTGATTGCAATTTTGATTATCTCAAATGTCTCAAACTAAACTAGTGTGATGGCTAATGATTTAAATGGTTTGTTTCAAAATCTTTTGGAGGATAAAATTCCAGGCTTGTAACCATGAGGTTTAGAAATGTGCTACTTTTTTATTATAGTGTCTGGGGTCTTACCATTCCGGATACTAAGCTTTAACAATTTTAATAAATAGTGTGTTCCGCAATGGTGCAGTGCAAGTTTCTCTCTAAAGCTGTTGAGAGACATATGCAAATCCACTCCAACTTCCTGTTGACATATTATAAATAGGTTTCACAGGTGTGAGGGTCTGGCTCTTCTTCCACAAGTTTCATGCAAGGGGAGGAATCTCAAAGGGAAATGCTGGCTTGAAAAGAAAAAAAAATGTGCCATGTGCTGCTGGCCTCTACTGCTGCAGGTTGCATTGGAATGGCTGCTATAGACTGTCCTATCAGCCCAGCTGACCACATCTCTCCATCCTCATTCCTTCTTGAAGTATCTCAAACCATGACTGACATCAGCAACTGGCTCAGGAGTCACTAAATACAGTGCAATAGGATAGGTGCTTTGCAACTTTTCCTACCTTATTGAGAGCACTATCTTCGCAAGAAAAAAAATCTATTGTGTTGCTGTTTACCATCTTGGCCTGAGGCACATGTGGGTTGTATCATTGTGTCACGTTCTCTGCTAGAAAAGCTCACCAATAGCCAAGCTCTGGATTATTTCTCAGAATAGATTTATTGAAGAAAAGAAGACATAGAATAACAGGCACTTGATGACACTGGAAAATTGTCAGCTCTAAAGCACACTTGGTAACACACACCTTTATACAGTTCTTTTGGAGATCCCACCCCTAAAGTCAAATAACTGCCAACATTGGTCAGTTTAATTTAGAGGTTCCCACTCAAGTAACTTTTTTACCACATTCCCACCACCATGTTGTTTTTATGATAATTCCCACAAATCACATTCTTTCATACAGGACAATCAGGCTGTTTTCACTTCTCCCATCTCTTCGAGACAGGACAGCATCCAAATGGGCAGAACCATAAACATATCCCTCATCTTACAGTGATAGCACCACATCTGACTCTGTCACAAACAATCCCACATTCTTACTAGCACATCCCATCCCAGGGTTACAGCCTGCACTGGGTTGACTATTATACTGGTATAGCACACACAATAATCCTTATAGCAACCTCTGTAATATAATCTAACATTGATCCTCTGATGAACTTTATCACAATATAGATCTACTTCATATACTTTCTTCCCCCCCAAAAAACTGTGGTGTTGACTCCATTATATACAATCGACTTCTCTTTGCATAGGGAAGCATCCATTTTATCTAGCATTCCAAAGGCAATGAATTCACCTGTTCATTTTAACATCAATCAATTAAAGCAGATAATATCCTATGACTGTTATCATCTTTATTTCGGTCATTGGCCAGTATAAAATAAGATAAAATAAAGTAAAGTAAAAATTAGCATGATAGGTTTATCCTTATCACCCATTCACACTTTATAACAACTAGGTTGAGCACTGGACATCCCTACAGATAAATCATATGGTGTCAGGTAGGATATAGCAGATGCAAAAGCTGTTAAATATATGAACATCAGCAACCGACAGAGCCCCTCTGTCTCCACAACCCACTTGCAATGTATACGATCTGTGCACTCCCAATTATATTCCCAAAGTTCTCTAATTGGCATGGGCCATAATGGTTATGGGGCATGACACGTTGTTAGTAAAAAGCCTAGCACTAAGTTCTTTTCTTGAGAACTTAGGTGCTGAACAGACCACCTCTAAGGGGTGGCCTGCAGCTGCCTCTTTCTTTGCCAGTTTGGGGCTGTGGCAGCTGCACACTGTGACCCCAATCTGACCTATCCATGGCACAAAAAGGAGATGCAAATAGATGTAATATGAGATTTTGGAGAATGTTACCCAAGTATTAGGGTTATTCTGAAACTAAGCTTTTATATTACCCTAAAGTCATCAGATCCTGCCTGATCTTGGAAGCTAATCTGGGTCACTTCTGGTTGGTACTGAATAGGAAACTGTCATTGAAGATCAGGTTCTGTAAGCTATATTTCAGAAGAAACAACTGGAAAAACCACCTTGGAGTATTCCTTGCCTAAGAAAACCCTATGAAATTCACACACACACACACACACACTGCAAGGGTGGGCAACGAGAAACAGGACAGTGGGGTTTTTTGTTCCTGCACCTGCCCAGCGGGCCACAACAACACATTTCAACACACCCAAAATGATGTGTTGTCACTTCTGTCCACCATTTTGACTGATCTGGGGCTGTTTTTTCTTTCTTTTTTCTTTGTTTGTTTGGTTTGAGGAGGCTTGGGGGAGGTTAGTGGAGCTGTAATTTGGGGGAAATTAAGATGGCTTGGGGGTGAAAAATCACCCCCAAATCAGCCTGGTAGATTAAAGCAGCTTATGAGGAGTCCCATGAGCCTCTCACTGACCTACAGTGAGATCAGTGCATGCACAGTCTAAATACTGAGGAGTCCAGAAGTCTTCTCCTAACTTTGGCGCGTTAGAGACCGCCCAAAAGCGGGCGGTCTGCTGCCGCCGTCATTAGCTGCTCTGAGAAGCCCCAGCGGCCAGACCGTGAGGCTTCCTGGCGCAGCTAAAAAGAAGCGCCGAAATGGCGCTTCTTCTTGGCAGCTGGAAGTGGCGCCACGAGGTGCGCACTCGCGGCGTCACTTCCGCCGTGCCATGTCCGGACACTGTGCATCCGAGACGTAAAGATGGCAGCGCCTGTGTGGACAGGCGCCGCCATTTACTACGTGATCAGCGCGTACTAGGGACAGGGCCGATTAAGAAGGTAAGACCCTTCCTAACCCTAGCACGCCCCTTTCTAACCCTAGTACGTGCATAGCGCATACTAAATGGCGGTCTGTAATGTGCCTTTGAGACAGTGATGTATTCCCATCTTGGCCTTACATTGATCTACTTAATGAGAAAGTGAGAGGAGCAGTAAAAAAAGCAGAAAGGCTGTTGAATGCTGTGTTTAAACTCCCTGTCACCATATATTATCTCTGGTAAATGCATTTTTTCTGTAACTAACCTACTGTATTATATAGCAGCATAGCTGCTCTTAATTCTGTGACTTAGAAAGAAACTGAAAATAGATCCTTTTTTAAATTAAAGGCTTGTAATGGCTCTAAATAAGGCTAAACAGGGTATTTGCTGTAACCTCCTTGGTGTAATTGTTAGTTGCTTTTGAGCTGCCTCTGGGCTTTAATTTGTGCTGTATATGGATAATTTGTGCTGTATATGGATACTAACCCTTTTACTGTAAAAACCACATGCCTCTCACTAGACACACACACACATACATACACATATGTATGTGTATAAAAGCTCACCAGATCACTTAAAATATTTTCATTTCACCACCACTCCTGCCTTTAGTCTGAGGTTCCTTTCACCCTTTAAAGATCCACAGAGGATGGGACATCATTGTCCCATCCTTCTCGTGCAATCGTGGGAAGTATTTTCACACGAAATCATGCTTATCTGGAAATTGTCCCATGTACAAAGTGTGAATGACAGCGATCGCGCAAATGACTTTCACATGTCATCATGCTGATCCTATCATTGTCCTGTGAATAAAGAGGAATTTCCTGTCATTTTGCATTATTGGAAAATTCCATTAATGCAATTCTTCTTCATTCACAGGACATGGATGCTCAGCGCAATCTTGTGAGAAAGCCTTTCACGCAAAAAGGCTGGGATGCCCCTCCTCATGTTGTCCTGGGTCTGAAGGGTCCTTCCCTCAGTCTCATTACGTTCAGAGGCACAATTGGTGTAGATATGAGATAGAAGCTTTTCAATTGCTTTCCCAGGCTCTGGGACTCCTGTCCTATCGAGTTTATGCAACCCTTTTGGCAGCAGAAAAATACTTTTTAAAAATCCCTATAGGCTTTGGGGAACAGAAGATTTTTACTGGAGATAAATTCCTCCCCAAAAAATAGGTCTGAACTGTTTGATTAAGTACAAATGCATGCTGAAACCTTTTTAAATGAGGATAATCTAGCTACCCTTCTCAGGTAAGGGCAAATAGTATCTTACTCAGATTGGTGAGTGCTTCATGATTCTTTCTCTTTTTTCACCAGTGCCTCCCCTTACAAACCACCTATTTATGCAGTAAGTCAAAATAGTTATATGGTTCAATATTCTGTGCATACATAAAGTAATAACATATGGCCATTTCACTGTGATGCTTTGGGGACACTTGCTTTAACATGAATTTCAGCATATTCCACAGTTATTTTTTTAATTGATTTTCCTTGTGTTCTCTGTTAGCAACATAACACTTCTTTGCTATTATTATATCTCTAGCTCCTGTGGCATTTAGATTCTTTGCATTTAATTATTTTTAAATATTTATTCCAATGTCTACATTAAAAATGAAACCATAAGGGCAATTCTAATTAATATCAACACGTAATGCATTTGTATGTACTCTGGGAGCATTTTGCATTGTTTAGAGTGTTAACGTGAAAGTTCTCTCCATGAGTTAATTATGTAGTATGGGAGGCTGTGTATCATTCCTCAGTCAATCAGTGTACTCTGTAAATTTATATGAAGTAGCATTGAAGTTATCTTGACTAGTTCATTGGGGCATGGTAGTCTGGACTTGTGTTTGGTTAATTTGTCTTTTAAGGCTAGTTCCCAGAATCTTTTGTACCATTTTGTAATAAGAAGTTCTTTGATTAACTTCCAGTTGGGTATTGTTTCCATTCTTGCTGCCTCCCAGAAGAATGCCTTTACAATTCCTTGTAAAATAGATCTTTACTGTGTCCTTCAAAGGCATGGAGATATTTTACCTTTCTAAGATCACAGCTGACATCAGCACCTGCCACCCTCAGGCAGTTGCTGAGGCCTAAGTGCCTCAGCTGGGCGCACTGGCACTGACACTGTGGCCTTCCCACCTGCCAATAGACTTATCTCATGACAGCATCTGAGCCTGGAAAACCACCCACTGTGTTAAGTTGGATCTGGAACACCTAATATAACATCACTCCAGGGCACTCTGGGAATATAACATAGTGGGTGGTTTTCAAGACTTTTCCCTTACAATTTGATAAACTCAATAGGGCAGACGGCACTGAAGGGTGCTTTTCTAGTAGATCATTGAGTCAGCACCAGAGAGAAAGCAGAGACACTGAAGTTTTCTTTTTAACAAAGTGTCAGCCCACCAAATCTTAGTTTTTCTTTGTACTGAAAAAGATTGCATTTGTTAATATCATTCATGCAGGGGTCTTTGGGGGGAAGGATTTGATCATTTTCAAAGAGGAAAAAAAGTCTTGGGTTCAACAATTACCCTGTTTGAAGTTTCTGAAGCCAGGTTTGTGTTACAGTTAAAGTGAAATTAGTAGGGTACAGGTCAAGAATTTCCCAGAGAGCTCACTGGGAATATAACGTCTTATAAAAATGTGTCATTGTGGAAAATTAAAATAAAACCACTGTATAATATTTTATAATAATCAGACTTCAGAAGTCTAATGATGTTCCACAACTGGATGTTTTCTTTGTTCTCATTTATAAAGGGAGGGCAAAGAAATATTAAATTCCTCTCAAAACTGAAAGTTCAGATTGCTTGTACTTCCACTAATAAATTCAAGATGTTCATATTAGTGAGACTTGGCATTATTCTGGCTTATGAGTTCCAAGCAATTTAACCTGCAATACCCTAGTGAATATTTCATAGGCTACTAAGTGAATGCTGGTACACTTTTTAAAAAACATAATTATCTTTTTATTACTTTTCAGAATTCATGTATATCCTTCTCTAATGCCCACCCGTGTTGAAATGCCAGAGCTTTACAGTTTTTCTCTCTCTCTTTTGTTCTTTCATTCTCTTGCTCTCTCTTTGTGTGTGTGTGTGTGTGTGTGTGTGTGAGAGAGAGAGAGAGAGAGAGAGAGAGGTTATCAAATTATAGATAATATACATTGCGAGCTTTACATATGTCAACTTAATCAGAAGTGGGTTGTTTTTTCCCTGTGTTCTGTGAATGAATCTCAGTAGATCAACTGAAGTGTGAATCTTGCTTTAATTCTTTATTCTTCATATAAATTCAAACTGTGCTCTAAAACAACAAACTAAGGCCCCATACAGACAGGCCAAAATAAATCTGCTTTGGGTCACTTTGGAGGTATGCTGCATGCGTCCTAAGAGTCCAGAAGCCATGCCAAAGCCACACCCCAATCCTTATGACTGGAGCATGGCTTTGGCGTGGCTTCCAGACTCTTAGGACGCATGAATCATTTAAACAGCATACCTCCAAAGTGACCTGAAGCAGATTTATTTTGACCTGTCTGTATGGGCCCTAAGATATAGACAGTTGCTCAGATTAGAGCTTCTTAGGCGTGGCATTCATTGTTTAAGAGGCTTTCACCAGATACATGAACATCCCATCACCACCACCACTGTTGTGAGAAGGAAAAAGCTCTTTTGACACCCAGAAGTTAGGGAGAGAGGTTAGATCTCAGCCAGTAGATCTTTTGTGATTGTTCAGGCAACTATTACTTGTAATAGTTGTTTAGTCTTATACACAGGTGGGTGGCTTGTGGTTCTCTAGAGGTTGTTGGACTGCAGCCGCCATCAGCCCTAGCCACCACAGCCAATTGTGAGGAACCCTAGGTGATGGAGTTCAATCACTCTGGAGAACAAAGTACTGTGTTTTCCAACTCTGCTATAAAAAATGACACAGCCATGGGTATTTGGCAACATATGGATATAAACATTTTTGGTTTAAAACCAAATTATTATTCCATATAGTCATATAATACAACATTCTGCATATATCTATATCCCTGGGTGTAGGTATGGGTGTCTGTGCCTTGAATTCACCTGTCAACTTTCAGAATCATAGGGACCTCATAGGACATTAAGTCCAACCCTCTGTTCAGTGCAGGATCTCTAGCTAAAGCATCCCCAGCAGATAGTGTCCAGACTCTTTCTGAAGACATCCAGAGCAAGAGACCCCATCACCTGCCTAGGGAATTGCTTCCATTGTCAATCCTTTCTTGCTGTCAGGAGTTCCTTCTAACGTTTACTCAAAATCTACACTTCTGTAACTTCAGACCATTAGATCTGATCCTATTCTCTGTGGCAGCAGAGAACAGGCCTGCTCTCTGTCATAACCCTTAAGGTATTTAAACAGTGTGATCATGTCACCCCTTAGTCTTCTCTTCACCAATCTGAACAAGCCCAGCTCTTTCAACCTTAATTCATAAGTTTTGTTCTCTTATCATCTTTGTTGCCCTTCTGAATTTCACAGGGTTTTCTTCAACAACAAATACCCAGAGGTGATTTGCCTTCCTCTGAAATATAGCCTATAACAACTGTTATTCCTTGGAATGCCCCCCCATCCAAGTACTAACTAGGCCTGACCCTGCTTAGCTTCCAAAATTAGACAGATTCATGGGCCTTCAGACTTTTAAGGCATATTTCTGATGTTGCTAAATTGCTACTAAATTGGTAATAAAAGCTCTTATCTCTAGGTACTCTCATTAAATCATAACATGTAGCCTAGTGAAAAATGTAGCCCTGCAGCCCTGATATACCGTGAAATGCTCATTGATTCAGTTCCTCTTCGGGAAAAGCTGAGAAACTCATAGTCTTATAAATCACAATAAGTGGTTGGTGCCATACTGTGGTTTTGTACAACCAAATCAGCAGACACTCAGAAACATAAATCTTGATAATGCCTTGATATACCTAAAGGGACAGGACCAAAAGTTACTCAGATCATATAAACCAGCTGTGTGGTGGTTGTTGGATTTAGAACTGAATCACTGGTTATGTGAATTGGCCATTGAAGGCCACTCTGGATATACTGTAATATAGGTACGGTACGGACCGCCCCTTTGGGGCACCCCTTTCTCCCTGGCATAATTCCCACAATCATTTGGTGGCTGCGGGAATGAGGCATGCCACAGAAGGAGCTCCATTTAGGAGTTCCTTCACACGCCATGCCCAGGCCGCCCTAAGTGAAGACGTCACACCCGCACCACGCCTATGTACACAGGGCGCCACCATTATGCCGCCGCCAGCATGTATTAGGGTTATGGAATGTGTACATGGTGCGTGCTCCCTAACCCTAATACCGGCGCTGGTATGCCGCTTTTTGGCCATCTGTACCGTGCCATAAATTCATTCCTTTTACCATGATGGCATGTATTGGAAGAATTACTAGTTTAGTAGGAACGTGTAATTATAGGCAATATAGATCTAAATAATGATCAGTTATTGAAATGATGATGAGTATTGTGAAGTCGAAGGCTTTCATGGCCAGCATCCATAGTTTTTTGTGGGTTTTTCGGGCTATGTTTCCATGTTCTAGAAGAGTTTATTCCTTAAAGTGAGTAAAATTTGGCTACCAGTCCTGAAAAACAGCAAAATCAGGACTCAGCAAATGCAAATGGAAAACCACCCAGGGTCAGGAGTTTTCCCAGCAGACAATGATCACTAATTAAGCAGACACTAATCCTCTTTGTATATCCTCCCATCCTGAGGCCTTGCCATGAACAACAGAACAATACACAGATTAACATGGAAATCACTCCTCCCTACCCAGGGTCACAAAGTATATATACCCAACTCTCTTCTATGCCAGCATTCTCTGAAGATGCCAGCCACATAGCTTGAAAAACCCACAAAAAACTATGATGAGTATTACTTTATTTAGAGCAGTAAGTTGTCAGTCTTGTGTTTGGCTATGATAAATACTTAAAGGGGTCTAATAAATACTCTAATGTGCTTGCTTTAGAAATAAGATCTGTTTCTCTTCACTGTTTGAAAGCAACCCTCGCTACCTTGAGCACGGAAAAGGCATTGTTATCTCTGTTTGGTTTTTGACTCAACAGTAAAAATGTTGCTTCCTTGAGCCTGTAAACCTTGACCAGCAGGCCACTGTTTTGTATCAGTGCTGAAATGAAGAAGAAGCTAAAAACTCATAATCACCTAAATCTTAGTGGGTGGGTGGTGCCACACCTTAGACACTGTAAAAGCCAAAACAGATGTAGCCTAAGATCACAATCCAAACATCTGCACTGCAAATTTAAACCTTAAATAACATTAAGGGGTGGAGTTTTTTTAAATTGTTGGACGTTTCCCCCCCCGAACAAAGTTGATGGGGAGAAAAAATACAACTATATATTTAAGAAACTACATGGACATTATTTGCATGAGTCATCCTGCATAATTCTCATTTAATGTTGAAGGGAGGTGTTCAGGATGAGGTCTGCTAAAACACGCCATAAAGCAGTATGACTGCTGGAGAGCTTGACAAATATTTAATATATAAATATTGTGTTTTATATTCACTGGAAGGTCATTTTAAGGCAATATGATTTGTTTCAGTGTACATATTTCTACATATCACCTCCCCTTACATCTGTTAGCACCCAGCCCTTGCTGGAACGTCTTGTTGCTTGCTCTTTGCTTTTATATTTTAGTAGTTGTTACAACTTAATTTTTCCTCTTATATAAAGAAGAACTTATAAACAGCAAACATAATTGTGCTCATCAGTAATGTTTAGTTTATATACACAACAGCCAAATTAAGTAGCATACCAGCCAATCTTCTCATCAGAGATTATCCAACTAGCAGTGTGTCTTGCTTGGATTCAACAGTACGTTACTTTTTCTCATCCAAAGAACCCACCCATGACTGGAATGGAAAGAGAATTTGCCAGGGAAAGCAATCCCAGAGAGAAAAGGGCAGGGACAAATAAGCTCCAAGACTGAGGAGAAATAACATTTCCCAGAAACTTCCCAATTTGTCTCATTACATTACTACCATAGAATTTGATTTATGGTGTGTTCAGATGTCTGTTAATCTGAATACGCATTTATTCAGATGTAACTGTTTTCTCACACAATAAAGTGTTTTGCATTGGCTCTTCTATTTTGACATATTTTGTAGAATGGTTCTTCCTTGTAAAAGGCAGTTTTCAGTAGCTGGACATAAGCTGGTAAATCTTACTTTTGTACATATGAAGTTTCTAATACCAAGTGAAATTATATGTCCATCTAGTATCTAGATACTAAGACCAGGCTTGTCTATTCTGATTGGCCACAATTTTTCAGCAGAGCTTTTCCATAGACAAAGCAAAAGATTATTTTACCACTTAACTTGTTTTTATTTAGATGTTAAGGGTTCTGTGTTGCAGACCAGTGCAAGCAGTGAGTCACACATTTGAAAAGTTCAAGACTACCAGTAAAGGAAACACCTAATAGTGACTTTTGGTGCTTTATAATGAATATTTATTTATTTATTTATTTATTTATAGTACCCCCCCCCCCGGCATGGAACTGATAGCCACTGATTCACTTACCTATATCTGGGAGGCAAAGAAGTCTCTCTAGGCATTTGGAGATATTCCACAGAACACTATGATCAACTTCTGCTGGAAATACAGTGTTTGCTGTTAACCCCATGGATACTGGGATTGTGCTGTATTTATTTACAATAATTTATTTTTGTCTCACCTTTCTCTTAGTAATGGGACTCAAGGTGGCTAATGCCATATTTAAAACAATACAAATTACAGGTAAATACAATACAAAAACATTAATAAAAGCATAAATGGAATATTTTAAAAACAATTAAACAATGTAAGATGTTAATACACTAAACTTTAAAAAAATATTTATCTTATGGAATGGTTCTAACTTTCTCTTCAGAGCTTTGAAGTCACCAGGAAACAGTGACTAGTTGTTTGAATTAGAGGACATGGATTCTCTAGGGAGTTTAAATGAGATGAGGATTACAGCAATACTGGCAGAAACCTCAGAATAAATCCAACTGAACACAGGCTGGAGCCTATTTTGGAAGCCAATGCTGTGGCAGTGTGGGCAGGAAAGACACATTTTTCTCTGCCACCATTGCATGTGCAAAGAGCCATCCAGCAGAGCTGTTTTGAGTGGTTTGGCACACCTTTTACAACCTGGCCCACAGGAGAACTCAGACCACTCATCAGCTCACTGTGAAGAGTTTGCCTGGCACTTTGCAAATATAATCACTCAGATTTTTTCCATCTTTGACATTTTTGTTCAAACAAGTCTGGTAGATGTAACTGCAAGTGCTTTTAATAATATGCTGTTTTAACGGTCTGCTATTTTGCTGATTTTTAATCTTTGTCTTTTTGTAGATTTATTAAAAAAGGTTTTGTTTTTTAACAATAATATTTTATATGTTTTACTCTGTTTGTTAAATGCTTTTAATTTTCATAAGCTTCCTTGAACCTCAGTATTGTAGGGGTGGGTAGGAGTGGGTAAGTAGGAGGGGGCATTTCTGATAGATTGTGGTCTTTGGCATGTCATTGCCAGTATTGCTAATATTAACACCTTGCAGTCTGCTGTGCAAGCTGAAGCAGTCAGGATTATAAAATATTAATGGAACAAAAGTCCTCTGTGCCTGCCAAATTGTTGTAGTAATTCTGAAACACAGTAAGTGAAACTTGTCACAAGAAAAAAAATCAGATGACACCTTTAATTCTTCATCTGACACATATTATTGCTCTCAATTGGGTGTTTTCAGTGCTCAGAGCAAACCACAGTCAGCAGATTCCAAACACACAATCGAGTAGCTGTCACAGAGATGGAAATACTCTATAGAGGCTCAGCAGTGAGAGAAGGCTAGGTCTTAAAATAGGGACCACACACATGTTGATTGCCTTTGGTGGTGTTATTTTTTTAATAGTTAAAATGGCATGTAAGTAATTTTCCAGTTGCATTTATTTTCACAGGTTTAGTTAAGGCCAGACTTTGAAGTTATATAATATTGCTTCTAAGGTCCCATCTTTATATTGTGCTATACCCAATATTCCATTTTCCTGATAATATGTTTCCATCAAGGATCAGAAGCAAAGGGCCTATCAAGGGCCAGCCCAAGATATTTTGCTGCCTGATGCAAAGTGCAAGGTTCTACCCCTTCCCTCTGCAACCCATAAGCTGATTGTACTGGCACTTACCAGTCTTCCCTCAGCTCTAGTGATGGGATGAAAGTGGTGGTTCTCAGCTCTCTCTCCTTTCCCCCTTTTCTTCATGTGGGATTCAGAAGCTAAGGGTCAGACCAAGCTAGTATTTGCATAAAACGCAGGCAGGGAATACTAGGGATCTCCAGGTAAGACTAGGAAAGAATCCTGCTTGAAATCCTTGGCAGCCACCATGAGACAGAATTGACAGCCCTGGACAGAATGAGGCAATTGCCGAACTCAGTATAAGGCAGCTTCCTATGTTTTTCCTACCCTCTCTACCACCAGAGCTTTGTGAAACATGCCGGTTTAATCAATCTGCATTGGAAGATATCATATTAAACTGAGATCACATTGAGTCATTAGTTAACTATGTTTATATAAAATTTGCATACTGGGGTGTGTTTATATACAAATGTATACAGCTTTGAAAGCTTGAGAGACAACTGAGCAGGAAGGAATAAGCATTGAAAAAAATGGGAGCGATTATATGGGAACTAATAAAGTAATACCCTAGCATTTCTTAGTATCCCAAACTGGGCATTTTCTTCCCAATAACACCTCAAAGTTTATGAATACAATAAATTCTAATAGACTAAGGGCCAAAACAAACTGGCAGCTTCAGCCGGCTTCAAGTTGGCTTGGGGGCATGGCATTTACACGCACCACACCCCCAAGTCGCCTGAAGGTCACGCCAGCAAATACATTCCGGGCAGCTTCCAGCAACTTGGGGGCATGTGAAAAGCTGGCTCCACAGGCAAAGGGGCGGAAGCTGTCCGGATTGGGGCCTTACACCTGTTTGCCGCAGCCTAAATCCAGCCTGGATGGGGTGGTTCCAAGCTGCCCTATCAGGGCCATCTGTTTCACCCCTGACTCTATAACAGAGTTTGTTTGTTAAAGAAAAGATTATATCAAACATCTCTTCATAAAAAAATATCCCCAATATCCCATGAATAAGTAAAGAAAATAGACAGAAACTTGCATTTAAGAATGTTTGCTTTGAAGAAAATGTCTACAGATTGCATAGTTACTTGTATGAACACACTAGAAAAAAAAAATACTAGACCATGGTGTGGTCCCATTTTTTCTTATTTATTTATTTTGCAACATGTTAACATTGGTACCCTCTGGTAGCTGACACTAGAAAATGCACAAGCCAATTTTGTTCAGCACTATTTAACTATGGGATAATATTTTCTTTTAGATAGTCTTGCCCTGGACAACATATTTCATATCCTAGCCCTGGACAACATATTTCATACTCCTTGAGTATGCTGAATATATTGTTTATATTGTATTCATAAAGTTTGAGGCCTTACTGGGAGGAAAAGGTCCAGTCTGGGATACTGAGGCGGGATACAGACGGGCAGGGGAAGACGTCTTGGAGGTGTATTCTGCTGAATACGGAGCCTCCAGACCGCCCGCCCCGGGGGCGTGGCTCAGGTGATGGGGCTTCCACATGGGGGGCAGTGAAGACGCCTCACCTGGGGCCGTTTCAGACCCGGAGTTTCCAAACCGCCACCTCGGAGGACGCTGCAAAGAGAGAGGCAGCTTCCTCACGGGCGGCCAAAAATGGGGCTTTTTTTTTTCCTTTGCCGGCTGGCGGATGCGCAGCTTGGCAGGCTGCAGCGCTAAGCAGCAGCGGCAGAAAGCCTATGGGCACATTTAAAGTGCCCAAGCCCCTTTAAAACTTTTCCCCCCATTCTTCCCAAGAACAATGGTGGTCTCCTGCCAGCTGGTGATCAGCTGGTGTTGGCATCCTTGTCCGCTTGCACTTTGCCAGTGTCACCAGCATCATAGATGCCTCCTCTCCTTTGGTCCCCGCCCTCCTGCTGAATCTGCAATACGCAGCCACAGCTGTCTCCGCTGCCACCGTTGTCCCCCTGCCATCCCCCATCACCTCCCTTGTACATATGTAAATATTTACAGTTTTAGCGTTTTTTATTGTTAGGTGAAAAGGGCACAGGAATGTGTGTAGGGGTTCACTTTAAAGTCCAAACTTTCCAAGCAGCGCATGCGTACATGTTGCTCTAGGGTTAGGGTTACGAGTCTTAAAATGCGCTGCAGCTGTGCCGCAGCTTCCACACCTGCATGGCAGCTGACGCTGCAATTAAAGCCTGACTGCAAACTGCGCATGTTCCAGGACCCCGACTCATTATGCGACGCAGCAGACACGGAGCTTTTAAATGGGCAACTTAAATTAGCGGCGTAGCAATTCTGACATACCGGTGCAGCAGCTTACAGACGGAGCTGCGCAGCTGCGCATCAAACAGAAAAGAAGCGGAAAAAAGCAGCACCTTTTTAATGCCGCTTCTTCCCGCTTGGGGCATGCGGGGGGCGTGTTCATGGCGGCATTCAGGTAAGGCCAGTCTGAAGGCTCTACCTTCATGACGTCATGAATACACCCCTTTTTGCCCGTCTGTATCCCGCCTGAGAAATGTTAAGGCATTAACTCAGTAATGCCCATATAATCACACACACTCCTGTTTTTTTTTTTTCATTGGAACTTACATGATTATTTCTCAAGGACAGAATCCAAATAGCTGCATGTGATTTATGCCACCTGGGTAGAATTTTTGCCCTATCCTGGTCCTTTACACAGCTAACTCCTGTACCATAAAATGCACTGCATCTGAAACTAATTTCAGTTTCAAAATTAATTTGCTATGCAGCAGGATGAGGGTGCTATTCAAGAAAACTAAATCCAGGGCTACAATCCAGTGGCGTCACTAGGGTTGGTGTCACCTGGTGCGATAACTCATGGTGTCACCACCACACCTTTGACCTCCTCCCATTTCACACTGTACAGAATCCTTAGTAATGCTTTTTTGCTCTAATGTTACTCATAAATCCTAATTCCCATATACCACTGAATGTAAAGCTAATGGTTATGACATAAACAACTAGCAAAATTAAAAGTATACCTTCAAATTGCAATATGATAAACACAACCTAAATGTATTTACATATACATAGTGAAGATTTGGTTAAAATGTGATTTTTTAAAAGCAAATTTAAAAAAAATTCAAAAAATTTCAAATAATTTTTAAAAAATTAAATTTTGAAAATTAAATTTTAAAACATTCTGGGTCCTCTCCTTTCTTCTCCCACTGATCTTCACCCCACTCCCACAATCTCTTAAAGCATTTTAAAGGGAAGCAGAGGAATGCCACAGGCTATTTCTTCCAAAAGGTACGTGTTCAAGTAGTGTCTCTCTCTCTCTCTCTCTCTCTCTCACACACACACACACACACACACACACAACCTTAGGGTGTCACTTAGTTTGGTCCACAGCCCCTGCATCCCCTAGTGATGCCACTGAGTTCTAGCACACTTACTTGGGACCTATTTCCAAGAAAGCATGGAAAGGATACAGGCAACATAACTGCTTTTGACTCACTGATTTTATGGTCTTTGGATCTTGCTCCAAGTACCAGCATTGGAAGGAATGCCCCTTAGCTGCTAAATTCTCCCTGTTCTATAACTGCTTAGCCAAAGTGATGTTGTGGCTTGAATGTTGGACTAGGATACTGGGGGGACCAGGGTCTGAATCCCTGTTTAGCCATGGTCGCCCACTGGGTGTCCTGGGGCAAATCGCACCCTCAGAGAAAGGCAAAAACAGATTTTGCCAAGGTTCATCTTAGGGTCATCATAAGTGAGAAATGACTTGAGGACACATAACACAAACAGCAAAGAAGTAGGAGAATAAGGCCCTTAGAACAATAGACAGCGAACGTGGGATAGATATGTAAAAAGAAACCAAATGGGTCAAGTTCCTGAGTTAAGCAGCATGCTTATGTGAGCATTCAAAAGAGAGGTGCTATACAGGGTAAAGTTATTGAGACAATATTTTTGGTAGAGCAATTTATGATAGACTTTAACTTCCTGCTTAATTACTTTAAACTGGGATGTCTTTATTGTTATAGGATGGTCTGTTTTGAAGCAAGGAAAAAGTTTTTTTGGCAACCTTCAGTGGGAAGGGATTAGAATAAATAAGCATGTTCCTAGCTTTTGTAAATGTTTTTCTTTATGTGAAAAAGATATAACAATTAAAATATGCCTCCCCCATTTTTAGCATACATGCCAGCATGTCTCATTGTAGTCGAGATATATCACATTTTCTCTCTTAGCAAAACTACATTGGAAAGATTAATAACCAAAAAGAGATGTTTATGAAATGGATTCCTGAGACTATCCCACCCCAGCTGTATTGACAAGAAATGATGACCTGTGTTTAAAAAACACGCCTTTGTTTTCCAAGGATGATCTAAAGCTACCACTGAAATAACCAAGTGATATCATATTGTACAGCAATATTCCCTTAACAACTGACTCAATATTTCTGTGGAAAGAAGCCAAAGGAGGGAAGCCCAGCTTGCTGTCCCTGTGTCTGCTTTGTTAGCATGCACTCATTTGGCTTTGGTCTATTTTGTGCATAAATGCTAGAAAGGCCTTTGTCATCTCTGAGTTATTACTTTGTGTTTCTTGTAAAAGAACAACTTATCCCATTTTCACTTAACAAACCTTCATAGGGCTAGAGCTTGTCTAGGAAGATAAAGAGCTCATTTTGAAAGACAAAGTACTCACTGGAGTAGCACTTTACACAGGATTCCATAAGCTTGGGACACCTCCAACCACAGTAATTTCACTTGCAGGATAAATACCGTGCCACAGATAAAGACCAAAACATGATAGTAAAGCTGCTGTAATGTTTGAACTCACCTTAAAAATAGAGTGGATAAACATATATCTACTGTATATATCTTCTATGTTTTATTTATCTACTAAAGAACTCAACTGCCATATCCTAGAAAACCAGGCAGAGCTGACAAATAAGCACTGATGGTGCCACTAAGCAGGCATGGATTTATCTGGCTGTGTCAATTTAATATATATTCTTTCATAAGAATGTTCTGTCACCTTTCCATATTAGTGTACAACATGTGAGTGTTTTTAAAAGTAAGATGATTTGCATATAAGTACTATTTAAATAGGTAGTTTTGAAATGTATTTTTAAAAAATATTCATTATACACATGGTTTATCACCCTACATGCATCTCTGAATGTATTTTATCCTTAAATATGCATGCAATTTGACACATATTCTTAACTGAGAACTACAGTGTAAAAGTCTGAAATGCAAAATCCAAAGGCAGGCAGAGAAAGATATAGAGATGTGAGCAGGCAGGTGGAGAAAGAGATAGGGGGTCTAAAATCATGTAGTGAAGTACATTGTAATTTCAAACCTTAGTGTCTTCCTCTGGTATGCCCAACAAAAACAACTGGCAACTTAGTTCTGTAACAATTGGCAACTTTATTGGTCTCATTGGCAACTTCATTCTGAAAATTTCTTGCACTGACCTCTGTGTTTGACCCCAGAACTTTATCACTTTCTCATATGTCCATCACTTAATAGTAGATGATGAAATGATTAGAACAGTTCAGGATTTTCTTACTTGGACTCAGTCATTAATCAGAGTCGAACTTGAAGTCAGGAAATCAGAAGTAGATTTGGACTTGGAAGGGCGGCTATGAAGAAACTGGAAAAGATCCTGAGATGTGAAAATACAAGTTTAGTCTCCTTTATCCAAAAAGCATGGGACCAGAAGTAGTTTTTTGTATTTTGCAATCTTTGCATATACATGATGAGATATTTTGGAGATGGGACCGTAGTCTAAACATGAAATTCATTTATGTTTCATATACACCTTATGCACATAGCCTGAAAATAATTTTATGCACAATATTTTTAATAATTTTGTGTACAAACAAAGTTTGTGTCCACTAAACCATCAGAAAGAAAGGTTCATTATTTTAGCCACACCATATTCCATTGAGGCATGGCAGTATGTCACTGTGAGGATGCTATCCCATCAGAACAGAGAAAATCTGGTACCAACAGATGGATTTTGCAAGCCTTCCTAATTGCATGTTTCCCACATCCCTGAACAGTGAACAGTGCAGGAAATGCTGAACAGGCTTTAGTGGTCTCTGAATGAAAACAGAAGTGTCTGTAATATTTGTTTATTTATAGGTACTCAAATAAATCATATTGGAAACAGACATTCCTACTGTTAATATCATAGCTGCTAATCCTGTATCAAATCTACTCCATCCTCCCACTCTTCAATGGCATCTTAATTTTAATACTGGACTTCGGCATGGAATTCAGTTTGAAAATGAATTTTCTAATCTTCAGAAAGTTATTGAGGGGATTTATATTTATATTTTGTAAAAGTCAAGTAATTCTTTGCAAGGCTTTTGGATTTTTCCTCAGGCAGCTGTGGTTTGTTTGGGTATAGCTTTTGGGGATGTACAATCTTTCCTGAGTGCACAAAAATGGCTGCATCGTCCATTGGGATGAAGCCATCCAGCTCCTTTGATGTGCTGTGGAGTTGTGCGGTTTTGTTTCTGCCTAAGGATATGGCTCAGAGATGATCACTTCCATTGCCTAGTTTTGTACAGCCTTCTAGAGTCATGAACACAGATGGAATAAAAGCTTGCAATTTCCTGCTGCAAAATAGAGAATAATGAACAGGGAAGCTTCCTGGAAAAAAAAGTCCGGGTAATGTTTACACATTCAGAGTCTGCAAAGTGTTTCATATTTTCATCTCTAAAGCAACAAGAAAAGAATAGCATAAGAAGTCAAAGAAAAGACCCCCAAGAAATAGTTGACAAAAGCATGAACTATATACAGAAACAACATAAATCCTGTCAAATAAGTCCTTAATTCAGTAACTTTCATCCGCTTGTATCTGTTAGTCATATCACAGTACATAAAGAGCCTTCCTCTTTATGGTACAACTAGCCTTCCCGATGTGAAAAGAAACTAAAGTTGAAAAATTCTATGAACAATGGACTCTATTATTTATAAAATGATATATCTCAGCAATGCAATGCGGCAGCTAAAAAGGCCAATGCAATTTTAGGTTGCATCAATAAAAGTATAGTGTCTAGATCAAGGGAAGTAATCACGCCACTGTATTCTGCTTTGGTCAGGCCCCACCTGGAATACTGTGTCCAGTTCTGGGCACCACAATTAAAAAAAGATGTGGAGAAACTGGAGCATGTCCAAAGGAGGGCAACTAAAATAGTGAAGGGCTTCGAAACCATGCCTTATGAGGAAAGACTTAGGGAGCTGGGGATGTTTGGCCTGGAGAAGAGAAGGTTAAGGGGTGATATGATAGCCCTGTTTAAATATTTGAAGGGATGTCATATTGAGGAGGGAGCTAGCTTGTTTTCTGCTGCTCCAGAGACTAGGACCCGGAGCAATGGATGCAAGCTCCAGGAAAAGAGATTCCATTTCAACATTAGGAGGAACTTCCTGACAGTAAGGGCTGTTCGACAGTTGAACACACTCCTTCAGAGTGTAGTAGAGTCTCCTTCCTTGTTTAAGAGGCTGGGTGGCCATCTGTCGAGAATGCTTTGATTGCAAGTTCCTACATGGCAGGGAGTTGGACTGGATCGTCATTGTAGTCTCTAGGATGAAAGGAGCCCTGGTGGTGTAGTGGTTAAATGGCTGTACTGTAGCCGCAAGGTTGTTAGTTTCATCCCAGGGGCTCCAAGGTCCATTCAGCCATGCATCCTTCCATAGGTCACTAAAATGAGTACGGTACCCAGCTTGTTGGGGGCAATTAGTTTACACATTGTAAACTACTTTGAGAGTGCTTTGTTCACTGATAAGCAGTGCAGAAATGCTATTGCTATTGCTATTCAACATCATTAGCAATGACTTGGATGATGGAACAGAGAGCACGTTTATTAAATCTGCAGATGACACTAAATTAGGACAGGTAGCTAATACCCCAGAGGACAGGGGCATTCAAAATAACCATAACAGATTAGAAAGCTGGGCCAAAACTAACAAACTTAATTTCAGCCGTGAGAAATTTAAGGTCCTACACGTGTAGGGTTGCCATAAGTCTGGACCTCCAAACCAGGACAAATGTAGGACAAATGTCGGACAAAATTTTCAAATGTAGGGCACATTTTTAAAAATGGAGGACATGCAAAAAAAATTGATTTTTTTTAAATGTTACTATAAATGCATGTTTCTTAGGCATGATCAAAATGGAGGACATTTGGGCATTATTCCTAGACAGTTGGCAGAAGTGTACTTTCCCTTTCTGGTCACCCCCCCTTGCCCCATTCCAAATAGCACATTTGGGCATTGAACATGGCTTTATTTTAACATGGCCCCTTGCATATTTCAGAGGCTTATTCAATAACCAAACTCTTTGGGTTTCACACTGAACATGCTATGCATACTGAATATGTCAAGGTGGTTTAACAAGAAGTGGGTTTGCCCTCGGATTCAACTGTACTTCTCAGAAGTGTGTACTTGGTCAAGGGACTTTGGTTTTTCTTCACTGCCCATGAGTTTGTAAAAATGAGAGCAACTTACATTGGCCATGCTTCAGAGGCTTGCTGATATCAGTATCACCATTAAAGAACCAAAAACACACAGAAAAGGCACTTTGGAAGGTGACACTCTCTCGGCTTCAGAAACAGTGCCTGCATGTCTCTGAAGCTGGCTCATATCATCATCATCACACTATCATTGTCAAAATAAGGGAGACTTGTTAGCATTAAAAGACCCCCCCCCAAAAAAAGCCACCTTCAGGCCTCTGGCCACTCACTCACCATCACCTCCTCCTCCTCCTCCTCCTCCTCCTCTTCTCCTTCTTCTTACTCCTCTTTCTCCTCCCCCCTCCTCCTTTTCCTCCTCCTCCTTCTCCCACCCTTTCATTTGCAGGGTGGCCTGGAAGGAACGAAGGAGGAGGAGGTGGGGGCGCGGGCGCGTGCAAGGCAGGGAGGGGGTGCGGGCACACGCAGGAGGCCTCCGCGTGCCGCGCGGCCTGGGAACGGAGGAGGGGAGGAGGTGGGTGTGCGGCTGGCACGGGGAGGCGGGGGGGAGGTGGCGGAGGGGCGTGGGCGCGTGCAGGAGGCACACCGCCTCCTCCTTTGCCTCCTCCATGCGGCCACGCGGCCTGGAACAGAGGAGGAGGAGGTGCACCTCTTGCCCGCGCCTGCGCCCACCTCCCCACCTCCCTGCCCCCCCCCCCCCCCCTCCCCGCGCGGCCACGCCCCCCCCCTCCCCCTCCTCCGTTCCAGGCCGCGCAGAGGAGGCACACGGCCTCCTCCTTCTCTTCCTTCGCTTCCTCCACGCGGCCGCGTGGCCTGGAACGGAGGAGGAGGAGGTGGGTGGCGCCGCACGG
This sequence comes from Sceloporus undulatus, assembly GCF_019175285.1. Taxonomy (NCBI): domain Eukaryota; kingdom Metazoa; phylum Chordata; class Lepidosauria; order Squamata; family Phrynosomatidae; genus Sceloporus; species Sceloporus undulatus. The sequence goes on along the minus strand of NC_056524.1, from coordinate 224,165,115 downwards.
GCCCCGAACCGGGGGCTGGGGGCCAAACCGGACCGGGACCAGGAGGGGGCCCCCAAAAGCGGATTTGTCCCGGGGGCCACCGGGATATGGCATCCCTATACACGTGGGATGAAAAGGGGGTCAAGGAGTCTTAGTGGGCTAAAAGCTGTACATGTATCAGTAATGTGATGTGGCAGCCAAGAAAGCCAATGCAATTCTAGCCTGCATCAATAGAAGTAAAGTGTATAATAGAAACAGCAAAGAAGTAAAATATAAAGCTGCCTTTTTCATGTTATGTTGAATTAGATTACGACTTACTAATACTTAGAGAAGGCCCACTGAAGTAATTGGGAATTTTTTATCACTACCATTGTCTAGTTTTGTACAGCCTTCTAAAATCATGAACACATTCGCAATGATTCCCATAGGTCAGCTTAGTCGGGTAAATATGACAAAGTCCAGAGCCGCATCCTCTAACATTGCACATATGAAAGCAATAGTTCAGAGTGTGCTCAAGATGGTAAAAGTTATTAATGATGAAAAACACACAAGCTAGGAGAGGCTGTAGCAGTTTAGGGGACGGGAGGCCAAAATTCTGTCCCATCTCTCCTCCTGCTGTTTAAAGAAAAGAAACTACTTTTGCACTTTGAACTCAGTTTGCAGCAACTGTAGTATGCTGAAGACAAAGGGGGAAATGGGTGGAAGAGAAAGAAACTAGGTCATTTGAAAAGCAGCTGAAAAAATGGGATAACAGATGATTCATTGGGACTGTCCCTGCTGAATCAGGACAGTTGGAGGGTATGTAGAGCCATCTAAGAGCCAGTCTACAAATCTGTGTTATTATGCAAAGTGCTGCAGATTTATGCACGTTCACATAAATGCTTAATTGTCTTCACTTTCCTGTGCAAATTTGCATCTATTTGCATCTTTTCACCCTCCCTCTGCCAAAAATGTGCAGCTATCTAAATCTATTCAAAGCAGACAGAGAGCAACATGTGCAACAATGCACATTTCTGTGGATTTCTGTAGATACTCTGCTAAAACTGTGGAGTGTATTTTATGGAGTTTGGGGGCGGACGGCTGCAAAAAGCTTGAACTCATGTGCATTGCGTTTGGCCAGATTGCATTCTCATTAACTAGAATGAGGGGTCTTTTAATTGTGGAGACACTCCCAAGAAAGAAAAAAGAAAGATACGCATTGTGAAAGAAGGGGAGGGAAAGGACTGGTTATTGTCATATATTGAAATCTGAATTAAAGTTTGTTCCCAGCTGTCAAAACTACTGTTTTAGACCATATACAACATCCTGCTCAATTCCTCTACTTTAATTTCTCTTCCCTTTTGCAACATTAGCCTATCAGATTTCATTAATGCACACTAGTCAGATAAACCGTAATGTGAGCACTAGGTGAGGAAAAAATCCCTACTCTAGTATTTACTTCTGTTTTGCTTTGAATAAAAGATTTATTTTTCTAAGCCTATCTGTATCAAATTGATACCTTTTGAGAAGCAGGAATGTTATTCAGCTGGATATATCTGCAGGAAGCTATCCTTCAATTCGTGGGTTGTTGTTTTGTACATCACCATTTGCCTTATTATTTTTTTAATGGTGTGAAACTCCGCTGTCAAAAACAGGTTACCTTTTAAAAGAAGATGTAGGTGGAAATTGTATGTTCCAGGAGCATTCATAAGAAATATTGTGGGCAAAAATATTCATAGGACTGAAATTCTGAACATGTTTACCTGGTAATTAGATCTGTGTTTTACAAATAGCCTAACCCATATGATTCCTTTCTCAGTGAGTAACCTGGTGCCTTGTGGGTTGGTTGTGTTAACATGCTTTAACTGAATGTTTAGAATGCCTGTCTCATAAACATCCTTTGAGATTAGATGTTGCTTCCTTGTTTAAAAAAAAACATTTGTTATATCTTTATACCAACCAGTATAGGTACTACTGTGGAGGAGATGGCATGACAACTGGGGTTGCCAGATTTCAGGGCCCGCCTCTGGGTCTTCAGTTTTCCTAGATAATCTCCAGGTGGAAGAAAAGAGTACAAAGTGACCAGTTTTTTTGTGGGGGGAAACTCTGAAAAAAGGAAAAGCTGTGCAACTCCCCATCTCAGCTAATAGAATACCAGCTTGCTACAGTTTGAAAGTCTTCATTAATCTCTTGCTGCAACTTGCCATGGCACTCCAGAGGGTCAATGCATTAGCTTCTTTCTTTCTTTCTTTCTTTCTTTCTTCCTTCCTTCCTTCCTTCCTTCCTTCCTAGTCATTGTGGTGCCAGAGCTCAACCACTGCTTTGCGTGCACTTTCTGGCTAGGAGCAAAACACTAGATTTAATATTCCTTCTCCCTAAATCATAGAATCATAGATTTGGAAGAAACCACAAGGGCTATACAGTCCAACCCCTGCCATGCAGGAACTCACAATCAAAGCATCCCCGACAGATGTCCATCCAGCTTCTGTTTAAAGACCTCCAAAGAAGGAGACTCTACACTCCAAGGAATGTGAGAAGAAATAATCCTCTCATTTAATCTTGTTCTGGGAACAGCCCCTTAGCTAAGATTTCTCTCCTAATTACCAACATTTAATGACAGCAGGGGCACTCCTAGGTCTCAGATTTTGGGCTCAGGACCTGGGAGGATCCTGAACTGTCAGCCCCAACACCGAGGTGCATACAAAGGTTCTTAAATGTGATGATTTCCAGTATTATAACGCTATTCCAACCGTAGGTACTGCTATGTTCAATCTCAGGAAATCTCTTTTAGCTTACTCTTGGCAATAAAGCTGTTCTTCTAGTGGGTGGACAAGCTTCTTCCCTGAGACAACCTAACACTGACATCATTTACAAACCCACCTAAGAGGAAGCCTGACAGCTCAAACGAACATAAAATGCAGATTAGACATTTATACACTTACTTTTGTAAGTGTAATGCACATAAACTTTGTAGCTTAGAAAATCAAATGTTTTCATCGAGATGCAGAGAAGCAGTTTTGAGAATATGCTTGCACTGCTGTAACAAACTGTGATTACAAAATAAAACTTAAGTATGAACAATGGAATTTCTGTTACAAAACTTGACTTAGGATGTGAACTGTCTTCCTTTATCTGTTGAACAAATTCCATATTTAGTGTTAACAGTTCCAACACATTATTATTTACAGAGCTTGGAAAATATACTTTTGGACTACAGCTTTCAGCATCCCTCAACAAACATGGCCAGATGGTTGTGGATTCTGGTGTTTGTAGTTGAAAAGTTTTTTAGATTCTGATTATTTATGATATTTATTTCTATACTCTGAATTTTTAAGCACCATTTTAAGGATGCTTTAGGACTTTGTAGGGCAATGGAATTCATCTGACCTTCATGGAAAGAGTATAATTGTTTTCCTCTCCTTTGCCTAGCATTGCCAGTTGATACATCTGTCAGATTATTCATTGTTGGCGCATTTGGTAAATCCTCCTCAGCAGGTGTTGAACATTAATATAAGCCAAAGGTATCAAAGAAGAGCTCCAAGCTCCCCTGCTGGTCTTTTCATCAGTTTTCTATGTCCCAGGTCACTTGGTATCACAATTCAGGTTTGAAATTTTAATGAAGTTTCTAAAGTGATGTGCCTAGAAAGCACACATGCTAAGGAGCAAACTAAAATCCCTGGATCTTGAAGCTGTTAGCCTTTAAAAAAAAAAAGAATTCTACACATCTTCTTCGATCTCTACAAATATATAGATAACATGGCTTGAATAAATCATTGCAGAGCTATGATTAGAACCTGATTATAAAACAGAAACAACTAATGGAACCTGAATTTGTTGTTGTGTGCCTTGAAGTCATTTCCAATTTATGATGACCCTATCATGTGGTTTTCTTGGCAAGATTTGCACAGAGAGGGTTTGCTTTTGCCTTCTGAGGTTGAGAGATTGTGACATTCCGAAGGTCAGCCAATGGGTTTTCAATGGCCAAATGGGGATTCAAACTGTGGTCTGCAGACTTGTAATCCAGTGCCGAAACCACTACACCATGCTGGCTCCCTTTATAATGTTCCATCCCATTTCTTCTTCCCCTCCCCAGTTGTCCATTCTCAGCATTTCTGGCAAATGTGTGTGGTCAGGCTTCACTGGATACTTTGTCTGTTTTACTCCCTATATGTACTTCTGCAAATGTTAAGCTTTCCTCTTGTTTCTCAGCAATTTGATTTTGACTACACACTACATAACACCAGTGCAGAACATATTTTAAGGTCTCTAGCCTCTCAGTTCCTTTTTTACCTTCCCCTTTCCCTTCAGCCTTCAGTTAACATGCCATGCCTATTCTGTGCATGTTCTGATTTCTGTCCTGATATGGGGAGGTTTGAAATTTTTCTTCATTATCTAGCTACAGTAATATTTTGTATGGGCAGCTCTCGCTTCTAACCCTGAGGACATTTAAAAATAGCTATTTGGTGTGAACCAGGAACTGACCTATGAAGACAATAAAATAGTGGTTTCTCCCCTTCTAATATCCCTGCCCTTCTTTTTTTCTAACTGTTCCTTTCCATCACCACCAACCTGTTTTTCTGCTTCCCAGTAGTCAATCAACATTCCATGTTCATTAGCCATGCCCCATTCTTATTGATCTTTGATCTTTGACAAGGTTTGTTCCCTTATCTCCCTCAAAATTTTCTTGTATTTCTGCTAACCCCAGGGTCCCCAAAATTCACCAATACCACCCTCATGTGTGTAGATGTTGCAGTATGGATTAAATCTGTGGATTTAATCTGCACAATTATAGTGACTTGATATGTCCCTAACATCTCCAAGTAGGCAAAACTCTTACCTGAAATGCCCAACAGCCAGTCAGTCAACAATACTGATCTATATGGACCATTGATCCAGTTCAGCATAAGCCCATTTCTGCCTGTGTTCCTAACATTTGAAGTGAAAGCATGGGTTTTGTGGTCAGGCATTCACTACTTGAAATATGTACTATTTTATCCATTTGGGGTGGGGTGGGGTACATTTTAATCCTCTATAGGAGGAAGATGTGCTGTGACTCCAAACTCAATTTTGCATTTACATCTAGACATTGTTATCATTTTGCAGAGTTCTGGCTTAAATTTGCTGTTAAGTTATGCTGCGAAGGGGTCTGTGCAAATAGGTACAAAATAACATAGCAGGCAGTAATGTCTTGTTCCCACATTCATATGGGCCCAAAAGTATCAGCTGACTGTCCAAGATGAAAAAGCGGGCTCAGTAACTGAACTAAAGCTTTAAAAACTTATATTCTGTAGCACTTTCTCAATCACTGCAACATGTGGTATTTGAAGAACAAAAAGAACATTCATTTTCCTTGCAGTTTTTTTGAGCCATTTTAAAACCATAATGAAAGCACCTACTTTGTCTCAAGAGTTTATACCATGCTTGCATGATGAAGCTAAACAGCAATTATGGTTAAAAGTCTGTTTTCTTGTAGGCCAACTCTGTGTATGTTACCTAGAGACTACTAGGCAGTTTAAAACTCTTTGTGGCTGCTTCTATCAGAACCATTCATTCTGGCCATGCATGGTGGACCTATAAACTACCAGGCTGCTCCTAGTCTTTTTTCCCTCCAGCCCTTGGGATGCAGAATATTGCATCAGTCAAAAAGCATGCTAATTTCAGCCTTCCAACACAAACCAGCTAACTGAAGCATGGACAGATATCTGTCTGCACTTAGGTTATGGAGGTGTCATCATTTTTGACAACCTGATGTTGCAAATCAGATAAAATGTTTATGGGCAATGCTGTTTCTCATGCTAATGGGAGCTGACAAGCTGTTGCAGAAAGGCTGTGGAAGCACATGCTGTTGTGAGAGAGGGTGCCTGTTCTCACTCTCCAACAGAATGAAATAATAGCTAGTACAACCATATCTCTACATTCAACACATCAATAAATTGGTTAAAATTTAACTGAAGTATTCTCAAAGATGTTTTTGTGGGAAAAGAGCAAAATAAGATAGAATAGCATTTGCTGCTAGTAGTTATAGTTAGTACCAGCTCTACAGAATAGAGAAGTGATATGAACCCTGTCCAGGGTGTTATTTTAAAATATTTCCTGTTGTTGTTGTTGTTGTGTTCCTTCAAGTCATTTATGAGTTGTGGCTACCCTAAGGCAAACCTATCATGGGTTTTTCTTGGCAAGATTTATTTAGAAGGGCATTTGCCTTTGCCTTCCTCTGAAGCTGAGAGAGTGTGTCATACCCAAGGGTTTCCATGGCTGGGTGGTTTGAATCCTGGTTTCCAGCATCGTAGCCCTATACTCAAACCACTACAGCACGCTGGCTCTCTTACATAAGCCATTAAAAGTAATCTGGCTTTCTATTGTACACATTATTGACAGGATCCAGAGTAAGGATCTTCATAATCAGAAATTATGTCTGTACTGTTTTGTGTGTAGATTTACTTGTACAAACAGTGCACACAGATATCTGTATAGGATGTTATCACATGGGAGGAATGCCTCTCAATTTGGAAAGAAAAGAAAGTGCAGCCAATTCGCAAAATGAACACAGTTACGTGGATGGTTATCACAACACAGAAGAAAACAGCACCCATCCCAAAGCCAAAGTAGTGCAAATGCAAAAGAAATTATCATATGAGTACATACCCATCGTCCCAAGGTTATAAAGGAGAAAGAGTGTCTTAGAATGATGGCTGTACAATCTGGAAATCTGAATGTTACCTCCATAGCTTTGTCCCACTTTCCCTTTTATGTGTTGTGTTTCCCATACTTAGAGAAATTGCAAAGAATCCTTGTGTGAAAAATTAGCATGCACATATAAATTTTCCTAGCTTCTACTTGTACGTTCTTATACTATTCAGAGGTAATTGATGCTCCAAGACAAAAGAAATTGTTCAAATAAGGGTATAGATTGTACTTTAGCTGGCAAGTTTGCACTCTCCACTGCCATTTTCAAGGTTGCTTTCTCAGAGTTAAAAATTCCTTCAATATGCTGTTTTCTTCCCCATAGGACTCTTCAGAGTCAAGCAATATTAAAATAGTGATCCTGTAACCACTTCTCAAGAAGTAAGCCTTGCTGGATTCAGCAGGACTTACTTCTGAGTAGATATTTATAGGATTGCACTGTAAGAGAATTCATGTGATCTGTCTATCAGATGATGTTTTGTTCATTCCATTGTTTATATGGATTGGATTGCCTAGGAGACCATAATAATCTTGTTAAAATAAAGATTTAATCTTTCTACACTGTTAGAGCTAGTTCAAAAAGTCAGGCTGAGATGTGCTGGTTGTCACAGTTGGAATACATTAGTTCAGAAATGCTAACTCTGTTGTGAATGGGTTAGTTCCAGTTCCTTGTAGACAGACTTTGTGAAGTGTGGTGGTGGACAGGCTTAACAGTTGCCTCAGTACTGCAGAGAACTGAACACCAAGACAGACCAGCTGTGCTGGGCATCTGTGGTCAGTATGCAAAGCTAGATTATTGTGATATGAACAGATGGAAGGAGCTATGAAGAGCTCCAGGTTAGGACCAGCACAGTTGTTTGCAAGGGGACCACAACCAAAGAAGCAAAGCCAGCTGTGACAATCCAGTTGACAGCTGTCTGTCATAATCTCTTTTACTCCTAAAGAGCAAGCAACTGTAGCTGCATTCCTCTGCATGCTCCCAATTAGGACTCCAGTATTTGATCTTTTACCCAGGAATGCAGTATTCATGTGTCATTTATTCTGGTCTTTGTGTTTTCCATAACTGAACAACAGCATTGCAAATTTAAACAAAATGTGTGTCACCTCTATTTTCCATCATTGTTTTTGTTTTGCTTTTTGGTTCTTCTGACATCTGTTTTGAAGCAAACTAGTTACTTGATCTTACTTTTCTTTGTTCCAAGAAAGTGTTACAGATCTGGTTGTAAACTGGCCAAATTTAGATAACTATTTGACATAGAGATTAAAGCTGCAGTCGTATGCATACTTATTTAAGAGCCAGTGTCATTGAACTCAGTGCCTTAAATCCAGTTGTTAGTCCTAACTAGAGTAGTCCTACTGAAACAATTGGAACTTGGTTAAGTCAATAACTACTAATTTAAATTATTTTAATAGTTCTAGCAAAGTTATGACTACAGTTGGGCTTAATGCAATGCAGTTTGTTTCCAAATCAGTGTGGATAGGATCAAACTGTACTCTTGAATTTTCTGCAAATAAATACAAAGAAAACTACTTTATTCAAAGATTGTAAATAAATGAATTTGAATTTGAATACAAAGGAAACTATGGACCCAAACAGACAGGCCAAAATAAAGCTAATTCGGGTCACTTTGACGGTATGCTGTTTAAATGACACATACATGTTAAGAGGTGAGAAGCTGCACCAAAACTGTGCTCCAGTCCTTAGGACTGGAGTGGGGCTTTGGTGTGGCTTCTGGCCTCTTAGGACACATGCATCATTTAAACAGCACACTTCCAAGGTGGCCTGAAGTAGCTTTATTTTGGCCTGTCTATTTGGGCCCTAACTTCCAAGTGAGCATTCAGAACACAAGACTGCACAGGATGCAAACATGGGGTAGCGCTTTAAAATCATATCCATTTGAACTAAGGTAACTAAGGCGGTTTACAGACCGCCAAAAAGCGGTGCTCTGCCGCCGCCGGCGGTTGCTGCGTCCAGGAACCACAGCAGCCAAACCGTGCAGTTCCCAGATGCAGCGAAGAAGCGCCAAAATGGTGCTTCTTCTTGTGCCCTGGATGGGACACCACGAGGCACTACTCGCGCACTCGTGGCATCACATCCGGGGCGCGACGTGTGGACGCTATGCATCTGATACGTCAAAATGGCGGCGCCCGTGTGTATAGGACACCGCCATTATTACGCCCCCCTCACGTGCTAGGGGTGAGGGCGGTATGGACGCTAGGTCCTCGGCCAACCCCTAGCACGTGACGGGGGCACTGCAAAGGCCCGTTTGTAAAGGGCCTAAGTTATGAGTTTAATTCTTGTAAGACCTAGAGCATGTTTCCCAAACTTTGGTTTTTGGGTGTTTTGAACTTCAACTCCCAGAAGCTTTAGCCAGTTGAGCTAATGCTCAGGCATTCTGCTAGCTGAAGTCCAAAACATCTGGAGGACCAAAGTTTGGGAAACACTGACCTAGAGGAATCAATAGACTTTGATGTCCTTGATGTAGTTGGAATATAACTCATAACATCTTCAACTTGTGATACTATTGGAACAGTAAGTAGCTTTCTGGATTAGACAGAATTCTTAAACTTAGATTGAAACTATGGTGCAGGACAGACCTCCCGAAAAGGGCAGCCTGCTGGCGACCTAATTCCCTCCAGAGGGAAGCTGCAGTCACCAAACCGTGCGGCTTCCCTCCAGAGGAAAAAGAACCTGGAAAAACAGGTTTCTTTTTGCGCCGCAGGGCCGACGTCACAAGTGTGCCAAGGGCGCACTTGCAATGTAAGTGCCATAAGTAAATGATGGTGGCACCCGTTTACACGGGACACTGCCATTGTTAAGCCGCCACACTGTGCTAGGGTGAGGAACCATGCAGTTGCCCTGCAGTCCCTAACCCTAAAATCGGCACCAGCACAGTTCATTTGCGCGGTCTGTACTATGCTCATATATTATTTAGAGTTCAATTATTATTTCCTCTCCTAATTCCTGAAACACTATAACAATGTCATTTTGGCTCTTCATCAGGTAAGTACTTTGATTTACACTTCTGATTAATTTTTTTTAATGAAATGGTTTTGAAATGTTAAGAATTTACATTGTAAACCAAACCAATGTTCTTCAGATACAGACACCAACAGAAAATTTAGTAGCTGGGAATTACCAGGGCTCATAAGTCTTCACCATGTGCAAGATTCAATCCATGACATACTACAGTATAAGCAAAACAATTGTTCTCTGTTTCAAAGAGTTTACACTCTAAAACAGGTGGGGAACCTGTGGTACTCCAATTCCCATCACCCCTTATCACTGGCAACGCTGGCTAAGATTCTTAAGAGTTGGGAGTCCCCAAACAGTGGGAGTGCTATGAGGTCCCTGCCACTTCTTTTTCCATAGGGTCATGGGAAGTGTTACTTATCCTCTAAGGAAAAATATTTCCAATATTGTCTAATGATCATGGAATTCCACCCCTCTCCATGTGATCCTTATGGGAGTGGATAGCCTCTATTTGACCTCAGCTCTTCCCATACTGGGGAGAATCATAGAGCCTGGACTCTTTTAAAACAAACACAGGATTGTTTTCTTTTCATTTAGACAGAATAATGTAGAGTAAGCTTTTCTCATGTTCTGGGTCTTTTAGGTTTTATTGTCTGTTTGCTCAGCACAAATGAATTCAACATGTTTCTGAACCAGAAGCAGCAACTGAGCTCCACCAGAAGTCAATATCCAATTCAGTAGCAGATTCATTCCCCTCCTTCCACTAATAAAACATATTAAAGAGTGTAAGGCAAAGGGCCCTCATCGGGAGAATTTCATCTCCAGCCTCTAAGAATGAGGTATGGGAAACCTTGGAGCAGACAGCCTTGAAGAAACAATGAGATTACATTATCTCCCATGGCTGGTGTTCTCTCTTCCATTATACAGAGAGGTGTGAAATATTTTCCCTTACTTGGGCTTGTGCTCCATGCCAGGACTTGATTTTGTGGTTGAGGCTGGAATTAGAGGTGGTGGGAAACGGGCACTTCCTTCATCAGTCTCCTTCCTCTCTCCACTCCTTTTCTCATAATCTACTGCATTTAAGTAAACTGGGTTTTTTTAAAGTGCCGTGCTATCTCTATAAATATACATTAGTGGTGTGTGTGAACATGCCTTCAAATTACCTTTTGACTTTCAATTCCAAGAATTTCATAAGGTTTTCTTTGTCAAGCTATGCGTCGATGTGGTTTGTGATTGCCTACAGCACCTGGCATTCCTTGGTGGTCAGAAACTAACCTGGCTTGCCCTGCTTAGCTTTCAAGATCAAATAGGATCAGGTACCTTTGGGGTATTTAGGTGGTTATTACTCATGTATTTATCCTACCTTTCCAGAATTCCATAGCATTGCACCATGGCAGTTAAAGCTGCATCAAACTACATTGATTCTGCAGTGTAGATGCAGTTGGTATTTTAAAGCAGCTGGAAAAGCAGGAAAATTGATAATTGGTTGGGAATATCCCTGCCATATCTGGACTGTTGGAGAGTATGTAAAAAGTAAGAAGAAGAAATGACTCATTACATTAGTAAAACAGCTTTATTCCCACTTGTTAAGGTACTTTGAAAGATAATGTATGCCAAGAACAGGAATGCTATTGTTTGTTACTCTTTATGTCTAAGTTCTAGAAGATACTTTTTGTATTAGCTCTTGTACTCAGTTATATTTAGGGGTTTTCCCTCCAGAATTCCTGGTAGATGAATGAAGAGCAAAACTGAACAAAAATGTTTTGCAGAGGTTATTCCACTTTCTTCTAAAGAATATGAAGATTAAAAGAAGATTTAAACATTCGCTAAACACTGTGAGAGTTGCCACAAATTTGGGCCTCTCATCTGGGCTGCTTATTGTGCCATTCTCGCAAGACAGAAAATGATTTAATACTTAACCAAGTCAGCAGTGTAGCTCTTGAAAGATTCCATTATATTTTCGAAAGCAGACCAACTAGCCTTTGTTCTCAGAAAACTTTGTTCGCTGAATAATTTCCTGCTATGCACAAAAGTGCCTATTTTAATTTGGAAAGGCGCAGTATGAAACAAAGAAAGAAATAACATACTGGAAGATGATGTCACAAGGTTTCAGAATATGAATGATAAATAATCAAGCTGAATACGTCTAAAATGAAATTCTCCCAATTGAAAGCAACATCTCTCAAAGCGGAGCAGCCATTTTCTGTCTGTCACTTCATTCTGTCTCTGTTTCTCTCTCTTACTGTCCTCACATACTTGTCTCTTCCCTGCTTTTCCTCTTTGAGAAATATCCTACTGCCCTCAGGCAGCAAGACAAATTAATAAGTTAATTGGTTAATTAGAAATTAGTTATTCAGAAGTAGATGGTTATTCTGCCAGCCTTGAAGACTTCTCTGTACATATATTTTAAGCCATATAACTATTGCTGACATTTTCAAACTTTATGTATATGATTTGCATTGTTTTATGTGACTAAGTAAGAGACAAGGGGAATAGGTAATGTGTAGTAGGGCAGATGTGACAGTGGCCCACTTTTGCTTTCAATCAGGGCTATAAAATAAATAGATGACAAATCAGTGATTTTCTCTCACTTTTTCATGTGTGTGTGTGTGTGTGTATTTTGTAAGTAATTTGGTATATTTTCAAGTCATACCTAGAAGCATGGTGGTGGTGGTGCCTCCAAGTCATCTTTTACTTATAGCAACCCTATTGTGAACCTATCATGGGATATCATAGAAGCTTTGGGGCTCTTTTAAAATAGTAAGAGAAGCAGAATGTTGGAAACTTCTAAATTGCTACTGTCTTGCTCCATGTTTCCATTTACCCTGGTCACCATAGATTCCTCTATAACCATTAGAATTAATAACCTAAATTAACAACTGAAAGAACAATTTTAAATAGGGCAAATAAGATTGCCTTGCTGACCTGTTCTGAGTGGAGTGAGGGGCAGGGATTATTTTACTGTTGTTCATTTTCACTAGATCTTGATTTTCTTTTTAATTTTCCCATTGATTACAGTGTATCAACGCCACCAGTTCTCTGCCCCAGAACATACTACTTCTACTGGGGACATGGATCTTCATTCTGCAGACATTGTTGTTGCTGTGTGCCCTCAAGTTATTTCTGATTTATGGCAACCCTATCATGGGATTTTCTTGGCAAGCCTTGCTAAGAGTATTTTCAGTAGATGTGTGCTCTCCACCAGTGCAGCTTTGCTTGGCTGACATAAGGGCTTGTCCATCCCAATCTGCCCCTAGCTCAGCCGGTGAAACTGGGAATGAGAATTGCACTCTTAGGCATGCAGTATTTTTTAAAAGTCAGGCAGTATTAATCTGTGAGCTACTCAGTGCTTTGAAAGACAGAGGTCACAATAGAGGGAGATTGTTACACTGATACAGTGTATCTTAATACTTTCAGAATTATAGGTTAAATGTTTTTTAAAAGGAAGAAAATGATCTGCTATATTTACAGTATGTGGGAGAAATCTGTCTAATACTTACTGTTATGTATATCCTCTTTCATAAACAAAATAGTATGACTTTTTGGAAAGTGTAACCGGATATAGGGAGATGCAGAGATACATTTTCCCTTTTTGCTGCTCTGCTGCATAATTTTTACCTGAGTTACAGTTAACATATTGAAACATTGTTTTTTTTTAAAAACACACATCACTGCTTGAGGATTTCTGTGAATTTTTGTGAATTGATATTGGAACTGGGAACCAAACAGAATATAGCAATATACAGAGGACTTCTGTGCATTCAAAATGCTTGGCTTCACCTGGCAACCAAGCGTACACAGCCAAGAAACTAAAGTTGCTCACATAAGGCTGCCGTTCACACCATCAAACAGCAACCTCTGTTCTCTGGCTCTCTCCCTAGCACTCTTTTCATCTACATGTTTTGGTACAGTTGTATCTTCCAGAAAAGTAGTGTCAAAAAGCAGATCACTCCTCTGTTTGCAAGGATATAATAGTAGTTATAAGACTAATATGTGCTATTTTACAGTGAAAAGTCTTGTTGAAAGCATCCAATGATGGCATGAGCCCTACAATTTGTCCATAGCTTCAGAACTAAGATTCACTTCTCCAGACCTTCTCAACATGTTTGAGGATGATCTCTGCCTCTGGAGCTAGAACAGTGAGGCTATCCATTGGCTCTGGTTAGCACTGTGGACCTATCCTATGGATTAACAGTTTGATACTACCCAGAGATATACAGTGAAGAGTTGTTTTTTTCTGGTACTTAGGGTGTAACATCTCAAGTCTACCAATCTGGTTAGGATCATTCTTGTAATAATTTATTTGATATTTACTTATTTATTTTGATTAATTGATTGATTGATTGTGCTGGAATACAAAGTCCAATTTCTCTTCTCCAATCTATGTTGACTAAGGAGTAGCATCTTTCTTCCTATACTCATTCCCTCCTACTGGTTTAATTCTCTTAACTCTACAAAGTGGGGGAAAGGCAAATATGTGACATAGGAGAACAGCTGTATATTATGAGCAGTACATCACTGAGAATCTAACAGAATAATGATAGACAACATAATGGAAGATTCAGTGCTGACTTTTATGTATTTAAAGAAAAGCATCCAAGTGTTTTGAGTTTAGAAATTAAGGTGTATTTTGAATGGCAGCAGTAGTGCACTCTTAGTTGCATTTTGAATCTTGCACAGAATTATTTAGAGCTGACAAATGATGGGAGAGACCAAAGAATGACCATCCAACACAGTCTCAAGGTGTTCTCCATACGTTTCCTCTTTTGAAAGGTCCATTCTTTTTCCCCAGTTTTGAATGTGGACTATTGCATACTTACATTTGTTCACTGAGTCACTGTGTTAATTATTATCTACTTGTTTCTAATAGAATCCACACCTCACAACATTATCAGAAATGTGCTATTTCCTAATCCTTCTTTCTTAGTCTTCCCTACTTCTGGCAGGTTGTTAAGATGAGGGACAAAGGAGTTGGATGATTCTGTCCTAGATTTCTGACATAGTAATTTTCAATATCCTCTCAGCATTTTCCCCCGTTCATTTGTTTTTGCTTTAATATGGAAGATAGTCATTTCCAAATAGATTCTTTGGTCCTACAAGGAGCTGCTAGCTGTCCTTTTTCTAAAATGCTAAAACAATAAAATTAAAATCTGTGGTAGGTTTTGCAGGCACCCTGTCCAGACCTTCCCCCTCATGATCAAACATACTCAGGGAACTTTACCTGTCTACATACTTGCAGACAAATTCTTTGTGTTCAGGCAGTAAGTCCTTCTGAAAAAAAATGGCTGAGTAGAATTCAGATCAGCTGCTTGCGCACTTCTTTTTGCTACAACCCTGAGTCTATTTGCCAGAGGATGTCAGTCCAGTAAAGCTGGTCAAGAAACTAGAACATATATCAAAATGTACAGGAGCACAGCTCAGGTAATTTCTGAAGGCAGGTAATTACCCCCATCAAGTAATCTAGAGGGAGCAAAAAATTAAATCAGACATTTCCCAGAAATTATGTTTTTTTAATTAAGTAAAACAAAGGGCAACTTAGAGGGTTCAGTACTGAAGCCTGTTCTAGAAAAAGGGCGATAGAGGAGGAATGAGCATGAGAAGGTAGCAAGCCAGAGATGAAAGTTATGGGATGCTTCAGCATTTGGGATAACGGGGAAAGGAAAGGGGCTGAAATAAAAGTTAAAAGGGTGGCAAGAGAGAGAATAATGGAAATATAGAGGCTGCACCTTCCAGTACTACATAATAAATACCTTTCAGTGTAAACATTTTTCTCTTTTTCTCTATAATTCTCTGGTTCTAGAGTGTTGTTGTTGTTGCTGCTGCTGTATCCCTTCAAAACATTATATTTTACCAGAAAATTCAAAGCAAAATGCAGTGACATCAAGCGGCTGCCAGTCCCTTAGCATCTCTGCCAGCCAGCTTTGCTGCTGCAGGCGCAGATCCCTCTCAGATATTAATGAGGTACCCAGCAGATAAGGGAGGCCAAATTCAGAAGACAGCCAGGAGTATTCTGGCAAGTGTACAGAAGCCCTAAGTAAGTAGCTCTAAGTGTATACAAGCCCCCATCCCAGTTTAACAGAAGCCCCATTGGGCAAATAAGTTCTGCTGAGCTGCCAACCAGGTCTCAAGGAGGACCATGTTTCCAGCCCCCTCTCAGCAATGAGAGAAGCCACCACAAGGAATCGCGATGGGAGTCCTGCTTCTGATTGTTGAAGCCTTGGTCACTCTTGGGAAGGGGCTGGAAATGCAATTCTCCTTGTGCACTGAACAAACTTTCTTTGCCCAGTGCAGCTGCTAGCTGTAAAGATGTGCTGAGAGGCATTGACATAGTCTTGAAGTAGAACTGTATTGTCTTACTCCAGTTATGGATCTGTAGGCTATGGATCTGTAAAGGACAGCCATTATTTTTAAAAAAAACTTAATAAAATCAGTTTTCAAATTTATTTCTTGAAAGCAATATATGAAAACTTTCAGTATGTCTTTGAAACTGTTAGGGCATTTTAAAGTGAAGGAAGTGATAGCCCATTCATCAAGCCCTTGAGTTCAGACATTTATTTTTAACTATAAAATTGTGAATTTCTGTAATGTCACATTTTTATAAAGGGACTTTTATTCTGGATAAGAACACCACTGAGGATTTTTGTCCTAATATTCTCCATGGAGGCAGAAAATGCACTCTTTGAAACCAAAGCCCTCTGTAAGGAGGGTGGGAGAGAGTGAGAGTACAGTGGAGTGTTTATATTTCAGAAACAGCTGCTTGAAAACCAAAGTCAAGACGATTGTCCCCAAAGTTTAACACAACACAGACTCTAACAGATCAATTTAATGCTTTTTGTCATGCACACACATACTGTATAATAGAGCTCCCAGTGCTTCTGTTCTTAAACACCCTCTTGTCTTGTGGCAGTGAATTGGACGGCTTAAATTTCCTCCATCGTGCACATAGATGTAGAAGCCATTTTTTTGATGGAAGTTAAATGGTTTTAATTTTCAGCATCTCATAACAAACACTGTTCAAACTTTTCCATTTGGAAAGTCCCCAGTGTGAAAAGGAGAAACATTTCATAGTTACTGGAACAGCTCAGTTAGACAACCAGAATATGTTGAACGAGATCTTTATAACCACTTTTATCCATTGGCTATGTCTTACTTTCACAGCAGTAAATCAAGAAATAAAAAGTATTTTTAAAAATGCATTTCAAAGGCTCCATATGTCTCTAGATTATACATAATATTTTCTAGGCTATAAGGACTACTTGCATTTTTAATTGATTCCTACAGTTAAAAAAATAGTGAATGTTGTTGTTAGTCATGATGACTCAAAAGGTTGATTATGATGTTCTGAATTGTGTAGAAGTTTCAAAAAAATGAATTATATGCTACTGGAGTATTAATTGGATAATTTGTCACAAAAAGGTTCACACAAACCCTTTCAAGACCACAGTCCTGAGCCTCAGTATGAGGTTGTTTTCCCCTTTAAGTAATGTGACTTGTATGATCATAACAAAACCATTGTTGCTATATGTCCCCACTGTTTTTAAACTGTTGGCAAGAGAAAGCATGAGAACCAGCATGTTGTAGTGGTTTGAGCATTGGACTACAACTCTGAAGATCAGGGTATGATGCCCTGCTTAGTCATGGAAATCTACTAGATGACCTTGAGTACTCAGCCCCAGAAAACCCCAGGATAAGATTGTCTTAGGGTTCCATAAGTCAGAAACTACTTTAAGGTACAAAACAAGAACAAAAGAAAAGCACAAATGTCTTTCCCATGGTCTGTAACAGAGGGGAATGTGATCTCATGGAAATTCCACTAACACTGCTAAAACTACCCTGTTTCCTCTTCATTGTCTTTTTTTTTCCTTTTGTGATGTATCCTTTTAGATTTTGAACCTTCAGGCAAGATCTGTTGTTTATTGATCATATGTGAGCTTCTCCACAAGCCTTCTTGGCTGAGGAATAGGATATGAAAACATTATACAGATGCTTCTGAATTTTTGTGCATTTCAGTTTTTATATCAAAATATAAAATATGCATGTTTTGATGAAGGCATTTTTCATAGCATGATATAGTGAGTACAGACTCTCCCACCACGCATCATGACCAATTGTTAACAGCTGTTCAATGGAATAGAAAGGGTTGGATTGTATTTCAGAGACCCTGCTAGATAGTTTCCCTTTAGCCTGGTACTTCAAGGCTGAGAAAGGATTTGTAGCTGGGAATGGAGAAGGGGGAAACTTTCATGGTAGCATGGTAGTTCTCATAGCCATCTGGATGGGAGATAGGTCATGTCTATGCATTTTGATTTCCTTTGTTTGTTTTGGCACCATAACAGCTGGGATGTACCCCCAGCTCAGAGACTCCATTTAGCAACCCATGGGGGTCTTGAACACCAGCCATAGGGTAGTCTGGCTAAAACTTCTTGTTCAGGAGTCCAGTTATACCACTTGCTGCAAGGAAATTCTGGATCCAATCAGCTAAAGGACTGTGTAGCTTTCACTGCTATATTTATTAATTTTGTGTATTCAAATATTTATTTCCCATCTGTATCTGAAGAACTCAGGATGGCTTACAATAAAATATTTTTAACAGATTAAAATATATTAAATAGTTTATCAGTTAAAAACTGGACAATTTAAAACCAGTTCAGACATTTTAAAACAGTGCAACTGTAGCACATGCACAGACTGGGAAAAATCAATTAGGCCTGAAGGCTTTAATAAAAAGCCATGTTTAGACTTGGCGATGAAATGCTACCAATGTTGGCACCAGTCGGGCCTCCTATAGACCATCTGCAACATTATTTACCACTAATAAAGTTTATCTTATAATAGTGATCTGTGTCGGTATTTCGTACCAAAATAAAACTTGGAAAGTCCTGGAATTACAGCCAGCGCTAGCTCAGAATACATGTTTGAATAAAATGCATATATACTGAAAATGTTCCTTTGTTCTTCATCCTTAGACACAATTACACTGCACAGTTATACCAGGTTCATACCATTTTAATTCTGATGACTATCTCCTTAGGAGTTCTCACATCTGTAGTTTGTTGTACTTAGAAGGGGCCAAGGGACCCTGCTGAAAGAATTGCGGGTTAAATCAATTTAATTCTATAGTGGAGACAGGCACTTAAGGTATGTAAATTCTAGTTCAGGGAGGGGACTCTTCAGTAAAGAACTGTTAAGCACCTCACCACTTATCCATGGATCAATTTAATGCTTTTTACCATGCTCGCACATGCTGTATAATGCAGTTCTGAGTGCTTATGTTCCAAATTACCCTCCTTCCTTGTAAGACTAAATTAGAAGAGAAGCCAATCAGTATTCCAGTTTACTTCCTGCTTGATAATAAAGGTCTTTCCTGGACTTAAAACACCTCCTCCAAACATGTCCAAATTGCCTCCATTTCTAGGAGATATAGGGAGTTTTTCTAATTTTCTACTTTGTACAGCTGCGAGATGCTATAATATCCATAATATGGCTAAAATGCAGATGAAATTTCAGGAGAGTTGCAAAGCCATCCCCACCACCACCACCACCAAACCTACATGGGCTTATTTTCATCCATAACAAATGCAAAATGAATAATATATTACTTTGGCTTAATTCTAGTTTACCCCATCTAAGCACCACATATAGACTGTTTTACATTTCTCCAGAGGATAAGCTGTTATATACATTAAGACACTAAGCATATTAGGGATTTTATCTGAAATCACAGACTTCTCCAGATCTTCAAAGTTTGTAGATGATATGGATTTGTGGAAACACACTTTACAGTGTGAGCACACAGACAGATTATAATGTGATAATAGTCAGAAAGCACCTTTCAGGTGATATTTCTATCAAGTACTGTACAGGATGAGATTTGTATGCTTATACAGTTATATCAGTTTCATAACGCTTTGTCATGACTGCATCCTAAGGAATTGTGGGATTCATACTTTGGTAAAGTATTTACAATTGTCTTCAGAAGAACCTTAGTCCTGTGTTTCTTTGATGTTGCATATATTTTGGACCTCAACACCCAGAAGCCCCAGCCAACATACTCAGTGATCAGGGATTCTCGATGTTGATGTACAAAACGTTTGGATCAAATTATCAGAGGCTGAGAATGATGTCTTCTCCCCTCAATTTCTGTTTCTAGGGTACCTTGAGTGCCTGTCTACACTATAGAAGCAAACTAATTTAATAATCTCTCTTCTCAGCGTAACTTGGTACTTTCTAAGTACCACTCCAATTTGCAAATTAGCAATTTCCAGCTGCTTTTATCGTTCTCTGAATGTTGTAGAGGGAATGAAATAAGGACATGTGTGCCATTTCCAAAGCCTGGCTGACTCACACAGACTGGAGGAAGAGGGTGGGAAGAGATAGCTGTGCATCTTATAGCTTTGTTATGCATCTTTCCCCACATTTTCTCTCTCTTTGAACTCAGAACTGGTTTTGTTGAAAAGTTTGATTCATGGATGTCATATTGACATAAGAATTATTAGGATTAAGCGCATCCAAGCTCATCTCTGCCCTGCCCCTGAAATGTCCCATTTCACGACCTACCTACCTATAGGAATACAGCAGGCCTAGATTTATGCCCCAGAGATTTCTATGGTAGTAATCATATGCTGAACTACATGATGTTTCTGCCAAGAGGTTTCTGCCTCTTCCTAACACGTCCTGGGGCAACTGAGGGAGTTAGGATTGTGTTCTAAATTAACTGAGATAGGAAAAATTTGCATAGGCCTTCATCATCATAACACTTTTAGTGTACCTAATCTTCATGTTTTTGAATAAATTGACTTTGCACATTTTAAAAATATGAAAGTGTTAGGAACACATTGGCAAGTTTTTTCCCCTCAACATACACTGAGGGTAGGCATTTTGATAATATTTCTGAAATAACCTAGTACTCTTTCATTTGAAGTAACAAAGGAAATGTTTTTGATAGCATGGGAGAGAGATTAAACTGTGTGAAGCTGTGTAAGAACAGGTGATAAGAGAGCTTTGAGAACAGTAGTGTTATTTGTACTGCTAGTTTATCATCTTCCCTCCTTTTCTGTCTCTCTGGGGATAGTTGCTAAATTGGGCATACTATGCAATGTAAAATTGTTAAGCTTTCCAAAATGTGAAAAGTTAAATAAGATGGACCTTTTGTAATGTAAATGGCAGCAGGGAAGTGTGTGTTTTGCCCAATTTAAAATACAAAGCAAGAAGAGTGCCTTGAAAGCTGTATATAATTAAATTGTTTAAATGGTATAAAATTGTTTCACAGGTCCAAAAATATATGTGTGTTTGTGTTCCAAGAGAGAAAGATTAAAGTCAAACTGCAGACTGGTAGCAAGTTATTTGTAAGTCAGTATATTGACTGTGGCCCTGAACAGACCGGCGATAAACGCTGGCATCAGGGCAGAGTGAGGGCATGGCACCCGCACATCCCAACTTCGCCTCCATTTTTTTCCATTTCATGGCAATGAGCAGAACTCTTAACATTTTTTCCATTCTTCTCTGCAGTGTGATTACCTACAATGCAGAAATGGAATTACTAGTTCCTTCCAGAACACCTTTATTTTAAATATTTCCACTTTAATTTATTATGATTTATTTCAAGATGCGAAGATCTCAGTTGTCCATGTTGCTCCATTATTTCTACTTAGCATGCCAAAAGGGCACCTTCTATGGGAAACTGTTTGTTACATATACAGTAGTCCCTCGGGTTACGAAATTAATTCGTTCCGCGGCTCCGTTCGTAACCCGAGTAATTTCGCAACCCGAAAAGGCTAGCGGCTAGCGCTGGAAAGCCGCTAACCGCGCTTTGCGGTTTGAATTTCGCGCCGAAAAAAAATTCGTAACCCGAAAAAAACATCGTAACCCGGAACAGTTTTTTCCTATCTATTTTTTTCGTATCCCGGAAATTTCGTAACGCGATCAATTCGTATCCCGGGGTACCACTGTATATGCTTCCCTTCTGTGAATGCATTCAAGGTTGTGTACAGTTCAGTATTATAATACTGGGTCCCTTATGGGAGAAAAGTGGCATACAAATGAAGTTAATAAATAAATAATAAATATACAAGAAGAAAAAGATACAAGGCACAAAATAATAAAATGATCAAACTTATCACAGACAACCTATTCAAGTACTAATGTCCTAATGCTAACCTGGTTGTCTTTTTCTGCCATTCCTTAAGCATACTTTTAACTAGCCTCTTGGAATGGTCAAGGAAAGCAGAATGGATTTTCTTGCTAAATTTCATTGAGTATGATCCCCCTTTTGGAAGAAAAGATGCAACAGATACTGCTGATTACTAGTGGGGCCCAAGAAAATGACCAAGTCAATCCTTCCCTACCATTCCAAACTTGGCCATTTTCTTGGGCTCTGCTAGTAATCAGCAGTATCTGTCACATCTTTTCTTCCAAAAAGGGGATCATATTCAATGAGGTTGAGGAAGAATATCCATTCTGCTTTCATTGAACATTCCAAGAGTGTCCACAGCCAGTGTACCTCTCAACATGTCATGCACCAAAAGGGAAATTGAGCGTTCAAAATCAGCAGTCATTCTGAGCATCCATAGGATCCCACTAGGGTTTCTCAAGAAAAATGGTTGAGAGAACTGAGGCACAGAATTAATCCTGCTATGCCTAGGAGTTAAAAGACTCAATGGGCATTGCTGTGACTGTCAGCTTGTAAGAGCAGGTTCCCATTCAAAGTATGTTACATAGCCACAGATGATCTGCACAAGACTGTTTCTTAGCCTCAGTTCATATTCTATAATGTAAGTGTG
This sequence comes from Sceloporus undulatus, assembly GCF_019175285.1. Lineage (NCBI taxonomy): Eukaryota > Metazoa > Chordata > Lepidosauria > Squamata > Phrynosomatidae > Sceloporus > Sceloporus undulatus. The sequence goes on along the minus strand of NC_056524.1, from coordinate 224,142,720 downwards.
TAAGGATGCATGCTCTAAATAAATCAATCCAGCCCCATGATAGATGAGAATGAGCTGTCATTCTAAACAATATATTTAATTCCAAAGCCAAATTCATGTGACTTTTAATTTTGAGGAAAGCTTGTGTTCTTTTATGATTGCCAGAGTTAAAAGAGCTGCTTTGGGTATATCCAGCACTTGGGAGAGAGCTTCTTCTGCCCGTCTTTGAACACAGATCACTTTAAACCCCATGACATAAAATAAACCGCTTCTGAAATTCATTTTCAGCCTCTTTTGGGAGGCTTCTGTTAGAAAAATCCAAGGTCAAAGTCAATTTGGGGACATAGAGCTGGTCATGGTGTTTTCTGGATCAGCACTTATCTTCTGATATAAAGCACCTCTTTCCCCAGTGTGTGCAATTAATGTGTGGAATTTGCCTCTCATGGCCATTTGTGGTAATAGCCAATAGAGTAATCTAATTTTTATGATGGTTTGCTGCCACACATCCGTGTACAAAATAGGTGCAATTTGATTTCCAAAAGGCTTGACATACACACATGTAGAGGTCTCCATAATTTCTTCCTATGCATTATAAAATCTCATTTTGAGAAGCACATTGGAGAGTATGAGATGTTGGGATTTAACATGATAAACACAGATGTAAGATATTCTTCATGATGATGCATATAGCATTTTTCTTAATTCTTTGTTGGTGTTACTGTATATAGGACATCTCACAGTTCATTTTCCTTCCATTTATATTATTATAAACCAAAATTCTTGAGATGTGATAGCTGTATTAATGGGAAGTGCATTTCACCCATGTGGTAATCCTGGATAGGAAATCTTTGCTGGCAACTATCCATTTCTGAAAGATGTGCATACATTTTGTGCTGAGAAATAGTAATATGATATTTGATACAGTTCTATTAATCTTTTCTTTGTAGAGGGTCCTTTTCAGAATGAGCTGAATTCTATTGTATGTATAGCATTATGTTCTCAAGAAAGTTAAGTCTAGAGAGAGAGACATACTGACTTACCCCTTCCCCCTCCCAATATAGTCCTGATGACTCTTTGTGAGCATAGGTATCAGTAAGCGACTCTTCCTCTGAGGTTTGTGACTGCTGAAAACTCTGTTCCTGTGGCGGCTGAAGGTTGTCCTCTTATGGCCTGCAGACCTGGCATGTCCTTTGGGTTCTCAGCCTCTCTATTAGGTTCTTCATTCCCAGAGTCCATCCCAGGGTCCTGGAGACAGGGCATGGCACCTGGGGAGTTAGCTCTTTTGGAGCCGAGATGAAAAGGCAGTCTCCTTTAGCAGAGTTTGCAGGAAAATGCCCTGAATCTCTTGCAGATTTCTTGGAAACTAACTTCAGTAAAGCAAAGCAAACAGATAGTATTCAAGTTACTTGACTGAATTGTTTACTAATTACTTTGAAACATTTGTACTAAATGTAAATAATAATAATAATAATAATAATAATAATAATAATAATAATAATAGGATTTATTTATATACCGCCCAATCACTGGGAATCTGAGCAGTTTACAACAGATGTGATAATAGACGGTTCCCTGCCCTCAGGCTTACAATCTAAAAGACACGACACAAAAGGAGAAGGGAATGGTGAGGGGGGAGGGGATGCCTTTGGTTTGTCAGGACTTAGGCAAAGTTACAGGTGAGGAGGAACTCAAGAGAACTGGCTCCCACCTTCTTGAAGGAAGGAGGAAGACAGAAAGGAGGGAGAGTGAGGAACTGGCCACAGACACCTGGGGTCACATGGTCACATTGCATAGAATTGGTGACCATGCATTACAAGCTATATCTAAGTAAATGAGGAGAGTTTGAGAGCAAGAATAAATGGAAAAGAGGCATGCAAGAAAACCTTATACTTCCTAAATCCCCTACAGCTCTGAGAGCATATGGGAGAATAGAGTACAAAGAGAGAATGCCCAATTGGAGCAGATTTTTCCAACAGACTCTGAGGACACCTGAAAGATGAACTTATGGGAAAGTTGATGTGGGAGCAGACATAAGATCAGTCTGTCTGGTCAATTTTCCTCCACACATCCCTCAAATTATACCATGAATCAACCTAGTGACCCTCTAAGGATAGCAAGTCAATAATGAAAATATGATATGCATAAACAGAAGATCAAAAGCAACAATCTGGCACAATTACATGGTATTTAGACTGTAAAATCTAGTGATCAGGAGAAGCACCTGCCATCATGCAAGAAGAAAGTCAACTTGTTTTGCTGAGTTAGTGATCTTGGAAAATTCCACACTGAACTTTCTGGAGAATAAATGTTGTTAAGCTTCCAGCATTTAAGACTGGCACTACTCATTTACAGATCGTGCTTAGAGGAGAATTGTTCAGTATATCAACAGCTTTATGAACAGCTTGAGAAATGGCTTTGAAATACTTGTCTACAGTTAACTTCTTTGAGCTAATCTAATTCCTCATAAACTGGTCAGAAAATCGAGTAATTTTGTTTTTTCACTCTCTCAAGCACATTCTCTCTGTCTCTCCATGCACTCACCCATGCTCCAACTTTCTCCTTAAGTGAAATCTTCAGATTGCCCAAGAAAATGAAAAGACATGTTCTTTATTGAACTAAACCAAAGATGTAATCAAGAATTATGTCATTGACTGGAATAAATTTTTTTCTTTGTTTTGACCTATAATTGTGGGAAAGTTGTCTTGAATACAGGGATTAGCAACAGCAGTGAGTCTGGGGTCCAGTTTTCTGCCCCAGGACTCTCTGGAGGCTAGGGAAATTGCCAAAAATTCCCCCCAAATTACCTGGAATTAGTCAGAAATACACCTCTGATTTTGAAAACCTAGGTTTTTAAAAATGTCAATCAGTATTTTAAGTGAGGCATGGTAAATTGTCTCTTCCAAGTGAGGCAATTTACCATGTTTTTTCAAGAAAAAGGTAAAAGGGGGGGGTGGCACTGAGGAGCACACTTCAGCCACACATATTGAATCATAAAGAAGGTTTGTATTCATGGGTGTCCCATATCTATACAGATGCTTCTGATCTTTTTTTAAAATGTTATCACATGTCCCTTTAACTGTGGCCAAGGTGTTCGTAAAGATTTGTGAACAGCTTCAGTATTGTTTTTAAATTAGTTCTATGGGAATATCTACACAACAGACTTTAAACTGGCATACTTTGGCCACATAATATGACTCACTAGAAATGACAATAGTAAGGTAGACGGAAGAGAAAGACCACCTTCCAGATGGATAGACTGGAAGGAAACCATGGCCCTGAGTCTACAAGACCTGAGCAGGGCTACTGATGACAGGGAGACTTGAGTCTATGTTCATAGGGTTGCCATATGATGAAGTTAACTTGAGAGCAGTGAACAATAATGCCTATTTCAAATCTCCAAGCTTATTATTTGGAGATAAGCAAGAATGACATCATGAGGCCTATTGTTTTGGGTGACAGTTTTTGCTTTTGACAGTTTTTGTTGTTTGCTTCATTTAACAATAGAAAGATGTGGATTCAGTTCTATTCAGTTTCAAAAGCTGTGCAAAGTTTGCATTTGTGCAAAGTCTAACTGCTTGATAGTCCAGTCATATGTAAATGTCTTGGTACCAATCATGTCATGAGTCTGTTTGTGTGTGATGGTGGTGATTTTTTTTAGGACAACAGTACCCATTGAGGAAAGATTTAACACTCTCCATCTAGTTGTGATTTTGTTAAAACTGCCATGCCACACAACACACACCCCACTGCAATTATGGACAGAAGGGAAGATTCCGAATAGCTCCTTTCTTTCTATTGCTGATTGCAGCCCCAGAGAGAGGAGATGACCCAGAGATCATGAGTAAACAGGGGGAAATAAAATCTCCAAGCCCATGTTCTGTGGTTCTGGTAAAAAAAATCAGGACATTGAGAACCTGCACTTATTATTAAAAATACTCAAGAACCCTGGTATGATTTGAAGTAGTGACACAACATTTTCCCCTTCCAAGGCCTTAGATAAAGCTCTGACCTCAGAGGGAAATCTCTGAGTCTTCTTCACCCCTCCCAGCCCGATATAGTCTTCTTTAGTGGCTTCACATCCATTACCTAGGCCTGATTTCTGACTACAGAGCAGCAGGGAAGGGTTTTGAAGTAGTAGAATCATAGAATCATAGAATCATAGAGTTGGAAGAGATCACTAGGGCCATCCAGTCCAACCCCCTGCCATGCAGGAAATCCAAATCAAAGCATCCCTGACAGATGGCCATCCAGCCTCTGTTTAAAGACCTCCAAGGAAGGAGACTCTATCACCCTCCGAGGGAGTGCATTCCATTGTCGAACAGCCCTAACTGTCAGGAAGTTCCTCCTAATGTTCAGGTGGAATCTCTTTTCCTGCAGCTTGCATCCATTGTTCCGGGTCCTGTTCTCTGGAGCAGCAGAAAACAAGCTTGCTCCCTCTCCAATATGACATCCCTTCAAATATTTAAACAGGGCTATCATATCGCCTCTTAACCTTCTTTTCTCCAGGCTAAACATCCCCAGTTCCCTAAGTCGTTCCTCATAGGGCATGGTTTCCAGACCTTTCACCATTTTTGTCGCCCTCCTTTGGACACGCTCCAGTTTCTCAATGTCCTTTCTGAATTGTGGCGCCCAGAACTGGACACAATATTCCAGGTGGGGCCTGACCAGAGCAGAATACAGTGGCACTATTACTTCTCTTGATCTAGACACTATACTTCTATTGATGCAGCCTAAAATAGCATTGGCCTTTTTAGCTGCCGCATCACACTGTTCACTCATGTTCAACTTGTGGTCTACTTGGACTCCTAGATCCCTTTCACACATAGTTTCATTCAGCCAGGTGTCACCCATCCTATATCTGTGCATTTTATTTTTCCGCCCTAAGTGCAATACCTTACATTTCTCCGTGTTGAATTTCATTTTGTTAGCTTTGGCCCAGCTTTCTAGTCTATTCAGGTCATTTTGAATCTTGATCCTGTCCTCTGGGGTATTAGCTATTCCCCCTAATTTGGTATCATCTGCAAATTTGATAAGTATGCTCCCAATTCTGTCATCCAGGTCATTGATAAAGATGTTGAATAGCACTGGGCCCAGGACAGAGCCCTGTGGGACCCCACTGGTCACTTTTCTCCAGGATGAAAAGGAGCCATTGTTGAGCACCCTTTGGGTTTGGCCGGTCAACCAATTACAGATCCATTTAACAGTTCCTTTGTCTAGCCCACATTTTACAAGCTTGTTTGCAAGAATGTCATGGGGAACTTTGTCAAAGGCCTTAGTGAAATCAAGATATACTATATCCACAGCATTCCCTTCATCTACCAAGCTGGTAATTTTATCAAAGAAAGAGATCAGGTTTGTCTGGCATGACTTGTTTCTCTGAAACCCATGTTGACTTTTTGTGATTATGGCATTGCCTTCTAGATGTTCACAGACTCTCTGTTTAATGATCTGCTCCAGAATCTTTCCTAGTACTGATGTCAGACTAACTGGACGATAATTGTAGTAGTGGCAGAGGAAGAAGAGGGACCTGGATCTACCAGCTGTACACCTCTCTTGTCCCCACCACCCAGCAAACCTCAAACATAGAATGAGATTTAGACCACTTATGAGATTAATTGCATTTGCTTTCATTTCTTTCAGAGTGAGGGTATCTTATGATTAAGTAAGTACCGTAAGTTAATTATTTTTTTAAGACTCACAAAGGAGGAACTGGCTTTGTTGTGACTTCTCCCCTACCATCAAGAAGGGAAAGTGTTAGAACCTTCTGTGTTGGAGTGTTCTATCATTAGGACCCTTTCTCCTTAATATCATAGTCTTTGAAGCTTACCACAATGGGCTTGAGGGTCGTTCTCAGAACGGAATGAAAGGGAATGGAACGAGTGGGGGATGGATTTTACTGCACACACCAGTCCCTCGCTCGTTCTGTTCCCCCTCTCTTCCATGCTCACTGAACAGTTCTCAAAAATTGCCCCCTCTGGAATGGAATGGGTACAGAAGAGAGGGGGAACGGAATAAGTGAGGGACTGGTGTGTGCAGTAAAATCCATCCCCCACTCGTTCCGCACTCGTTCCTGCTCCTTCTGTTCTGTTCTGAGAACGGACTGAGGAAGAACAGTGCAGTAAACTCCTTTGTGTTACTTATAATTAGTCCATTAGATAGGTTAATACAGTGTGAAACAATGCCTGAATTTGCATAGCTTAACTTTGCAAATGAAACTTATCTTCACTGGCAGATCAAAACTGTTGCCACAGATGAGCTAACTTGTAGATAAGTTCTTCTAAATCAATAGTGATTGCCTCCAAGTCATTATCATTAGAATAGGAATTCAGGTTCCAATCACATTAGCTCATAGAGGTGTCTTCAGAAGAGAGGACCATGGAGCAAAAATGATTTTTTTTCTCCCCTCTCCTTCTCTCCATTACATAGTACTTTTCTATATAGCTCAGATATTGTGATTGACCCAACAACATTAAAATTGCTGCACATTATTTTCAAATAGAGCTTTTCAAGAGAGAATCAAATAGAGGCACAGGGAAGAAATGCCATATTAAATGAAATCTGGGTTTTAACAGGGCTGCCTTACCATTGGAGCCATTCGTGTCCACATTGGACACTAGATATGTGAGGTCATGAATCCTGCCAGTTATATAATGTTGTTATTATATATGCCAGGAATGGGGAGAGGCTTTTATGGGATTTTTTGCTTCTTCTGCCATCTCAACTTGGCTAGCCTTAGATACTATACACAACCATTCCTCTTGACACGTAGGAGTGGCACTTGCTGCTGTGCCGCAGGCCAGCCCTGTTTTTCAAAGAAAGATTCCAGAACACACATTCAGGCATCCAGTACTAAAATTCCCTCTACTGTGCTTACTGTCTTAGCACTGAACAGTCTGGAGACCTATAAGCAAGGAAAGGATTTGTTTGTCCATCATTATGCCAGTTCCTCTGCAGGTGCTCTTTGGCTGCTGCTTCACAGCATCGTGTACGTGCCTGGATCAGTCAGAAACAGGTGGTTCTGCAGATGTTCACCCACTTTCTGACACATGCAGTGCATCTGCTTCTGCTATAGCTTTCCCCTGTTGATCCCAAATGTCTGTGTATATGCATCCCATCAAACTAACCGTTGGAAGGAAAGAGGATGGAAAAACAGTAGAGCCATAAATTGGGGACCAGGGGAGAGCAGGGAAAAGTGAACTAGCAGTTCATTCTCACCAAGGCCCCTGCCTTTTTGTTCTTGTTTCCTTTTTTCTTCTCCCGGATCAATAGCTTGAGAAGGGATGAGCAGCAGATCACCCTCTCCCTCCTCACAGTGCTTTTCATTGCAATCCACATATTTTGTGTGGAATGTTTAGTTTGCTCCTAATTGATTTTCTAGTTCACTTCTCCTGTGCTCAAACTCCTATTTGACCTGAGCTTACCTTTCATTCTGTGTTTTACTCATTGTATTTCATGAGTCCCACACCAAACACAGCACCCCTACTGCCCTTTTGACATAAACATATATTTGTGTCTTTTACCAAAGAGAATAGAATGTTAGAACCCTGTTGCACATATCAACACTATGGACATGACAATATCCTTGATGCCTTTCATTCGGGGCATGGTAGGAATATACAACCTTTTTTTTTCTCTTATAGCACAACATGGTGCATGATGATATAAGTCACCAACCAGAATTTAAACAGAATAGTATAGTATTATTTATATAGTATAGTATTATTTATATAAGGAAATAATGACCATCACTGTGTCCTCAATTGATTCAATGAGAGAGGAGCACAGTATAATACTTTCATCCTACCATTTGAAGTGTTCTCATAGTATTTTAGTATACCTATTAAAATCTCTGTAAGACATCTTTCAAGAGTTCACATCCCCACTTGGGCGTAGAAACTGACTGGGTGTCATTGGGCAAGTCATCCTTTCTTAGCCTCAGAAGAAGACAAAGACAAACATTTGAACAAATCATACCTTACCATTGCCATTAGTCAGAAACAACTTGAAGGCACACAAGAACAACACAATATTGAATCAAACAGTAAATTTCAGGAGGTCAGTAGTATTAATTACTATTACAGTGGACCCTTGTTATACGCTGGGGTTTGGTTCCAAGATCCCCCGTGTATAACAAAATCCGTGTATGCTCAAGTCCCATTAAATATAATGACATAGCACAATGGTGTCCCTTATAAAAAAATGGAAAATCAAGGTAAATTTATACTTTTTTGGAACATTTTCAAACCGTGTATGCTTGAATCCGTGTATAAAAAATCCATGTATAAGAAGGGCCGACTGTAGTCTAATTGACACTGATATTGTCTTCATTTCAGCTAAAACATGTCTTCTTTATAAATCCTCTGGAGGTCTAAAGATGTTAGCTTGATTAGATTTTGGGGTTATGTGTTAAAATGAGTTAAAAGCACTCCAATGGCTGCCAGTTAGTTTCTAGGCAAAATACAAAGTGTTGGATATTACCTTTAAAGCCCTACAAGGTTTGCGCCCATGTTACCTACCAGTTTGCCTTCTCCCATACAATCCAACCTGTACACTTAGGTCCTCTGGGACATGTTTGCTCCAACCAACCAGGACTAGACTGATAACGGTTTCCCAGAAGACCTTTTCATCTGCTGCCCCCAGAGTGTGGAATTACCTGCCAGAACAGATTCAACAGTTGAAAATGCTGACTGAATTTAAAACAGCATGAAAGACCTACAGTGCCCCCTCCCCTTATGCGGGGATCCATTCCTGATCCCTCCGCATAAGGGGAATTCTGTGTGTGCTGGAGCACCATTGGAAGTAATGGGGCTTGTGCCCGTGGCAGTGCACAGTGTGTGCCCTCTTAGTTCTTCCGGGGCGTGCAACAGGCTCTTCCGGCGCTGAAAGCCACATATGGCATGCCCGTGTAAAACGCAGGTGCGCTCTACCTCTTCTGGAAGACCTATCCTGGCAGTTCTAAATCATGACTTTTTAATTTGTATATGAATTCTTATGAATGTATTTTAATGATTTTATAGTGCTGTATTTTAACTGTGGGTTTATGTACTTTTAATTGTGTGCTTTTAATTGTGTACCCCACATTGAGGTGAGATAGAAAAGATATTATTATTATTATTATTATTATTATTATTATTATTATTATTATTTTGAATTACTTTCTTATCTGTACCCTGCTCTGAACTTGCAATACAGAGAAAGAATATAAATATTTTAATTAATAAATAATAAATATGTAATCAAATGCAACAGTTTAACATTGGTTGTAGTGCCAATGCCAGGCTATTTTTCTCCCTTGGCAAGACAAATTACTTGTACCTCCCCTCAAAATTGCTAACTTCAGTTTTCAGAAACAGATGTCTTGCAGAAAAAATCAAAACATAAAACTTGAAACTGTTAAATTTATTTTAAATTAAAAAAAAAACAGTAACAGAACAATATTTTATTAGCTCTTTAGGAAATGCAAATAAAAAAGCATAAATAGCTGCATTTTTACAAGGGTTAAAAACTAATCTGTGTAATACGGTGCCCTGCAAAGCTCAGTACTGCACCCTTCTGAGGTCTGCGCCTTAGGCAGCTGCCTGGCTAACCTAATGATAACATTGGCCCTGGTTGGTTGCTCTGTTAAAATTATCCAAGTTTTACTCATAAAGATACACAGTGGACAATTGGCACATCCCTGTTTGAGCTGATGCAAATGAGGAGTGCCTTTAAGCAGAGAAACAATCTCTCATCTAGCAGCAGGAAAAAGAATGCTAACTCAGAATGGCACTGAAAACTTTGAAATGTTCATGGTCTTGTAAAGGATGCTTAAGGCAAGATATAACTCTGAAATTAATGCATGCATATTAAAAATTGGCTCCAGGGTTCAGCTAGGAAAAGTTTGCTTAGGATAAGTAAGTAGGAGGGTGCTCTTGGAAATTGGAATTTACAGTCCAAATCCTAGTTCTTTGTAAATTAGTTTCTCATGCAACGTAGACTGCTTATTCTGTAGCTTCTTCGAATGTAAATAGAAATGGCAAATTGTTTAAAGCACCTGTGTTCCTTCCCAGTGTGATGATCCATGATCATCCACTTTGCAAACAAGTCTTCCCATCACACTCAGCTTCCTTGGACAGAACACGCCTCCTCTTACTTTAGCACTTTTTTGTAACAGTCATAGATGGTAGCAGTCATGAATTATTTCTTTTTAAAAAGTTAACATTTTAATGAATATATACTAGAACCCCAGATAACCTTGCATTTCCAAAAAGGGGGGATATAATTCACTGGCCTGTATTTCAAGTATGTTGTAAGATTCAGCAAATAAATATATACAGAGTGCTTTGATCAGGAACACTGGTATTTATTATGGTTACACATTTGCTGAGTTCATTTGATGGACTTTACTCACTCATACCAGATGTTACTAATCCTGAATTTATTTCTTTGAACTAAAGATGGCACCAAGCTCTAACAAAACATATTTTTACCCTGAGTGTGACACTGGTCCATGGTGAAATGTTCACATTAATAAGAGTTATTCACCACTTTCTGTCACAGCACAACATATACTTGTATTCCTATTGGTCACAGCATCTCTAAATATGACACACATGCATTGCAACCTGTAGGCTTCACTTTCTACTACAACTTTCATTATTTGAATATTCTTCTCCTGGTTCCAATAAGTAATGGCATGGGTGGGGGCTTCAAAGAGACACTCTTGTATCAAGTTGTAGCAAGAAAAGCTGTAGCAAGGACCAAGTTCTATGGATCCTATCAATGACATTATTACACACCAGAGAAGAGGCTGAGCCAAACTCAGTCTGGATCATGTTTCTGGGTTCCAGAACATGTCTCTGAAGTTAATATGGTTGCTCTGGTTTAATTCCAGAGGGATTTGTGTGTGTAACTAGGGTTGCCATAACCCGGCTGCAACCGGGAATTTCCCGATTTTGGGGGCTCCGGGCCCCTCCCGTCACGGGTGCCGCCAAAAACCGCCCCCCCCCCAGTTTCAGCCGGGTTGCTGCAGCCTGCAGGGCCTCACTGGCCTCCTCCTCCTTCTCGGGGAGGCGGGGAGGAAGAGGAGGGCAGCGAGGCCTGCCTGGGGCGGAGGAGGCGAAGCTGGAGGCAGCGCCTCCCCACGTGCCCGCGCCACCCTCCTCCTCTGCCCCCTCGCCCCCAGGCCGCACTCCCACCTGCGTGGAGGAGGCAAAGGCAGACGGAGCCAGCGCCTCCTGCGCGCGGGCGCACAGGGAGGAGGAGAGGGGGCGGAGGAGGCAGGGGAAGGTGGCGCGGGGAGGCGGGGAGGGTGGCGCACCCGCGCACAAGAGGCGCTGCCTCTGTCCGCCTTCACCTCCCCGCGCGGCCGCGCCACCTTCCCCTGCCTCCTTCGCCCCCTCTTCTCCTCCCCACACGCAGGAAGCGCTGGCTCCGTCCGCCTTTGCCTCCCTGCGCGGCCGCACCACTCACCTCCTCCTCCTCCTCCGCCCCCTCTTCCCCAGGCCACGCGGCCATGGGGAGGAGGCGAAGGTGGAGGCGGTTTGCCTCCTGCACATGGCCGCGCGCCATGCTCCCCGCCTTGCACGCGACCGCACCACCCTCCTCCTCTGCCCCGTCCGCCCCAGCCCCCAGGCAAATGGAGGAGGGGGAGGAGGTGGAGGAGGAGGGGGAGGAAAAGGAGGAGGGGAAGGAGGTGGTGAGTGAGTGGCCAGAGGCCTCAAGGTGGGTTTTTTTGGGGGGTGCTTTTAATGCTAACAAGTCTCCCTTGTTTTTACAATGATAGTGTGATGATGATGATGATGATGATGATGATGATGATGATGATGATGATGATATGAGTCAGCTTGAGAGGCATGCAAGCACTGTTTCTGAAGCCGAGAGAGTGTGACTTTCCAAAGTGCCTTTTCTGTGTGTTTTTGGTTCTGAGGCAAGGCCAATGTAAATTGCTGTGATTTTTACAAACTCATGTGCAGTGAAGAAAAACCAAAGTCCCTTGACACACACTTCTGAGAAGTACACTTGGTGCAAGAACGGTGAAACCACCTTGACATGTTCAATATGCATAGCCATGTTAAACCATGCTAAGTGTTAAACCCAAGGGGTTTGGTTATGGAATAAGCCTCTGATGCAAGAGATTGCCATGTTAAGTAAAGCCATGTTCAATGCCCAAATGTGCTGTTGTGTGTGTTTTGGAATGGAGGTTGGGGGTGTTTGGCCAGAAAGGGAAGTCCATTTCTGCCATCTGTCTAGAAATCATGCCCAAATGTCCTCCATTTTGATCATGCCTAAGAAACAGGCATTTATATTAACATTTTTTTAAAAAAATCATCAATTTTTTTTGCGTGTCCTCCATTTTAAAAAAAAATGTATCCTACATTTGAAAAATTTGTCCTACATTTGTCCCGGTTTGGAGGTCCTGACTTATGGCAACCCTATGTGTAACCACCCATGTCTGTGGAGAATGCATACCATCTGCATACACTTCTACATTTCACAGATGAAAACCAGGCCACATGTGATGAAACAACATACAGCCTGGGGATGTGGATAAGACTTGGGGAGAAGTAGTATTTAATGAATTTCTTTCTAAAATGTAGAAGATGGATTAAGACCTACTAATAGACCTTTAGGTAATTTGCTGCAGATCAGCAGGTTTATGATTCCCAACTATTTTAACATCCATAACAAGAAAATGACTCTTCCCACTCAAATTAGGCTGTTAAAATGAAGAAAGCTTAGGTTACAGAAGAGTTTAATTGATGTAAAACGTCTGCAAGCTCAGTACTATTCTGGGACTAAAAACAAATTTCAAGCTCCCGAAGGTGCACAGAAGTACTCTCTTCTGCAGTTCCAATTGCATGTCTTTTACACCTGTCTCTGGTTAAATTAAACATCTTGTCGTTTTAATTAAAAAACAAAGCAGGTCCAAGCTTGAGGTCTAGTCATGCCATATTTCAATCAGACACCAAAACTGAGGTGAAGCTCTTTCTTTCATTGGTTGGGTACATAGAACTGGATAATCCTTGAAAGTCTCCTCCCTTTATATTTAAAGACTTGCACCAAGATATTCTAAAAATAGCATTTCTTTGGACTTCTAATTACTTACTATTCCAGGCCTTAGAATTCACTAGTCCAGTGTGTTTTAAAAGAAAATACTTCCTCAGCGGAAATGTCAACAGTATACAGATATGAAATTTACTCACTTTTGTTACTTATGAAGTGGGTGATGATGTAGCACTTTAATGTCTGCCATGCAATTTCACTTAAAAGCAAATGTTTTGCAAGGTGTGAAGTATTCTTTTTAAAACAGAGTAATACTGATGTTATAAGAGCTGTTTGGGCTCACTCACACACACAAACGTATTAATTTTTGGTATATTCTCTTAAATAGGATTGTTAGTTTATGCACACAAGTTCCTGTTGGGAGCAGTGGCATGGAAAAGAAGTTTTAGCATCTTTTAATCCCGACAGCCTTTTGTCATACTGATTTACACAGTTATTTACATACATTATTCTGAGGGTTTAAACAGTCAGAAGAATTGTGAGTGCATTTGAATTTAACTAGTGCCTTTGCCAGCACCCTAACATTTTTATGAAACAAGTATCAGCATAATTTGAATGGATAATTTTGTCCATCTTCTTATTTTATTTTATTTTCCAAACAGAATTTGTGGCTTGTTTCCAGATGCATGATAACCTAAGATAAATATGGAACTGTGTCTTGCAAGTGTGGGAGTGTTGTGAGAATGTAATTTAGATACCTGCTTTGAGGAAGACACTGTCATAGATATGGGTATAAACTTGATTTTGCTTTTATGTATGAATAAATGAACAGTAGTGATTAATGCTGCCTTTTCAGTGTCCGAAACATATTGGAGTATATCTTTTCCACATTGCCATGTCATGTGCATATGTGTGCACTTCACCATCAATTCACCTGTCAACATATGGTGATCCCTTGAATTTCATAGAGTTTTCTTAGGCCAGGAATACTCAGAAGTGGCTTTGTCTGTTTCTTCCTCTGAAATATAACCTACAGCACCTGATATTCATTGGTGGTCTCCCATTCCAGTACTAACTAGCTCTGACCCTGCTTAGCTTCCAAGATCAGATGGGATCTGGTGCCTTTATACTATTTAGGTCATGATGGGCCCTAGTAGGCTAATCCAGAGAGTGGGTGTGGTGTAGTAGTTTGAGCACTGAACTACTCCTCTAGAAACCAGGGTTCAAATTCCTGTTCAGCCATGAAAAATCACAGAGTCACCTTGGGCAAATCACACTCTCCCAGCCTTAAAGGATGGCAAAGCCAAACCATTCTGAAGAAATCTTGCTAAGAAAAATTTGCCATAAGTAGGAAACAAGGACACACAACAACAGTAAGGCTAATCCAAACTTAGTGTGAAGGGCCATCTTCAAACTGACTCTTGTACAAAACTTTCTGGAGATCTCTGATTCTTCTACTGATTTGTTTACATTGCCTTATTTTTTTTCTTTGTGCAGGTTATTTCCAGGATTTGTTAAACAAGTCAGAGAAGGCTCTATATGAAACATTTCCTGGTATGTATGGAGATCTATACCTTCAGAACATAAAACTTTTCAAAGACTTGTATAGTGAACTGAGACGTTATTACCGTGGTTCCAACATCAACCTAGAAGAGGCCCTCAATGAGTTTTGGACTCGTTTGCTAGAGCGGCTCTTTAAGTTCATGAATCCTCAGTACCACCTTCCTGATGAGTATGTGGACTGCATGGTGAAGCATTCTGAGCAGCATAAACCATTTGGAGAGGTTCCAAGGGACCTGAAGCTGAAGGCAACAAGGGCCTTCATTGCAGTCCGATCCTTTGTGCAAGGACTTGGAGTGGGCAACGATGTTGTTCGAAAAGTCTCTCAGGTAGGTCCTTAGGTACAATTCCTTTGTGGTCTCCCTTTCTGAGAAAGTCTCAAGATTCTATTTATTCTTAATTGTTACTGTAGCAATTTTTTTGCACATATTGTATAAGATGGACAAGAGTTTGGTGGAACATCACACATGACCTAAATGACATTTCCAAACATTATAAGGAAAGACTGTTATCAAAGTGGCTTCTATATCTTTAAAAATATTGCTGGGGATGACATTTAAACCACTGAATATTTGCACTTTTGTTATGAAAAATGCCTTTTTTCTCTCTCTTACTTAATGCTGAGACACATCCATACCATACCATTCTTCACAGCATGCATCAAGAATGCATACTGTAATTTAAAGACTGTGCTTTTGTTGGTTTATCTCCCTATGAAAAGTTATATTGTTTCTTAGCACAAATGGCATGCACTGTAATGGGCTGTATCATTTCTAGCTTATTCTTTAGAGTGCAGGTGCAAGGATTGAGTTGAAGGAAACAGTGGGCAGAAGGCTGATATCACTTACATATTTTATATCACAAAACCCACTGGTATTGAAGAAGAATCAGGGTGTGACTAAACTGAATGCTCAAATTGTACTATCAACTGATGTCATCAGACAGAAGGGTTAGGGGAAAGGAGTGCTCTTTGATGCTCTAAGTTCAAACTCAAGAAAGGGAAACATTCCAATCAAAACAGTGGCCAAAACTTTGATTTATGAATTGCACATTAGAAATTTATTCAAGAGTGACAGGGCTTTTATACATTTTATTAGCATTGTGCTCTCACAACCGATCAAGCTGTTTTAAAAAAAACCAGAAAAATGACATAACTGAAATTGGAATTTTTAAAGGCCTTTTCATATTTTTTGTTTCATTCTTTTTTCTTTTGACATTTCAACCTAATATGCATTGTAACATATGCCATGTGCTGAGTATGAAGAAATACGTTGACCACTTGAATGAGACATTATCTTTCTTCACTTCCTTCTGTATTTGTAGAATTGGGAGTGGGAAGGATGAACCACTGTTTGAGCATCACTGGTGTGGGTTCCAAGCACATATTTCAGGACTTCTATACACCAGCACTCTTTCTAGCAATACTGTATAGGGGTTCTGATGTACCATTTGTTTCAGTGGATGCAACAAGAGTCAAGTGTCCTTGGTTCAAAGAGGTCTGCTTATTCAAATGGATTGCAATAGATTCCCCAGGAAGTCTCTCTTAATTTCTCCATTGCCTCTAGTTTCAGGACTGGCAGGGGGAGGGGAATATAGGAGGAGGCAGTGAGGTTGAATGCATACTTTGGATGTGTTGTAGCGGCTGACAAGATCACATAAATTGTAGCAAGAATTGCATGTCCACTTTGTGTTCTCTAAAGGTGTTCAAGAGTAGGAGAAACAACTGTCTGCTGACAGTGGAGCCTTCACTTCCTGTTTCTCCTTCTCTTGGCTAGGCTTGTTTCTTCCTCCTTTCTATCTCTCATTCTCTTCCTTGTTCTGTTGTTGTTGTTGACTACCCTTGAGTGGGCCTCAACTAATGATGACCCTGTGGATGGGACATCTCCAAGACTCCCTGCCCTCCACTGTTCTGCTCAAGTCCCACGGATCCATGCCCATGACCTCCCTAATTGAGGCCAGCCATCTGGTGTGTGGTCTTCCACTCTTTCATCTGCCCTCAAACTTTCCCAGAATTATTGTCTTTTCTAATGAGTTGTGCCTTCTCGTGATGTGGCCAAAGTGCAACAACCTCAATTTGGTCATCTACATGTTTCCATTTGTTTGTCTTTTTGGCTGTCCACAGTATCCTCAGCACTCTTCTCCAACACCACATCTCAAATGAGTTCATTTTCTTTTTATCCACTTTGTTCACTGTCCAGCTCTCACTTCCATACATAGTGATTGGAAATACCATGGCTTGGAATTCTAGGAATTGTAGTTTGTTGTGGCCCCAGAGCTCTCTGATAGAGAAGGTTAAATGTCTCACAAAACTACAGTTCCCAGAATTCCACGGCATTCACCCATAGCAGTTAAAGTGGTGTCAAACTGGATTATTTCTGCAGTGTGAATGCATCCATAGGTTACCTTCACTTCTAAAAAATTACTGCTAGTTACTAGATAGGCATCCTCCTGCAGGTACAGTGGGCCCTTGTTATCCACAGGGGATCTGTTCCGGATCCCCCCACAGATACAAAAATCAGCAGATGCTCAAGTCCTATACAGCTGCGCCACCATTGAGGAGAATGGCACTTTGCCCCCCACCCCCGAAGCCTACCTCACCGTTCTCACCACATCAGGCAGCAGAGGCGGTACCAACTTTTCCTCCTCTTTCCTGCCCCTTCCTCCTCTTCCCCTTTCCCCCCTCCCATTGCTGCTGCCATGGCTCTTGCTCCTTTTCCTTCACCCTTTCCTTCCTCCTCTTCCCCACCTTCTCCTCTTTTTTCCTCCTCCTCTTACCTCTCCCATCACTGCTACTGTTGCTCTTCCTCCCCCTTGTTCTTCTTCCTCTTCCTCCCTCCTCCTCCTTTCTCCTCCTCCTAACCACTTCTGTCACCGCTGTTCATCGTCCTTCTTTTTCCTCCTTTCTCCTCTTCCTCTTTCCTCCTCCCATTGCTGCTGCTATGGCTCTTCCTACTTTTCCTTCTCCTTGTCCTTCCTCCTCTTCCTTCTTCCTTTTCCTCCTCTTAACCCCTCCATCCCTGCTGCTCTTCCTACTCCTTGTCCTTCCTCTTCCTCCCTCCTCCTCCTTTCTCCTCCTCATCTTCTCCCCTCCGTCACTGCTGCTCATCCTCTTCCGCCCTTCACCACCACTGCTGCCACCACCCCACCCAGGCCTGCCATGCTCAGATGCTCAAATCCATACATGGCAAGTCCACAGATAAGGAGATGTTTAGCTTTAGTTCAGAAATAAGAGGATGCTGGAGGATGAAAATGTGGATTTATATCTTTCCATGTGTCTTGCTAGCAGAGATTTATGCTGATCTTCACTTCTTCTAAAATAAATCTGATGCCTAAAGCCAGCAAATTAGTTTGTATTTACACCTGCAAACAAGGATATGTTTCAGTCCATTATGTTCCTCCTCATTACAGCTATGATGATCCTCTACCTGTAAATCTAGTACCAAGAAAACAAGGGAAACTGTGCATTTCATAACAGGGCCTCTGAGAGAACCAGTACATAGTTGGAGAACTAGAATATGTCACTGGCCACATGTCAAGCAGGACTATGAAATTTATTTATTTTTTAATGACCTCTGCCTTCACTTTTTGCCCAAATTGAAGTTCTGTTCTTGCCACCATCTGCCAAACCCAATTATCATTCTAAAATTTCAGCCATCTAGCTCCTTTTCTTGATTTGTGTCTTAGTAATCTCTGGGTATCATGGAAGCTCTGGTGGCAAATGAAAGGTATGTGTGCAGGCTTGTGTCAAGAGAAAATAAACTGGAAACTGTCTTATGATTGCATGTTGAAATAGACCCAGCTACTCAACTGTGCCCATAACCTCACGGTCTCTTCTCCAGAAATGGCAATATGGAATTATGTTTCTTAATAATCAGTAAAACTCATTCTTAGTGAAGGGGACTCATTCTGTTAGATTTTAGATTTTCATAATTAGGCCTGAAGCTTCCTGGTTATTTGGATTAAGAACACTAAAAAAAATTCCTTTAATTGTGTCACTAAGGAGATTATCGCATTGTATTTAAAGTGACTTATCCCTGACAGGATACAGTCGTGTTTAATTTTAAAACTGGGTGTTATTGTACACAGCCACAGCTGGTTGAGTACAACCCGTATGCAGCCCAGATCCCAGCCGTGATTATCTAGTGACTTTTCAAAAACGGCAAGCTCCCGTTTTTGAAAAGCTGCAGGATAAGCATGGCTGGGATCCAGGTTGGACTTGCCCAGCTGCAGCTGTATGCAATAATATCTGGTTTTAAAACTAAGCATGACTGTATCCCATCAGGGTAAAGTTGCTTTAAATACAATGTGATAATCTCCAAAAACAGCACTAAGGTGTCTCTGTGCAATGGCTAGTGGATTCTCCTCAAGAATACCTCAACTTCTGTGGCTGAAGTAGTGCATGCTTTTTTCTAAGGGAGCATTTTGTATTACATACAAGATGACATACTTTTTTGTACTTTCCTAATTCTTACCAGCAGGTTTATGGAATTTAGTAAAATAGGCCAGTGCTAGAAGAAATAGTGTGAATGGATTTATGAGTGCTTTTCTCGCTCTTCAATATGACTTTTTGTCAGTCACCCTGTGGTGAGATCCAGGTGGAAGTAGGTCACTGAATAGACCAACATGCACTGGAGTGTACAGCCGGCATTCCTAAGTGACATTAGATTTAGGAAGGGTAGAGTGATCATTTTTCTCTTGTTCTTCTAGATTTGTTGATCTCTGGGCAGCCAAGTCTGTTCCATGATTATGCATCTGTATTAGAAATCTGAACAAGTGAATGAGACAAGCTAAGAAAATCTTTATTATTTTCTAATAGATTGCAGGCAAAATGTGTATTACTGTTATGAACTTCACTCTGGCAGTGAATTATTCAAGCATGAAATTTCTGTTTGAAGATTACAGTTTGATTTATTTATTTATTTATTTATTTATTTATTTATTTATTTATTTATTTTAATGCTCCAGATTAGAAAACTCTTACTCTGACTTCATATTTGAGGCTTGGTAGATTTCTGTCCTGTCATCCCATTTGTATCCTTGATTATATCCATATGATGATATTCAAAATACTCCACACATTTCCCCCTTCATTATTATTTTTTTCATTTGTCCATCTTTAGGTGCTAATCTCTAAAGCAGGGTTTTCCTTTTCAGGACAGTTTTGCAGAAACTGAAGTGCTGAAGAGGGCTGAGTAATAGGACAGAAAGAAAGCAATACTTTCAAAGCAATGGGCCATTCACATTACCTTTTACCCCGGTTTTGAAATTGATTCTTCCACGTGAAGTTCATATTGGGCCCGATTCTGTCACAATCCAGGACGAGGCTTGCACAAGGAAATGCCCCTTACCACGGGTTATCAGGAATCGGGCTAAAATCCGTCTTTTCTGAAAAGACCCAGGTTCCGTGAAATATGAACTTGCCCTCGAATGTCAGAGGGCGGGCAGAGGTCAGAGCATTCCCTCCCCTCTTTGGAGGGGAGGGGGAGGAGGAAAGAGCCGAAGGAAAAAGGGGGATCTGGATGCAAAGGGTGACAGGAGGCAAAAAGGGGGTGACTGACGGGGTCAATTCAGGGCAGGGCAGGGGGCTACAGCAAGGCAAGCCTCTGCTCTTTGGCAGAGAACTTTCCCCTTTGGATTTTTTTAAAATTATTTTTGGCAAAAAAATGTGCATGTTTTTTGCTAAAGATATAGAGATATAGAGATAGATAGATAGATGATAGATAGATAGATAGATAGATAGATAGATAGATAGATAAATAGTGAGCAGGAGCAAGGGTCAATTCAGGGCAGGTCAGGGGGCTACAGCAAGGCAAGCCTCTGCTCTTCGGCTGAGAACTTTCCCCTTTGGATTTTTTAAATTATTATTATTATTTTTGGCAAAAAATGTGCATGTTTTTTGCTAAAGATACATACATACTGTATTTTCTGGCGTATAAGACTACTTTTTAACCCAGGAAAATCTTCTCAAAAGTTGGGGGTCGTCTTACACGCCGGGTGTCATCTTATAGGGCAGATGCTGAAACATCTGAGCTGGACTGGAGAATCTGCAGTTGCCGCATATGGAACTGAAGGGCAGAGCAAGCTGCAGGTGTCCAGGACGCCCGGGATATGGGGGAAAAAGCCATGTTTGCAATACTGCTCCTTGGACGGGGGGGGGGGGGCTAGGCAGGGAGGGAGAGCTAACCAATCCAAGCAGGCTTTGTATACAACAAGTTTTCCTGCTAAGTATCTGCATGTCATAAGCATTTGAATTAAAATTACCATATTGAAATCAAATCTGATGTTTTTAAAATTTTTATTTGGTGTGTGTTGGAAGAGGGGTAGTCTTATATGGCGAGTATATCCCAAACTCTATATTTTAACTGGAAAAGTTGGGGGTCGTCTTATACGCCCAGTTGTCTTATACGCCGGAAAATACGGTATATAAATATATGGATAGATCATGAGCAGGAGCAAGGGTCAATTCAGGGCAGGTCAGGAGACCACAGCAAGGGAAGCCTCTGCGATCCAACAGAGACCTTTTTCCTTAGGATTTAAATTTTTAAAAATTATTTTTGGCTGTCTCTGCGTATATTCTTTCCTTTGGAATGACTGCTGCAATGCGAATGAATGTTACAAATCAAATGCAACGTTGCAACTTGGCAAACAGCTTTTGCTACTGTCTCTAAGGAATTCAGGGGTAGCCTATTATTTCCTTTGGAATGACTGCTGCAATGCGAATGAATGTTACCAACTGAATGTAATGTTTCTCTTTCCAATTATGTAAATTGGCAAATTGATACAGCTTTTGCTACTGTCTCTAAGGAATTCAGGGGTAGCCTAGGGAGAGCAAAAAAATGCATCCTTTTCTGGCATTCCGAGGTGAGGAATTAATATTATTATTATTATTATTATTATTATTATTATTATTACCTGTGTGTGAGGCATTCTGCCCCACAACACACACACACACCAGAGGTTTTTAAATTTGACAAGTGGTGCCTGGTCCTTTAAAAAAAAGGAGGGTGAAAAGCACACTTCTGATGCCCCTATCAGTGCTGGAAACGTCACCTATGACCATCGCGGAACTAACTTTGATTGACAGCCAGGCACCTTCACCTTAAACCCGAATTCTCCAAGAGGACATTCGGGTTAAAATGCCCCTGATAGGTAGTCAGCACTTGCTTCCGGAGAGATTCAAGATGGGGCCTCCCGAATTTGCCCAGTTCCTTCCGGAGCAATGCTGCCAGTGTGAATGGGGCCCAAAAACGAGAGATGTAACCAGGCAATAGCACTGAAAACCTTATGTTTATGCCCCAGGATTCCCACTGCTCTACTTCCTCTGACTCCATTTTATATTCTCTCCCTCTGTGTGAGTCAATCAGAGATCACATAATGAAGAAAATGTCATCACATCATTGCCTAGCCAATTAGATTTTACAGTGACATGCAGCCACAGAAGGAGCATAGTTCAGTTGCCTTTAGAATTGGGAAATGCTGCATCTTTTCCAGTTATGCACAGTGAGACCATGCCATGGAGAGAAGGAACATGACCTAGATGGGGTAGAGTGGTAGACAGTGTGGAAACACATCCCTTACACTTAACTTCCTATCAGGGTGTAAAGACACCAATAATGGATAGTTGAAATTTTTGACACATGAGGTAACAACCAGGAATTAGCCATTAACAAAGTTGTGTCTATATAGAAACCATATAAACATGCAGATTTCATTTAACTTAACATACATTTCTCTGTAGAATTAAAATATTATCCATATTCTTCAAATATACTTAAGTTATATGATGCCAAAACAAAAAATCCACATTTGCTTTCTTTTTAATTCAGAATTTTATTTAATTCAGAAGTTCTGAAAGTATTTTAATTATATCAAGAAATTATTGACGACTGTGATTATAATTCAAAGTAGCATGTGTCTCAGATTTGGTCAGAATTACAAAACATAAAGGTAGTTACAAATGAGTAACTCTAGGTTACACATTTGTAACTTCCATAATTAATTCTGGATAGAATATTTAAAAGCCATCAAAACAACAGGCTATTAAAAGACCATTGCAGACAATTCCTAAAAGCCTGTGGAAATGGGAAGCTCACACTCGGTGGCAAAGGAGAAGGAAAGAGGCATCTCAGCTTGACTAGGGAGGGAATCCCAAAGTCTGGGAACATCTCCCTTGTACCCACCAAACAAACCAGGAAAGATGGCAGGACTACTAAAAGGGCCTTCTCCAAAGATCTTGGTGCTTGGGCAGACATATTGGCAGATATGCTCTTTCAGATATCCTGGACCCAAGCTGTATAAGGCTTTATAGGTCATTGCCAGCAAAAATATGGAGCAGCAGCCAGTGGAGCTTTTGGAAGCAAAGGTGTGGTATGTTCCCTGTAGCCAACTCCCCTGGCTACAGCATGTGCAAAACAATGGAGGAAAGAAAAGCCACAAATCTAATACAAATGTTGCATTATCCACCTCTTACATAATTCTGTAGCCTGTATGCAGTCATTCTTTTAATGTGTTTGATGAATGAGCAAGCAAAGGGGAGGAAGTACAAGCACACTAGTTTCCATCAGCCCCTTTGTGCTCATTGCCTTCGGTGCTTTTGGGGGGGGGGGGGGGAACGACTTCTAGACCATAGAATCATAGAATCACCACATGAAGTATTACACTTAGGAAATCAGTATTTGGGCATTTCACCTTCAAATATCTTAGAACAGCCATTTCTTGGAGCTGTTCATAGTACTTACTTTTTCCAAGAGCTAACTAAATCATTGTGTATAAAAAGGGGGAAACTGCCATATAAGAAGGGAGAATTGTAATAATTTCTATAGGAAGAGAGAATTGTGTTAACAAAGTTGACACAGTATTTGCTTGAAATTATTGACAGGGGTGATATTTCCAAAATACATACATCAGCCCCTCCCTTTTTAGCATAATGAAAGTGAATAATGGAGTGAGACGAGGAAAAGAAAACAAGTGTCACTGAAAATATAGAGGATTATAATACATTCTCATTTTTTTTGTCATGCTGTCTCCAGGTGCACCTCTTTTCCACAGATTTCTTTTTGCTGTTGTTGTTTTACTTTCTTTTGTTTAAGGTCAGTGATTACCTGCCAGACAGATAATCTTGATGTATTAGTCACTTCATGTGACTTTGTATCATGAGTGCTGTAAAAGTGAAAATTTTACCATGTGAAATATTAACATACAATTTTCTAAATGTCTTGGAGTGTAGCAAACGGTGGAACTACACAACCAATCATGTTGTTGTTGTATATGACAAGAAAAGATGTCTCTTTCTCTCCTCTTCCCCTCCCCCATCTCCCAGAAAAGTCACAAGGGATGATCAGTGCATCTCTCAGTGCAGATCATAACTGTACTATAATGGATGGTGACAGCCTTCTTGAAGTGTCTGTGTTTATAGTTAAGAAGGCACAGCACCAAAGGGGTTTGCTTGTTCTATTGCATTAGCCTTTGAAATCACCATCTGGGTTTATTAAAATGATGCCCTACCTTATCCTGTTTTTATTCTTGTATATGTGACCCCTTGCCCTTGCAAGGCATAAATCCACATCATTCTCTGATTTTGATTTTGCACAGTTTATCAAAGACTGAGGAGATTGGAAAGGGAAGAATGCCCTTGAATCATTAGGAACCTCTGACTCATCTCTGTTTCAGTTAAGGTTGTTTTCATAATTAAAGATGCTAAATTGACAATTGAATGTTCCTTGTGGTATAAATAAACCCTTAATGCAAGGGTGGGGAATGTATGAACCTCCAGATATTATGTGGCTGCAACTCCTATCAGTGCTAGAGAACTGTTTGGGATCTGTAGTTCACCATCTGGAGGAGTTTGTATTCCTAACCCCTGCATTGATTATTTTTAATGTTATGAATTAGATCCAGACTTCAGCTGTACTATTAGAGTAGATCCACTGAAATTACTGGGACTTCAGTTAGTTATAATAACTAATGCAATGGACAGTAGACCCTTTGAAGTGAATGGATGTAAAAATAGGATTAATAAGACCTATTGATTTCAGTAGATATATTCCCCAAGGTGGGTAGCTTTGACAGGTCCAGTGTTTGTTTCCTACCCCCAAAATGCTATGGGCCACATGAAGAAAACAAAATTTAAAATAAGAACCTTTTGAAGCAAGCATTTGCATGCTTTAAATAAGGTTTACCCTACCTGCTGCTGAAATTTGACACAAAATTGCTACAGGCTATTTAAGCAAGTGAAATGCTTCTTTTATGTGTTTTTTTTTTTCCCTGAGGGCAGCCAAAATTCAGAGGTGGAATTTGCCACCAAATTTTGGCTGCATGGTTTTCACTGATGTCTTTGGATTGTATATGCAGGCACAAAAATATTTTAGAGCCATAAGCAATCCATGGGCAGCTGAATGTTTCCCAACCCAAGCTAATCTGGCTATGTCTGTATCCAGTATATTATACTTGGCATCTAATGTTTGAAATAGGATAATGATCCATCATTATGACAGGAAGGATCTATGTGAATATTTATTGTTGGGAGGGGCAGTGGAATGCAAAGAAGAGCATGTGAGACTGAAGCTTTTCTCATCTTTCCTCTAAAAAGAATGCAGGTAGCAAAGTATCATTTGAAAAGGCCCCATATAGGACAGTTTAGAACGGAAGGCGGAAGAGAGGGAGTAGGCATATTAGGAGAAGAGAGAAAACGTGCAGACATTATCAGACAATATATATCTCTTTTGTGTTAATTAAAAAATGCATACACATCTCCTAGTAAATTTATTTTGCTTATGAATTTAACCAGGAAACTAGCACTAAGTTAAACAAGTACCAGTTCTAGTTGCCTGGCCATTCTTCATGGTTGTCTGTTTACATGTTAAATTTGAAAAGGAAGAAACATTTTTTTAAAAAAGACATTCTCATTGAGCATATGTTGACTCTGGCTGCCTCTGAGCTGCTGAAATAATGCATAATTTGATACCACTTTAATTGTCATGGTTCAGTGCTATGGAATTCTGGGATTTGTAGCCTTGTGAGATAGGCGGTTTACAGACCGCTGGATACGGTGCCCTGTCACGTGCTAGGGGTTGGCCGAGGCCACAGCGTCCATGCCGGCCTCACCCCTAGCACGTGATGGGGGCGTAATCATGGTGGTGCACTGTGATTATGTCACATGTGCACCGCCTCCAAATGGAGAGGCGGACATGTGATGCCCTTGCGCTGCTGCAGGGTGCTTGTGGCGCCCTTTCAGTGGCGCTGGAAGGAGCTCCAAAATGCCACTTGTGTCACTTTAAACGGCCGCGCCAATGACACAAGGAGAAAGGGGCCAAATGGCCCCTTTCTCTTGTTCCCCGCCACTGTAAGGGTGTCCTTGGGGCTTGAAGCCCCAAGGACACCCCTTTCCAGGCCGCAGGGAAGCGGCCTTTTGCCAGTTCCCTGCGGCCTGGAAAAGCGGCGGATCAAGGCCTCAGGGCTGCCACTGTGGCAGCTGAGGCCCTATCCATCGGGGAGAGGGGCGGGTACAGGCTGCCCCAAAGGGGTGGTCTGTAAACCGCCATAGTTAGCTTTCTCTGTCAGAGAGCTCTGGTGCCACAAACCTGGGATTCCATAGCATTGAGCCATGGTAGTTAATGTGTTTCAAGGTGAATGGAGGGTGATCCCAAAATATTGAAACATACATGCTAAAAACATAACATATCACTTTTACCTTGAACTATTTACCTGAGTTATTTATTTATTCCCAAGAGACTCTGTTCATATTTCTTCTGAACAAAAATAATCTATATAAAAAATTAGGCATGTCTGAACAAGTCTTTAGATTTTACACGTCCTTCATGTGACCCTTGGAAAAAACCTCTTTCATTTCCCTTTAACTTAAGGGTACATACAATTCTGAAATGTCTGGCAAAGTGCACCACCACACCTGCTCAATGCAAATATGTAGGAACACATCATAATAATGTGTAAATTTACAGCGCTTTATAAATAAAGGTTAATAATAATAATAATAATAATAATAATAATAATAATAATAATAATGAGGGTTAGCCAGCCACCATGCTGTATCCTTTCATGCGGCAGCTAAGGGAAACCATTGGGAACACACTCAAAAGGAGCTGGTTTACCATAAAGACTGTATTTTTATTTTTTCTTTAATGAGTAGTAAAGCTTTATTAGAAGAGACTTCACAGTCCTGAAGCTCTAACCTGGTCTGAACTGATCTTAATGAAATTCTTGTGTTAATAAAAATGGCATTGACAGGAATACAGCCAGGTATTTCAGCAGATGGCGTCTGGGATTGATGGGGCTTGGCGAGATCAATCATTGTTGTGTACTACGTTCATGCTGCAACAGATTATTTAAAAAGGAACAAATTATGCCAGCTCTCCTACTCAGTTTGCCAGCCACTCAGATGTAGTAGACCTCAATCTGATTACTGATCATTGCACATCATAGCATGAGAAAGTTCTCTCTATTTCCACTCCTATAACTTTTCAACAGTTTGGAATTACCAAAAAAAAATTGATTTGGCAGGGGAAAGGGTTTCATTAAAAAGCTACGCACATGTCCATTTATGTTTCTACAGTTCCAAGTGGGAGAAAGTTATGTAAATCAAAGCAGCACTGTATCCAAATGCCACAAACATGAACACTAGTGCAGATCATGAGAACAATCCAACCAAACCTTTAGTACTTGTAAGTTTCATTAATTCCAATAAGGAAGACTTGTGCATGTGATAACTGTTCCCATCACAAGCAATGGGACATGTTTGTTTGGTATTGACCCCATATTGCAATTGTCAAATTCATGTGTTACATTTTCCCACAATACTACGTACTTGAAGAAAGGTGGGACTGCTGCCATATTTAGGAAATGTCTTATTAAAAATGAAACCGAGAAATCAGTGAAGAGGCAGTCATCCTTAAAGGTTTTTTAAAAAAATAAAAGATCCTTTTTTATATGTTCAAGCTACTCCTGCAAAATGTGTATACAGTGGGGAACAGAGCTTGCAGATAGGATCCTGTTTGCCCATTGAATTCCATCCCACACCTAAGTCAAAACTAAAATTCATCAGAGGATGGCAAAGGCAAATGCCTTCTGTACAAAACAGGTGATGCCTTATACTGAAGAAGACTCTAGGTGAAGAACAGGTTGATGTGTGGATTAACTCCTTGAATAATGAAACCTAACTGGCTGGCAGTTGTGAGAGGTGTGATTGAAGTAGATCAGAATTTATACCCTGAAACCAGAAAACCAGATATTTTTTGTGCTTTGCTCTTGCTTTGACTAGAACTTAATATTACACCTATCAGAAGTTATGAAATTACTCTTTCACTGGGGTTCCATTATGCCAGAACTGACACAATACTGGTCTGTTTACACTCTCCACTGTCCTGAATCTGAAAGGAGTCTGATATGAGGTAGCAGCAATCATCCAAAACGCATAGATACATTTACAGGTCTTGATGTGCGAAGCCTCGGGAATACTAGAGAAATAAAGCTTCACATATGCAGTAACTTGTCATACTATAATAAACTACTTTCAGGTTCAAGGTGACCTAACATAACCTATGAACAAAGAAGTATGGTAATAGAAAATTCAAGGGACCATGTTTCATGGGTGCTATTTTCAGTTTCCTCCAAGAACTTCAACTAGTCCATGATACCTGGATGATTTGTTTGTGCTGAGGAGTCTAATCCAGCAACTGAACAAATCTTTTTCATGTAAGAGCTTGAAAATATATCCCTAAAGCTTTGTTGCTAACTCAGAATGCCTGAATATTTCTGTGGAATGCTCTGAATTGTATAGTTTGTTCTAGGCTTTGATGCCCTTTCCCTTCTACTTCTTTTATAGTTTATTCTCTGTTCACTGCTGCTTGATTGGAAAACTGATCTTACGTGGAACAAATCCAGCACTGACATATCTTATATCTCTTGACAGCTCTGCAATAAATTTGAGGATGATTCTGCATGATATAGACACACAGGGATCCATGAATTTTTTTAAAAATTGGATTTTTGAAGTATGATTACAAGAAATGAAACAGAATGAGAGGGGGGAAATGAAAGAAAAAGAGGGTGGTGAAATACATAAAATATGAACAAGAGCTAGGCATGTGCAGACATACAATCTGATCATATTTTGAAAAATGTCTTCTCTTCTTTTAAGATCATGTCCATAAAATCCACATTCATATGTAGCTAAAGTTGTAAGGTCTTCTGCCTAGAGGTTCATAAACTTACATTTACATAGAATTGGGATTCAGACTGTTTGTATAGCTGCATACTGAGGTAATTCTGTGTTCTGTCAGACCTAGTAGGAGGGGGTCTTCAGCCTGCTCTGAGTGGGGTTGCACTCTCCCTAAGAATATGATTTCAGACTGTGATGGTATTCGAGAACAGCTCAGCTTTGGTGAGCCAAGTGGAAAGTATATCATGAAACATCATTCATGAGTTGTGCTTAGTCTGCAAGCTGCAACTCCTCTGGATCAAAAACACTGGGGCCACAATAGCCAGAGCTATCCAAGCTCTGATGGAAGATTTCTTAGAAACTTCCATTGGTGCAAAATAGAATGACTAACATGATGACCAGATAAATGAAACTGATTTCTGCACCCTGGTCTATTGTCAACCACAACTCAAAGAGCTGATTCTTTACCTTTAAAGTCCCTAATTGGCATGGGATGAGGAACTGCCTTCCCCCACATAAACCTACTTGGGTGTTAAGATCATCCTCAAATAGGATCTTTTTTGCTTCCCTTCAAAAGTGAGTGCGGGTGCAGTGTTGGCTTGTGGCTCCCCTACAACTGAAACTGTTGATCTACTGCATGATTTAGCCTCAACATTAAAGGTGTGTCCAAATGCTGTGCCTACTTTGGGTCATCTTGTGCCTTGGCATCTTGTACAGGTCCTTTAAAATTCAGATGAAGTCCATAGAGGATTCACTGGCCCACTGACATGGAAGCCACTATCCCCCACTTGGTAAATGGTGATCCAAAATAAGCCCTTCCCAGTTGTGGCTTTCGGGACTACAGAGTGCTTTCCTCAGGGAGACCTGCCTGACATCATCCTTGATTTCTTTTTAATCTCAGGTGAATTATGTTTCTTTTACAGGGCTTTTTAGATCTTTAAAGTTTTTAGATTTTTTTTTAGCCTGTTCAGGGGCCAATATGCTGTCACTGCTCCATTGATTTTGATTGTACCATTTTTATTAACTTTGTATACCTGTTAGCCTCTTGAAGAATCATTTGGCGGAAGAACAAAGATATAAATGTCCCAAATAACAAACAAATAATTCATCAAGATCAGTTCCACACTAGAGCATGGGCTGCTAGTATTATTAACTGCTTGGTGAAACCCATTATTAGAATGAAAGCTTCAAAATATTACCATGCTGAAAAATTCAGGGAGCTGTAGTCCAAAAAGGTAACTTTTCCAAGCTCTGAAACACACTCACTTACAATTTCCACAGGAAATACAGGTTTAAATCCATTAAAAAGAAAATCTTTAACCTTTGAAGCACCTCCAAGGCTAACTTATTTTTTAAGAGTATGAGCTTTTGTCAAATTGTAGCCAGGCTTCAATGGACTTCTTAGGACAAACATAGACAAGTATCTGACACAGTGGACTGTGGTTTACAGAAGCCCATATTCTTTAAAAAATGAAATGTTAGACTTTAAGGTACTCTAAAGACCAAGACTTTTCTTTTCTTTTTAAAAATATTTTCATAGGAAATACTCTCAGGACTGAATCTGTGACTGGGAAATGGTAATGTGGCAATTTTGAGAAACCTAGCACATCAGAACTATAAATACAGACTGAAGAGACACAAAAGAAATAATGACAAGAATTCTGTAATACAGACTAAAATGAGGCAAGTGGATTCTTGCTACCAGTTGTACCGTATATACAGAATGATTTTTACTGTTCAAATACAGTGCTTTCTTAGGGGTGAATGTTTCTCATCTTCCTGTGGTCACGTTCTTTCCCCCCAAACTCTAGACATTAGTTTCCAATCTGCCTTTGCTCCTAATAGCTTATAAGATGAGGTGAGGTGAATGCAAAATTACTCATCCTTCTTTTAACAACAGTAACTGTTTTGGGTTTAAGCCTCATGTTCCACCCCTTGTCCACCTGACTGAGAAGTGAGTAGTCTCTAGCACAGATAATGTTGTTTTGATCCTTTCATAAAAGGGATATATATTAGCAATAGCAAGCACATTTCTATACTGCTTATTAGTGAACTAGCACTCCTTAAGCAGTTTACAATGTGTAAGCCAATTGCCCCCAACAAGCTGGGTACTCATTTTACCAACCTCTGAAAGGATTGGAGGGTGAGTGGACCTTGGAGCCCTGCCGGGGATCAAACTCATAACCTTGTGGCTGCAGTACTGGCATTTAACCACTGTGCCATCAGGGCTCCAAGGTCCACTATTCTGTTGTAGACGATTGAATTTGGTGTTGAACTGTTATGAGTTAACTGTTTTTTCCTATAAAATCATCAGTGTGCCTGCCACAGTACAACAGTACTTTGTACAGAATCCCTGTCCCATAGACTGTTCAATTTACAGTTCTACAAAGGGGAAACAATGTGAGGAAGGGATGTAAAAGGGAGACAGGACTAAACAAGGATAAAATGTGTGTGTGTGTTTTCAGCCATGAGTACTTAGGCTGCATCCACACTGCAGAAATAACGCAGTTTGACACCATCTTAACTGTGGGATATATAGCCTTCTCTGTCAGAGAGCTATGGTGCCACAACACAAATCCCAGAATTCCATATGATGATGCCTTAGCAGTTGAGGCAGTGACAGACTGCATTATTTCTGCAGTGTGGATGCAGCCTTAGTCACAGGCAGAGTTCCAGTAGAATGACATGAGAACAATAGCAATAGCATTTACATTTCTATACCGCTTAATAGTGAACTCAGCACTCTCTAAGAGGTTTACAGTCTGTAAGCCAATTGCCCCCAGCAAGCTGGGTCCTCATTTTACTGATCTACGAAAGGATGTTAGGCTGAGTCACCCCTAGAGCCCTGGAATTGAACTCACAATGTTGTGGCTACAGTACTGGCATTTAACCACTGCACCACCAGGGCTCCTATAACATGAGGAGTTGTGCTAAAGACCTCGAGTTTTCAGAAGGAATTTGAATGATTAAGTAAATTTATTTATTTATTTATTTCAAAGATTTATATCCCGTCTTTCTCCCACAATGGGTTGTATTTATATGTTATCACCCACACCTTCACTGGCAGGATGGGTTAAAAGCCCATATGAGTTGCAGGTGAAATGGATATTTTCTCCACCAGAGCATGCTGGGTGTGGTCTTTGTCCTTGAAGAAAGGTTCGCAGAGAAGGGAGTTTCTAGGGTTTTGCAAACTATTTTTTCAGCAGAACAGCCTTCCTCTTTCATGTTTTAGCCCTTCTAAAGCATTAATATTCTGATATGTCACCCTTACTTCACATCATAATGAGGCTTAATCAGCCTTGGGAGTTAAATGACTATCTTGCATGTTAAACAACACTTTCAATAGGCTTTGCTGTTTTAGTATAATAATAAAGTGGGTGCAGCTTTGTCTGTACATGTGTGTGTTGTTTCTGTTTGATTAATTTGATTTTGTTCTTGAAACATGCACCTTTTGATTGCCTTGCTATTTCCAACAGAACTAAAGCACCACCCAGTGATAACCAAAGAGGACTGTAAGGGTTTAGATAAAATGAAGTATAAGGGAATAGAGTCTTATGCCACAGAACCTCTATGCACTCTTGTATATGTATGTCCCACTATTTTATTGAAAAGTTCATGAAAAAGCATGAAGGCTAAAAACTTTTGCTAACATTTGCTTTATTGCTTGCACTACAGTTCCCAGAATTCCCCAGCCAATATAGCCACTGGACATAATGGCTGGGGGATTCTGCTGGGTAGGATCCAAAAAAAAGTAACTTTTCCAAACTATATTTCCAGTACTTGGTCTTCTTCACTGTGCAGATTATGGGCATGGAGGTCTCATATAACTGTTGTAAGTTCTATTTTCCATGCAGTTATCCAATCACTTTTGAAAACCATGGCCTGTTACAGACTGCCAAAATAAAGCTGCTTCAGGTCTCTTTGGATGTATGCTATTTAAATGATGCATGGGTCCTAAGAGTCCGGAGGTCGTGCCAAAGCCACACTCCATTCCTAAGCACTGGAGGGCAGCTTTGGTGCAGCTTCTGGATTCTTAGGACCCATGCATCATTTAAACAGCATACCTCCAAAGAGACCCGAAGCAGCTTTATTTTGGCAGTCTGTAACAGGCCCATCTAAGATAATGCCTCTCAGCACATCCTGCAGCAGTCAATTGTATAAATAAAGTATTAGGTGAAGAAGCACTTTATTTTATCTTTCTTGAGATCTCTTGCCAATCATTCCCATTAAACAATCCCTAATTATAATGTAGATAAAAAGTAACATCTTTCTGTCCATTTTCTATGTACAATTCTATAACCCCACCCATCTCAAAAAAACTTAATTGTCTTTCTTTGTAGGGGAGAATCCTTCCGTTTTTTTCTGTAGGAGAAAAACTTCAGTGGGTCCCTTGATTATTTGTACTGACCTGTGTCTTCAGTTCTTCCTACCCTATTGCTGAGATGAAGTGACTTATATGGGGGAAAATACTGCTACAGTATTTCATGTGTTATTGTGTCATTAATTGTATAAGGACATTACATTATTAGCAGTTTTGTTTCCAGTCCCTTTTCTAATAATCCCTAGCATGGAATTCACATTCCTGCCCACACCATGCTCACAGTTCATTGGAACCAGAGATGGGAAAGGTTACCTTTGGGGGCCAAGATCTTGTTCACCATCTGTATAGCATAACTATCCATGTATGCAGTTGCTCTAGACTGCAGTGTTGTGCATGCAGTCATAAAATGGAAACCTCAAGCCAGTGATCCCTGTTGTCCAACCACTTACAGCTTATATTTAGAAACATTAAGGATCACATGTACATGCAGCTGGAGAAAAAGCAACTACTTGCACAACCTACTACAAGCAGTGAAACGTCTTGTCCAAATGGGGTTTGAGATGACAAGTATAATGGCACAATGGGCCTCCAGCATCCCTGAGCCAGGATGGCTAATGGCTCTGATTGGAATCCACTTGTGTTCTCAAGAACTTCTTTAATAATGAATACAATGATGGAATGATTAAGTGTCTGTAGGAGATTTTAGTAAATTTACTCCAAAAAGCATTCTTAAAATTTCTAAGAAAAAAAAATTGAAATCAAATGTTCAGTAGTTATTTGATATGAGATTATCAACTTCACTGATGCTATTTATGATTGGATTTATTGTTTCATATTTGGTTTGATATCTGAATGTTTGAAATGTGGCTTACAATATTTTTGGTATATTATAGAGATGATTGGATTTTGTTTATTCAAAGCTGAGATCCTACAAGAGGTAAAGGAGAGTAAATTTCCACCGAGGCAGAAGTATGACAAATCTCCCCTCTCACCACTCCCAAAACTCGCCTCTGTCTTGCTGCCCTTTCCCATTCCACAGCCATTTAGGGGTTGGTGGAGGGCAAAGGCAGTGGAAGACAATCTGACAATGCCCCTTTAGCTGAATCCAATCTAGGGACATTGCCAAATGTTCTGCCAACTCTCCTCGTCTGATCTCTATCAGCCATTAAATGGCTGTGTTGGGAGGGGGAGCAAGACACAGTTGATCTTTGAGTGGGATGCTGAATTCCTCTCCCTGCAGTGACCAAAAGCAGACATACACCATTATGGTAGCATATGTCAACAATAGGATGCCAGCCCATATTTGTTAGTTAATACCTTTTGGCACGTGATAATTCATATTATTGTTCAAATAGTCAAGAAACATTTCTGGAGTGCCCAAACAGTTCTTAAATACACATATTTCAATGCAGTTTTTAAGTTTTCAAGATCTGTTTTCAGGCAAAATTCATTCTTCAGAATTTAAAAAGTAGTATTGACTTTTTGGATTGTCTCAGATCTAAAAGTGGACTTAAATTTGAAATAAATGTGTGTTGCCCCTGGAGTTCCTACAGTGAATAAATAATTTCTTTCTCTGCTTAACAAATTAAATAATTGTTGTAAAACAGTCCACTTTGTACCCCTGAGTGCTCTAGCCATTCTCCAAGGTCTTTTCTCATTTATTCTGTTTTCTGTTGTGAAATATATTTTTTTTGTTAAGAAAAAAACATTACTTTGCTTAAGAAATAACTTTTTTTTAAAAGGTCCCACTGAGCCAGTATTGCAGCCGGGCCATCATGAAGTTGATGTATTGTGCCCATTGCCGTGGCATGTCAAATGTAAAGCCATGTAACAACTACTGCCGTAATGTCTTGAAGGGCTGTGTTGCCAATCAAGCAGACCTCGACCCTGAATGGAAGAACCTGATAGGTAAGAAGGCAAGCAACTGCTTGCAATACTTTCCACCGCTCTGGTTTTTCATGTAGTTCATGTTCCTCCTTTTAATAAAGAAACCAGTTGAGAGACCAGCCAGAGCACCTGATCAATGTATTCAAAATATCTATGTGCTAAATTCTAAACACTGACTGGAATCATATTAGTGAATTATGATGGCATGGCAGTCTTGCAGCATCACAACTCACATTTTTTATCATTGAGGAGCTTAGAATTCCTTACTAACTGCACAGTGACCAAAATCCCTTCCCAATCCCACTTTTTAAGGTTGCAGGCCCTCACCCACCCCACACACAGCCTTTTCCATGCTATTACAGATTAAGGGCTCTGTGGAAACAGTCCAGCTATGTTCCTAGATATCAGTAGGTTGCAAGGCCATCATCTGCAGAGAAATTCCAAGAATCCACAGAGGTTCTTGTGGATATATGTTGCAGCACATCCAGCTACAAGAAAATTCCTGGATGTGTCCCTGGTAATCCTCCTGCTCTCCAACAACATGGCCATGGCCATGCTGAGGAGAAGCTGCACTGCTAAAAGGTGGAGCTGAGCACAATGAGAGACAGCAGTGGAGACATAGTTAGACATACATCTAGACATGTACTGTATTTAGATATACAGCTAGACATGCATCTCCCTATGCAAGACTCAAGCCGCTGTCAATATGATTGTCTTTCAATCACTACTGCGTCCTACAGAGCAAGGGTGGAGATCATGTAGCCTTCTAAGTGTTTTTGGACTACAGCTCCCATCAGTCTTATCAAACAAAGCCAGTGGGATGAGGAAAGATGGCAACTGCAGTCCCACAGTTTCTGCCAGGGTGCCGTGGTGGGCAGTATGCCACACATTGATGAGGCAGTGAATCCTTCAGATTTAAATCTCAAGTTTTAAAAGAACTATGTAAATTGCTGAATTCTGTTCCCAAAATAGATTCAACACTTTGGATAGCTTCTTTAAAGATCAGACTAAAACCAAAGGAGATTCACTGATCCACTGACATGGGAGCCGCCAGCCATCACAGGAGGCCCAGATGTTTCCCATACCTGCTGTGGAAATAGGAGGGCTAAATGCAGACCTGCACCACAGTTTCCAATATTCTTGGAAGAGATGGTTTTCAGCATTAAGGTTTTTGGGAACAGCCTGATTTAACACTGAGCGCTGTGCTGTGAAGGCCATGTAGCCCTCAGTAACCCTGCTCTTGCCTCTGTTTTGAGAGAAAAGGCTAAAGAGCTTGGAACCTGTGGCTTTGTGGTGATGGTGAGAGAAGTTTGGATGCCCTTTAGTTGAAAGTTGAGCCATTGAAAACCCACTTTTGGTTTGATTAATTAGTTAATTTTCTAGTGAAAACTCTGACTTAAATTAATCAGAGTTCAAGAGCAGTGCCTCCCTTTTTTATCTCAAGAACACTGAATAGCTGCATTTTTACAGAAGACCTTGAAGCACTAGCATTGGACAACAAAGTGAACTAAACAATGGCTGGGATTATCAATGAAAGAAAAGCTTTGCAATATATCCTTGTAATTACCTTGTCATCCCTGGAGCAGTAGGTGTGATTTTAAAGACTTGACAGATGAAATCACTATCCCCTCACCTTTCAGATTTGGGCTATTTTTCTAAAGCAAGTTGCAGTTGCTCAGTTTTTGTGGAGAAACATTTTGAAAAGGAAATGGTGCAGGCAACCCCAACCCTGCTGGCACAGAAAGATCGCTTAAGCAGCACCACTGTGTTTGTTATACTCTTGGGGAGTATTATTTTCAATATAGTATCATAGTGGCATGAAGTCTGACTTGTAGATTGTTAGACCTCTGGGGCTAACATCTCTGTCAGCTTAAATTTGTTCAAGAGATCCAGTATGTAAAGATAATTGCATTAGACTATACATGCAATGTATGTGAGTTAGGAATTCTCTGAGAGACAGTCTTAGATCATGGGTATCATTGGTACATCCATGAAGAAGAGTGGATTACATTTTACAAAGTGTTCCCCTGTAATTGCATGGGCTAAGTTCTAATTAATGATCTGTAGTCATTCAAACAAAGTTTTCAAAGGGTAGAATGTATTTATAATAAATTATTTAATATGTTTGTTCTACTATAAATCAAATGGTGTTTATATTTAGATTAGTAAGTATTACTATAACCTCTCCTGGAAAGGAATTGGGTGTTGGGCTTCATCTTGTGCCTGAATGTAAATGAGTACATGAAATGTCCTATTTAGGTATCATATTGTTCTGGTATTGTTC
The DNA here is from genome assembly GCF_019175285.1 of Sceloporus undulatus. Lineage (NCBI taxonomy): Eukaryota > Metazoa > Chordata > Lepidosauria > Squamata > Phrynosomatidae > Sceloporus > Sceloporus undulatus. The sequence continues at coordinate 224,105,532 of NC_056524.1, read as the reverse complement.
TATAACAATATTCAATCAAATATTTGATTAATTATTTCCATGATATATTGTTAAACAGTTCCTATCTATTATCTGCCCTGTTAGATGCACTGCTCATGGTAGCTGACCGTTTTGATGGACCATCCAATGTAGACATAGTCATTGGTACAATTCATACCCGGATTGCAGAAGCCATTTCTAACATGCAAGAAAACAGAGAATCAATAAAAACCAAGGTAAGAGTCAGATTGTGGCATGCCTATCTTAATTTGTTTTAATTTCTTTTTAATTTGCCATTGTGCCCAGGCTGTCTCTCATCCAGGCACACCCCAGACCCAAACCTGCTGAATTTCAGCATGGCTGTTGTATCATATGCCTTTAGTCATACTGTATGCTTGGGCTGGGGATCATGCCACCCTCCAGGCTGCTGGATATACTGGATAGCGCTTCTAAGAGTTATAATTCAATAACATATGGAAAGCTGCAGGATTCCTACCTTTCTACAAGAGTTGTTGGTGCATGTCATTTTTATCTCTGCCATCTATTGCAAAGCTACAGTGATGGGGTTCCAGTAACTTCTGTTGATACCCATTGGTTGTCCAATTCTTGAGTACAGGACAAGTGGCGTTAGCATTTTTCAGTGGTTGAAAAGCAGCTCCATCATCTTTTATTTGTACATCTTTTTCCAGTACCAGGCTCCCTTCTAATGTTGGAACTGTGACAACTTCTAAGAATTCCACATGTTTCCCTCCCTTCATTTCTGAAGATTTTCACAGTGGCAGTTCTGAGCAGAATGTGACACTTTAGCACTGCACAGAGGGGGTTTACTCCAGCATGATTCCTAAAACTGTGCAGCTCCTTGTACAACTGAGGCTGATGGTAACAACAGAATAATTTGTGTTCCGAAGCCCAGCTGTTTTTCCTGTCACTCCTACTGTAACTAACAGATGCTGATGGAGAGTGAATCAGGAATTGACTGGCAAGTAGATAAGTTATTGATAGGCTAGGAGGGAGAGAGAAGTGGAAGAGAGAGAGAGAACACAACAGTAATCCACAAAATACAGTGTTAATACAAAGTAGAAACAGAGCCATCAATTGAGAGAGAGAGTGCAAGGGAGTGAATTATTCCCTACCTCCCAGAAGATATTTTTCATTGTTCTTGCATGTTCTTTATACTCTTGGAAGAACTGCATTGTAATAACCACTATAATAAACTATAAACAAGTGTGCTACAGTGAAAAAGCTGAAACCATGCTTCTTCAAAAAAGCAAGTACCAGAATATTTTATGTAGCGAGATCTTGTAGCATCTTTGAAACTAACTGAAAGTAAGAAGTTGGAAGCATGAGCTTTTGTAGACTTCAGTCTACTTCTTCAGATGCATTTAGTGGAGTGGAAGTGAGGCACAGACATATATGCCATTGGTATGTGAGGATCTCAATTCAAATTACAAATCCATTGTGTATGGATGAATTGATATCCTTATATACCAGTGGCATATATATGTTTGTGCCTCGCTTCCACTCCACTAAATGCATCTGAGGAAGTAGACTGAAATCTACGAAAGCTCCTACTGCCAACTTCTTTTTTTCAGTTAGTCACAAAGGTGCTATAAGATCTCTCTACATACTGATTCCACAGACTAACATGCCTATATCTCAGGATATTTTGTGTATAATTTTTAAAAAGAAGTGGCTAACAAGGCAGTGGTCCCTCTCTGTTGCTGTGCAAATGGCTGATAAGGACCAAGGTGCACAATGTCTTCACTGTCTATGAGGGCAAGATAAATCTGTTCCAGGGTGGACTTGCTAAATGGCTGTCAATTGCAATGAGCAGTTGAGGGCAGTCACATCCAGGATGTTGAGGCTGCATGCAAGCATCCAAACTGGTTGAACATTAGATTCTAAGCACAACCAACAAGACATCTGAGAAGTTCTGTAAAGTGTTTAAAGCAACTCTTCTCAATCTTTTCTGCTGTAGCAGAACCCTTGAAATAATGTTCTGGTTTCAAGGAATCCCTGCATAAAAATTGTTGGCTGGAATCCTTACCACAGTTACAAATGTATAACCTGCAGTTACACACTTGTAACTGTTACTTATTCATGCTCCTTACATAGCCCCTAGTTTATCCCCCAGCTCCACTTACTAAGGAGCAGCCACTTCAATTGACAAGGATCCATTGGGCTGTCTCTTGGGAAGCAGTTAGGTGTCATTCCCACCACCCTTGCGCAAGTGATTGTTTCCACCTGTCATAATGGAGATTGCTCAGTATGTAAAGAGATCTTGTAGCACCTTTGAGACTAACTGGGGGGAAAACGTTGGCAGCATGAGCTTTCGTAGACTTCAGTCTACTTCCTCAGATGCATTTAGTGGTGTGGAAGTAAGGCACAGACATATATATGCCACTGGTTTGTGAGGATATCAATTCATCCATACACAATGGATTTGTAATTTGAACTGAGATCCTCACAGTGGCATACATATATCTGTGCCTCGCTTCCACTCCACGAAATGCATCTGAAGAAGGGGTACAAATGGCAGGCAGCAATTTTCTGAGCAACAAGGGAACATACCTGTATCAGTTGCAGCAGCTACTGCCTGGTGAGTGAGGATTGGGGAGTTGCACTGGAAAACAGTGTGTAGTGCCATCACTTTGGTACATATGTTTACATAAAGACCATACAAGATTCCAACCACTGTATCTACAAAAAGGGGTTGTTGTTATTTTTTTCCCAATCATGATCCCTTGTGGAACCCTAAGATTTCAGGGAGCCCTGATTAACAAACCCTGGTCTAAGGACATTACAAGACTTGTTCTTATATCTTTTTTTTAATTTTTAAAGTAAAGGATAAACATTATTTGGACCAGATTATTATCTTTTCAGTAACTCATCTGGTAGAACAGAAGACTCAGAAGTACTGTCCCACACTGGACTTCTCAGATCATTGGCTGAATTTCAGCTTAATGGAGACTGGATTTGCAGAGTGGCAGTACATGTATTTGATTTGACGAAAGCCATAGATCAGTGCAGAGCACATTCTTTACATGTAAAATTTCCCCTGTTCAATCCCAACAACACCAGTAAAGCTGGGAAAAACTAGAACCCTGGGGATGTACTAAAGTAGATGGACCACTGGTCTGACTTGAAATAAAGGAACCCCTATATTTTTAAAGCAATATGAGATGTCTAGCAATTCAACAGAGCTGAGTGGGTGAGACAGAATAAATAAAAAGTTGGAGAGAAATATGCTGAATGGAGAAAATACAAGAGCTTGGAAATACTACTTTCTTGGATTACAAGTCCCATAATTCTGACTGGGGAATCAGTCAGTAGTAATACCAAAGTGTAAAATTTTCAAGCACTGGAAACTATTGTACTGCTCTGATGTAGTAGAGAAACTTGTTTTGCTTTTCCCTCAGACCTTTCAAGGCTGTGGAAATCCTAAAATCAACCCCAAAGCTTCCAACATTGAAGATAAAAAGAAGCGGGGGAAATATGTCAGTGAAGACAAACCTTCACAGCTTAGCTCAGAGAAACTTGTGAGTATGCAATGTCGGTCTTCAAATATTTTTAGACCAATTTGTGTGGTTCATTGTTAAGAAAGCTTGTTGAGTCTGCTGCGAGTGTCAATGCTTTAACAATCAACTGCAGTATTTATTTAGTGGATTTTGATCCTATCCTTTAACCAAGGAGCACAGACCAAGGTGGCCCTCATTATCTTCTCCTCACAGCAAACTTGTACAATGGACTGAGCTGCATGCTAGCAGCTGGCCCAAGGGCATCAAGTGAACTTCATGGCTGATGGAAGTAAGAAACTAGGGGCCCTTTCCCACTATGATTTAAAGCGATTTGCTGATCACTTTCTGTGTCCCTTGTTCCCACTGGAAACAGTTTCAGACTTGACTGTCATCGGTCTGACTCATGTTGAAGCAAAACAAATGCAAAAAAAAAAAACGCTCTTTTCAAACACTGGTTTTCTGGTGCTTCTTTTGGAAAAAAATATGAGGTGAGGAAGAAAAGGATCCAGCAGCTGGAGGGAGAAAGGGAGGCAGGATTCTCCCCTGGTCCGGGCCCTGGCCCCAGATACCTACAGGAAAGGGACTGGAAGCCACCCTGGAAGGACTGTGCCTCAGCTGCCCCTACTCCTCCTCAGAGTGCCTCGCCTGTAGGAGCCTTTCCCCAGCTTTGCCTTCAAGGGGAAAAGAGAAAAGGACCAACAGACCAGGCGTGCTTTCCCTGCTTCCACCCATTTGCAATCTTTGGGTCTCCCTCTTTGCAAGGGACCACCAGCAGCAGCAGACCTCCAGCCTCCTTCTCTGAGGCCCCCAAATCACTGAGAGAGGGAGAGGAGAAAGAATGCCTGCTGGGGTGAGCCAGAAAGCACAGTATTCCAGATAAGACCTTATCAGCATAGAATATAGTGAGATTATTGCATCCTTTTCCTGGCGAGATAAACACACATTTAACTTTAAAAATGGGTCTTACTGCATCACCCATCTGCAGTTTGTCTGCAGCCGATCTGCAACCTGGGCTTATCACATGGCTTTTTAAGCATGGGAAAATCTCGTCCTTGAAAAGCCATGGGATAAGCCTGGTCTGAGACAGGTGAATGCAGTAAGACCCATCTTTAAAATTAAATGCACGTTTATCCTGTTGGAAAAATGAGATAAAAGCCTATGCAATAATCTCCATAAATATAAAGTTTAAAAAATAAACAATTAAAAAAAATAAAAACATTACATATTAACATTTATTAAAAACTATATAAACCTTGATTGACATAATCTGGCAGAATTTAAAATACCAACCATCATCAGTGTGAAAAAGCCTAATGGCACAAAAACCCTTAATGATATTTTGTTGTTGTTAGGTACCCTCAAGTCGGCCTCAGCTCATGGCGACCCTGTGGATTAGATATCTCCAAGCCCCACTGTTCTCAACCTCTCTGCTCAGATCCTGCAGGCCCAACCTGTGTCTTCACTGATTGAGTCTAATCATTTGGCATGATGTCTTCCTCTCTTTCTACCACCTTCCACCTTTCCTAACATCATTGTCTTTTCTAATGATTCATTTTTTTCCCCTCATGATATGGCCAAAGTTCAACAGCCTCAATTTAGTCATATTGACTTCCAGATAGAGTTCAGGCCTGATCTGTTCTAGAAGCCATTGGTTTGCTTTCTTGACTGTCCATGGTATTCTTAGTAGTCTTCTCCAGCACCACATTTCAAATGAATTTATTTTCTTCCTATTGGCTTTTTTCACTGTCCAGCTCTCACATCCATAAATGGTGATGGGAAATATGATGGCTTGGATGATCTTTATGCATGATTATTCATAAGTTATTCAACTTGTCCGCTGCACAGGCCAAACTCATTTTTCCCATCACTCATCTTTTTAAAGAGTAATGAATATATAATGGCATAACCTTTTGTGGACTACAGTGCACTTTATTAGAAGGCATACTACTCAAATCTTTATGCCAAAATAGATTTCTTAGTCCTCAGAGTGACACGGGATTCTTCTTTCTTTTTGCTACACCACACTGTCATGGCTGCCCCTCTAGAAAGCAGAAGATTAGTTTACTAGCTGTTGTTAATTGCTGTTGGCTTTGACTTATGGTGATGCTATAAATGAAATACCTCCAAGACACCCAGTTATGAATGGCCCCAGTCAGGTATTGCAAAGTCAGGCCTGTGGCTTCCTTAGTTGAGTCTTTTTACCTATAATGCCTAATGCCTACTACTTTAACAAGCATTATTAGCCAGAATCCTGGTGGGAGTTATGAATGTGTAAGCAATGCAGTTACCTGGCAGCAGCCTGTCAATCAGGAAGCAGCTAACTGATGTTCCCACCTCCTGCCTGGTGCAACAGACAGAAACAAGTTCCTTTCACATTTCCCTCTCATGCCAGAGATCGCTTGTGCAAAAAGGAAGTGAACCATTAACCAGCTGCTTCTCTGTCAACAGGGAAATAGAAAACATTGATCACAGCAGCTGCTGCCTGGTAAGTGATGAGTGTAGGACTTTCACAGTCCCTATGTATCCCCCAAGCTAGGGGGCTACACAGGGATCGTGAATACAAAACAGTCATGAGTACATAACTCTAGGATACACATTTGTAACTGCCCAACAGGATTTTGGCCATTGTCTTTTCTAATGAGTCATGTCATCTCATGACATGGCAAATGTATGATAATCTGTTTCATTATTTTGCCTTCTAGAGGCAAAATAAGCCCTCAGCCCTGCCAAGACCCCAGCTCTTCTGCTCCCAAATCAGGGATTATAGATGCCTCTGTCCTTATCCCTCTTAGTTTTTTCTTAGAAGAACTTTGGGAAATGTAGTTTGGATAGCTTTCCCACTATCCAGCAGGTTTGGTAAAATGATTCCTATTCTGTACTATAACTGATAAGCATTCAGGCATCACAGGCCTGTATATCCTTTTTACTGGAATAACAGCTGCCCTAGAATTTTGGTTTGTGTCATCTAGATTAAGACCAAGGCTGCCACATTCAATGCTCCCTTGATCTTTAATTAAACTATTTTTTTGTCAGGTTTCGGATGCCAAAGGGAAGCTGAGGGAGATCAGAGACTTCTGGGTATCACTTCCAATCACACTTTGCAATGAAAAAATCTCATCTGGGTCTGTGAACGAAGACAGGTGCTGGAATGGGATGACCAAAGGCAGGTAGGAATGATTAACATGTGAAGTAGTAACCATGTGAAGAAAGGTTATCTGTTTGGCATGTATTAAATGCCCTCATACACCATTACATTTTGGAGCCTGGAAAGGTGATATTCCATAATGAAAAAGGATAAGAAAAAGGCACTGTCAGTTAAGAGAGAATGAATGATTTTATCTAATTGGAATACATTTTCATCCACGTTTAGACTGACACATCTAGGATCTTATATGGTCATGTGTAGTTTAAGGTTTTCATATCACCACCCCAGGACACACCATTGCATTGTGATGCCCCTCCCATGACTATTCATTGCTGGAGAAAAGCAGGGGTTCATTGGAGAAGCAACTGGCTTTGTACCTGTAGCCAGAGACAGTCCAAGGATGTCTTCAACCAAGGTCCTTTGGGGTTCTCTGCAGGCTTCAGCAGATGATGTCATCAATCTTTGTTTGGATAGGAGGACAACCCCCCCTCCCTTTTACACCAGCAGTGGAATGGCCATGAGAGCGTTTTTTGCAGCACAATGGCGTGAAGGGGCTTTGGAGATTGCATAGGGAGGAAGAGAACACCAACTTCTTCAAGGACCAAAATAATAGATACACAAGAATAAGGCAGATTTACACTTGCATATGTCACTAACAGGATGATAGGCACAAAAATGTTTTCATAACCAAAAAGTGGGGGGGGGGGGTTTGTCTCAGAGGCCCGTTACACAAGGGCAGGAAGCGATGTGGCAGCGCCGATTCTAGGGTTCCGGAGTGCGCAGAAACTGCTCCGGAACCCTAGTCTGTATGGACAGCGGCATCATTCCACACGGGGGCCGCCATGATGATGACGCTGGTGTTCAGTGACCAGACGTCACTGGTAGGGAGTGGCATCATGGCTTCCTGCTTGCTTCACTGCAAAAAAGAAGCTTCTGTAGGTGGCTTCTTTTTTACTGCACATTGTTGCCCCACGGTTTGGTTGCTGCGGCAACAATTCACAGCAAAGAGGGGTAGCGTTTCACCGCCAGTGTGTACCAGGATATAGATCCAGTTTTAATGTAATTATTACTTGGGAGGGTAGCCATAGGAATATGTTAGTTTTTTACCCCTCTCTCAGCCAGACAGGTAATTAGATCTTATATCAGCTTTGGTGACAAGCCAGCAGGCTAGCTTGGAAGGTATGGCACACACAGCTCACTTATACTTCTTTTTAAAACAAAGGTTTGATGCTGGCTTCTTTGAAAAAACTATAGTTTAAACCAGATATAGGATTTGTGTGGCCCAGAGGCCACATGCACTGTAGACCTTTCCAAGACCTCCAATGCCTCTCCCCAAAAACAATGGCCCTGAAATGGAAGGTTATGTTTCCAGAAGCCTCTAGGAGCCACACTTCTCCATTTTAAGGCTATGGGAGAGCAGACTCTTTTGGAGCCCAAAAGCTCTCTTATCTTATTTATAAATATAACCATTTGACCAGCAAGAAAAAGGGTAGGTGTGGCTCACATGGATCTGGGAGGGTAGCATATCGGGCAGGTGTGGCTCCTAGAACCTGTATGGTATCTTGCCTCTGATTTAAATTAACTGGAGTTCCCTTCCCTCATTCTGATATAACATGAAACTACAGTAGGTTAAGTTAAAGCACGGATGGGTGTTTGTGACACTCTGGCCTGTGTATAAATGTATTGTTTGCATTTCCCATTAATTTAGCCAGCAGAGCCAATGGTGAGAGTTGCATTCCATAAAAATCTGTAGTATGGTCATAGTTGTCCATCTCTTGGATTAAAAGCAAGAGTGAATGCTTCCTATCTCCTTATGGTCATCCCAGAGGGAGAGAGGAAAGAGGATGCAAACCAGGGAAGTATGTCAAGCTGACCACAGTTAATGCCTAACTGTGTGAAAGCCTGTGTGGTGCAATGGTTTGAGCATTGAACTACAACTCTAGAGCCCAGGGTTTAAATCCCTATTTGGCAATGGATACATATGGTGACCCTATGTCAGAAACAACTTGAAGGTGCACACTAAGAACAATGAATGCACATTCTCTTTACAGATATCTTCCAGATGTGATGGGAGATGGCCTAGCCAGTCAGATCAACAACCCAGAGGTGGATGTAGATGTCACCAAACCAGACATGACTATTCGCCAGCAAATCATGCAGTTAAAGATTATGACAAGTCGACTGCGTAATGCATACAATGGGAATGATGTTGATTTCCAAGATACAAGTAAGTACAGTGCTAAAAAGATGAATCAGTGTGGTGCTGCCAAGGTGGCACAACTTAACATGACCCACAGCTGAAAGAAAGAGGTCTGTAGTACTCTGGTGTTTATAAAACCAAAGGGAAACCAGCAGGATAGAAAACACAAAGGTGCAGAAGTATTAAAACAATGGTTCAAATACCTGGGAGAATGGGAATGTCTTTACCTGGCACTTTTTTTTTAAAAAAAAAGTGTAACATAGGCATCAAACAAGCCACTTTGTGGAGGGAATTGCACACATAGGAGGCCCACCTTTGAAAATGCCCAACTTTTGTAGGACCCTCCTTGCCCCATTTGGGGGAGGCATTCAGCGGAGGAGCCTTGGGGTTCAGGGAACTAAATATGGGGGGCTCCTACAGGTATCTTGGTTCCAAGCTTTAAAGGATGATGATGATCTTATATCCCACCTTTCTCCCAATACAGGGGCTCAAGGCAGTAAACAGCAAATTTAATGCAATACAATTTAAAAACAGTACAAAACCATTAAAATCTATAAATATAAAATTTAAAAAATAATTAAACAATTCAAAAAGTTAAAACAGTTACAAGTTAAAATGTAACATGTTGAAAATAGAAACCTTAAAACCAACACTTTGGTCTCTGAAATGGACTGATAGCCAGTGCAGTCAACAATGTAGCCACAGGGAGGCAAGCTTAAGGAATTCCCCTCCATAAGAATTCTGCCCTCCCCCCCAAAAAAACCCCAAATTTTCCTTCAGTTCCCAAATTTCTAGCAGTGGCGTTGCTTAAAAACTTCAATGGAGTATTCAGAACTGGAGTTCAGGCTTCCAAGGAAAAGGAACAAGCAAATTTACCAAGTGAATGTAAACATGGCAAAGAGTACCAGGTGTGGACAGTTTTCTTATTTCCTTATTTTTTAAATATTTTTTATTTTATTTTACTGTTACTTGTTTTACTTTCATTTACTTTTACTTTATTTACTTTATTTTATTTTATTTTTACTTTTTGTTTTTCTTACTTTCTGCAATGCTAGAAATTTGGGGAATGAAGGAAAATTTATATGGGGATCAAAATTCTTATTTTGGGAGACAATGCCCTCATTTTGCCCACACAGCTATACCCCTGGTGCAGATTTTGAATCACTAGTATTATAAACCAGTCCTTCTGCACTCTATTTAAAAGAGGAATTGTCATTCCTTGAGGCTTCCAGGAGAGGCAATTCCCTTTTTTCCCCAACAGAAAAACGGTAGCCTGTGGAGTTTGGTAAGGTCAAGCGTTGCAAAAACAGCCTCATATAGGGCTGCACTGTGCCCACTCCTGGAGCAGAAAGTGATACTTTTTACAAATTATTTAATCTAAAATATGCTGTCTCGTTCCTTTTTCTACTCTTTGGTGGTTGTCAAGACTGCAAATTCAAGCCCTTCCATAACAAATGGTAGAATAAGAAGAGCTTTAAACAGGTTTGCAGAAAATGGCTAAGATCCTACTTTATCGAGCATAGCATTAAGTGTTCCCCATGTGGAACTACATTACAGCACATGTCACCTCTGGTAATGCACTGTGATAGCACCCCCAGACCATTCAGTTGCTGCTGGAGAGCAGCAGGGATAGAAGACCAAGGTGATCTTCCTGGGTGATGTGCTGTGGTCCTCCAGAGGTCTCAGGATTATGTTATTGGCCTGTATCTGACTATGGGAACATAGAAGCCAGACACTTCCCCAACCCACCCTTCTATCTCTCCACCAGAGAAAGACTGGTGGGGATGGTTATCACTGTGACAGGGAATGTGCTGGAGGACCTTTGGACACTGCAGAGGGAGGAGAATACTACCCACAACAGTGACCAAAAAATAGACATGTAAACATAAGGTGGACTTAGGACTTGTATATGTCACTAACAAGATATAGCCAAGCAGATTTGGCCCTTCCCCCTTTTCCACTGCTGAAGCCCATCTTCCACAGCCTTCTTCTGACTGGTTGACTGTGGGTGACACTGGGAGCAAGGCATGCAGCGAGGTAGTCCCATCATCAAGTAGAGCCCTGCATACCCGCTTCTTCATCCCTTCATTCGGCATCATGGCATCATGTGCTGTTGCAATATGCACCAAGGAATGCCACAGACATCATGAGCTAACACAGATTAAGCTTTTAATGTCAGCAGCCCTTATCTGAACTCCCTCTTCAACAGGTGATGACATCAGTGGCTCTGGAAGTGGCGACGGTTGTCCTGATGATGTATGCAGCAAAAGACTGTCCAAGACAATTAGCACCAGGCTGCCAGAGGTACACGCTATGCCTAAACAATCTGGACAAGGCGTCGGGGGAAGCAGCAGCAGCAGCAGTAGCAGCATACTTTTGCCTTCTTCCTTTCTTTTATTACTTAGTCTGGCTGTGGTTGCAAGGCAGCACCTGTGGCGATAATTTGTTTATGCAGCCACAAAAGAGACTGTGGTGGTGGAGGTCTCAAATTTGCCAAAAATGTGGACATATTTAATTCATCTTGGCAAAATGAGAGAGATAAAAAGTTCTTGATTGTTTGTGATAACCTGGCAGTGCTAGAGCTGGTCTTTTTTTCCCCCCCAAATGCTGGGCCCTTTTTTCTGTACCTCATTATGAAGAGAAAGGAAAGAAAGTCATTAATTTGCCACAAAGAGGCACCCAAGGGGATACAAAAGATCTTGACAGAAAGGTTTAGGGGAAGGAGGGGGACGCAAATGACCCTCAAGGCTTACCATTTTTATTGACTGCAATAAATTATGCAAGTTATTTCGTATTATTTAACTGTGGCCAAGACTGTGCTACTTATGTTTGGAACAATACACCTTTTTAATTTCAAGATTTTCAGAGGTCTATAACAGGGGGTCAGTTCATAATTTTCCATTAAGCCAAGTGGCAAAGAGTCTCTCCTTTACTTTGATGTAGGAGTACATATTCTGTACAATTCCAGTTAGCAAAGGGATTCATTATCTTGGAGTGGAGTGAGTGTTTTAATTTGTGAACATATTTGTCTGCTAACACTAGTAACTGAAACCACTTAATATTTCTCTTACATCTGAGTAAATTGGAATGAGACTTTGGTTTTGTGTGGTTTTGAAAATAGCAATCAAATTGGTAAAATGCAATACAGAGTTGTAATATGCAACATTTGTGACAGAATTATGCATGGGAGACTGTTGAGAAAGCTCTCTTTCAGTCTGAGGCTGAACATCTTCCTTCCTGTTATTAACAGGGACAACAGTCACCTTTTACCAAAGGATAAGTTGTGAGGTTTTGTGTACTATTACTTGTGTTATCAAAGTCTAAGAGTGATAACTGAACAACCCAGGGAACAGTTAGGTTCTAACAAACATTCCTGGAAAATGTATTTGGATGTAATATCAGATTTTCAAGTTACTGCTGGTCCTGCCTATTCCCCATCAATTATCTTGATGGGCATCAAGTAGACCAAAGCCATATTTTGCATAATCAAACATGCTACCCTTTTTTACTTCCTCTAGCAAAGTTAATTCTATGTTTCTAGAACCATTTTGTAGTACAACCTCATTCCTTCACCTGATTTTCTTTTTAATAATAGTTGCCAGGTATGTTGTCTGATACCTGTTTGGCTAAAATGAGGTTGAGGAAGAAAGGCAGTCCAACCACAGATCTACATAAAAATATACAGATGACATATTTCTCTGTTGGGGCAGTTTCGCTTACTAGACCTACAGCCATAAGCATATTTTCTTTTTTCAAAAATACTTAGTATATCATGATAATCCTGTTGATTTGACTGAACAATTGAAAGCTCTTGATGTGGACTTTGCTGTTAATTCAGTTTGCATCACATTACCACTTTCCTTTTGGGGAGCAGGAGGTGTGTGAAAGTATACTTTTTATTTTAAAAAAATAATATAGGCTTTGCACAAATGTTGAGACATTTTTACTGTGTGTCTTGCATCAAAGACAAATGTTGTGTTTCTTAACAACAGCATCCAAAAATGCATACTCAGTTACAAGTAAGGGGAACATTTCAAGTACAGTACCATGGCATTAGAAATGATGAAACAGTAACCAAGCAAATGAATTCAGCCATCCTTCCCATTCCTGGTTCCACCTGGGTTCTATGCAGCGCAGAGAAAATTAGTTTCCTAGTCACTCCACTCACTATTGGAGATTGCCAGTAGCATTGGTTGAGTTTTGAAGACATCATATCAAAATTCAGTTCCAGCATGATTCCTTTATTCCAAACTGCACCTGCTTTGCACACATTATTTTCAATCCCTTGTGAGTAGAACCACACCCTATCTACTTTTCTTATCGATCTAGTCAATCTGCAGTTAGTTCTCCACATTTGTAACTTTTAATTTTGCAGATTTGATTATTTGTATGATTAATATGTTCTCTCAAGGAATCTCTAGGTTCCTCCAGCACAACTCTAACAGATGTTCACCATAGTTTTACTGGAGGATCTAGAAATTACTAGAGAAAACACTTCTCTAGGCATCAGTGGATCCTCCAGCATGATTCTAAAGTCAACTTCTAGAAGATGTTGACCCCAGAGTTGATCTGGAGGACCTAGAGATTTCTAGAGAGGTGTTCTCTCAGATAAAAAAAATAGTGTTTTTTATTTGTGGTTTTTCTACTTTCACGGTGGTGCCGTATCCCTAAACCCAGCAAATGTGTAATACCCACTGTAGTTATTTTTGGTTGCAGTTACACCATTCTTAAAATAATTCCCAATACAAATGAGGCTGAATGGAGGACACCTGGCTGAATGAAACTACGTGTGAAAGGGATCTAGGAGTCCAAGTAGACCACAAGTTGAACATGAGTCAACAGTGCGATGCAGCAGCTAACAAGGCCAATGCGATTTTAGGCTGCATCAATAGAAGTATAGTGTCTAGATCAAGGGAAGTCATAGTGCCACTATATTCTGCTCTGGTCAGGCCCCACCTGGAATACTGTGTCCAGTTCTGGGCACCACAATTCAAAAAGGACATTGAGAAACTGGAGAGTGTCCAAAGGACGACGACTAAAATGGTGAAAGGTCTGGAAACCTTGCCCTATGAGGAACGACTCAGGGAGCTGGGGATGTTTAGCCTGGAGAAAAGAAGGTTAAGAGGTAATATGATAGCCCTGTTCAAATATTTAAAGGGATGTCATATTGAGGAGGGAGCAAGCTTGTTTTCTGCTGCTCCAGAGACTAGGACCCAGAGCAATGGATGCAAACTGCAGGAAAAAAAGATTCCACCTCAACATTAGGAGGAACTTCCTGACAGTAAGGGCTGTTCGACAGTGGAACACACTTCCTCGGAGTGTAGTGGAGTCTCCTTCCTTGGAGGTCTTCAAGCAGAGGCTGGATGGCCATCTATCAGGGATGCTTTGATTGTGATTTCCTGCATGGCAGGGGGTTGGACTGGATGGCCCTTGTGGTCTCTTCCAACTCTACGATTCTAGGCATGAAAAGCGAACACCCTGCCTCCTTTGAATGTAAGCTCAAATACCAGAAAAGTGAAGTGCCACAGTCAAATAGTGTTGCATATATGGCCTTTTATTTAGAGAAGTCAATGGTTATACACAATGTGGGAGGAAAAAATACAACTATAATTTCATTTCACGTTAATGAAAATGTTCTGCCAACCTGCTGGACAGCTGTAAACTCACATCATTCAGGGCTCTATGTAAGATTCCAACTATAAATGTAACACTATCAATCTGTCAGTTTAAAAGCCTGCCAAAATCAAATCTAAACACAGAAGAGTGTTTTCTGTTTTGGGATGGTCAAATTTTAGAGCAAAAACAGTATATAGATAAGGACACATAATTTTCCACTTATTTTCACCTTGTTTCTCCCTTTGATATGCAGAGCTTCAAAAAGTTACTTTCCTGGACCATAGATTACAGAATTATGCAGGAAGTAAGGCCACTGGCAATGCTGAGCTAAGAGAGTATGGGGGCAGTGGTCCAAAAAATCCAAACCTTTCCAAGCTCTGTAAACACGTTTCTTCCAACTAGATTCCCAAATCAAAAAGCTGACAGTCCTGGGCAGGAGGCAGGCTTAGTTCCATGTGCCCAGAGGCGCCTTTTGTTGTAAAAAATCTGACAACCCAATCCTCTTTATACACAATGGGGAAGACCCAGACTCAAACGCCTCTGTCGCTGTCAGATGTAGTTTGAGTCTAAGTGCGTTGATAGGAGCTATATCTCATGCTCATGGGATCAGAAATCTTTAAAAAAAAAATTTTTTTTTAAACAGTTGTCTTCAAGATAGTAGAGTTGTGTTTCAAGGTTTAAAAGCACAAAGCCATGGTGTATATGTATATTGGCAGATTTAATAATTGGACAAACAAATGTAACACCAGGGCCCCATGCATAACTCTCAACCAGAAACCAGAATCATGGAAGTACAGCATATTCTTTTTGTGCCATAATATCTATTTCAGCCAAGGGCAAGGGTTAATAGAGGCTTTAAGAGCACTAGTATTTATCCTTTACAATTGACAAACAACCTGTTGTTTTCTGGTGGGCTTGTTAGGGATTTAAAGTACAAATATATTTAGAACGCACCTTGGCTTTAAAAAGAGAAACAACAACAATGTGCAGTTCTGTCTGAAAAGCTAAGATTTATCTTACTTATGGGCACACTTGGCCATTTATATATTTCTTTTGGTTACCAAGGTACTTGTAACTATCTTGCACTGTTGAACTATGTTCTTTGAATCCTTGTATAAATAAAAAAAGGCTGGAGACTTAAATCTATGTGGCTGCCACTTGCAACAAGATATTGTTTGATTTCATCTGCTTTTATATAGTTTCACCAGGCTTCCATCGGAAATATTAAAGTATGTACCAGCCTTCATATAATAATAATATCATGGAGAAGTAATTTGATATGGTGTGCCAAAATATATGCCCTAGCCAGAATCAGCACAACCATTCAATAGGTACTGGCTGTGCCTCAAAAACACTATGTTGACAAGTATGTCTATGTCTATTTAATCATAGTCTTTATAACTTTATTTAGAATCACAACCTTAATGCTAAAACTTGGGAGGCATTGATGAGTCACTTAGCATCTTTTTTACATATGATACAAAAACTTCCATTTTCTATAAGTGGTCAGGAGGCCCTGTGGGAAACAGTTTGTGGTACCTAAAAATATGTTTTTGTAGCTCCCTCTGCTAGAAGAATGTTATCATAATGGGCAGATTTAAAGTTGATGGACACTAATATGCATGCATAGTGATGTTTCATAGAAGTTTTGTGACTCTGCCAGCCTATGTGCATGCAGGACTCTTAAGTACCACAAACAGCAGCCTTAAGCATGACAACTCTCTGCTGGCTTGTGGCCCAAATATTCTGGGCTGGCTTTGTTTCACAGTTGAAAATTGAGTACTGTGAGCCAAGCAGCAGCCACGCATGGATGGGCTAGCACATGGTTAAGAGCTTTCATGGTGCTCTGACATAGTTAATAGTTTTAGTATACAGAGATAAAGGAGAAAGAAGTTACCACATTCCAATCAGTTATCAGTTCCAAGTCAAGTTAGGAATGAAGTTAACAAAGTATGCTAAATTATCTTACAAATGAAGGGAACAGCAATTTTGGATGAAAAGTGCTCACTGCAAAAGTTCCTACACTTGTTTCAGTGAAGACTACAATGGACTGTAATATCCCATCCAACAACATAGATCCCTTACTGGCTTTTTCCAGGAGCACAGAAGAGTCCAGAGGCAGAGGTAGTACATCCATCCAGTAGCTTGGGTCTGCACTTTGTGTGATAAAGCAGTTGTCCCAATCTGAACCACCTGTTGAATAGGGCAGGAAGAGGCTCCAGCATAGTCCAGATAGTTGACATTGTTCAGAGAACAAGTATTCACTAGCCCACTGCTTGTGACAAAAGGTAACAGATCTTTGCTGTGCTCAGGGTTGAAGAAATCAAGGCCACAGAATTTCCAGATCTGAGGCCCATCTAAATGTGTATGTTTCTATCAGGAATGCCAAATGGGAGACTTTCCTTGTGAAGCACTGTTTCTATTTCTATAACTGAAGATCAGGCAAATAAGCCAGTAAGGGATCTATGAGATAACATAGGAATATCCAGAGTGGGCAACCAATCTAGAAAACAGTTTTGTCCCTCTCCTCTGCAATCTGCTACATGCTACACTGCCTCAAAACTGGAAGGGGTTTTTTTTTTTGGTCATTTTTTCCATTGAAACCAGAAGCGACCAGAAGTTCACTTCCAGATTTGGGGAGGGGGGAGGCAGGGAAGTGTGTGCATGCACACAGACACACATGAAAGGGCAGCTTTAGGGAAATGCTTTATGACACAATTTCACATGGAATAATATTTCTTTAAGTTGCTACACAAACTTATCTGAGTGTAATCCCAGTTAAAGTCAATAGGGCATACTTTGGAGTAGATTTCAAATTGTAGGCTTCAATTTATAACCACTGCTAAAATAAGGAACAAAAATATATTGTTTCAGAAAAATATATAGATTTTATTTTGTAACATTTAAAATCTACTGCATTATAAAACACAAAACATATTAAACAACTGGCTTGTCCAGTCCAGTGCTATACTCCTGGGACCACAATCAGCAGCCTTAAGCATGACAACTCTCTGCTGGCTTGTGGCCCAGAAATTCTGGCCTGGCTTTGTTTCACACTCAGCTGCAAACAGAAACAGACACATTCTGAGCCCACCCTTCGCCAAGCCCCACTGAGAGCAGTAGGTTGTGAAACTACAAAAGTCAACAATATACTGTACATTTGTTGAGATGCAATACATGTTGAGTCCACTTTTGAAAACAATGGTTTCAGCCAATAATACTGCCCAGTGTTTTCCAACTCAAGTTAGATTTCTCATATTAGAAAAGAATTTTAGCCACAGAATCTTCCATCCTGATACTTCATATCCCAAGGATTTGATCCTGAAGTCAATAAAAGCTCACAGGATTAAAGGCTAGGAACTGAATGTGTCTAGGATCTTATTAGATCAGATCTGTTTATATTCCTACCAAATCTATAGAAAGAGTCTCTTCTACCCACTTTCTGTTCATATCTACTATCAATGAAGAAAATGGCTACATCTCCATAAGGTATTCAGAATCATTGAATGGGCAACTTGGGAGCCCAAAAAAAGAGAGAGAAAGAGTATCAGCAGTTGGCAAGCAAAGTCTATATTGTTGTGGTGACTGAGGTTCGAAACAGATGAGCCAAGTAAGCTGGTTTCTGGCCGCATTCGGGCACAGCATTTACATGACACACGCCCCAAGCGCAGCCAGACACTGCACTGAGGCCGCATCTTTTACAAAGAACCAGGCTAAAAAAGAATGGTAAAGTACAGCTCCTTTTGCCGGTCTGGTTCAAAACTATCGCGATGGCCCAAATTGGGGCACATCGTGCCGGAGCAGCCACAGTCCACTTTTTCGGGCCCATCTGTTTTGGCCCCAAGTAGCATACCAAGAACATGCTATCTGATTTATATGTAAGAAGTTCATGCCAGAAGTTGAAGATCTAGAAAGACAAGACAGTGGTTGAAAAACAAGAGGAGCTTTACAATTCTGTACTGCATCTTCAGGAGACCCACCACAGAATCCCAAGGCTATACCTGGTGAACTGTTTATGCATTCTTATTTTTTAAAAAAATATGAAAAGCTTTGGTTTCATAACTATCAGATTCATTTTGGGAAGATGAACATTTCACTACTATGAATAGAATTACCTGGCATCCCTTTATAACCACAGTAAGTAGATTTCGACACCTACATACGATTGCTTCAGTTTTATCTTCTAGTTATCAGTTTTTATCTATTTTTCATATAACATTTCCCAAATCAAATTATACCAGGACAAAGTAACAGTATTTAAATGAAACTATAGTTTCCAGTATAAGGAAGATCCGCAACACTGCTACTCTTCTCAGGCTTTCGTTGTGAACTGTCTTCTTTGAACTTCTCTTCTTTCTTCTTTTTCTCATCTACTTTTTTATGTCTCGTGACTGGTACCTCCTTTTTTTCTTTTACTTCCTTTGCCTTTCTGGATGGAGAAGTTCCTTTGCCTTTTGCCACTCTATGCTTACGGATCCGCACTACCAAAAATATGAAAATATATAATTGGCATTTTGTAAAGCAGAGTATTACAGATACTTCTATGGTAATCCTATGCAAATGTACTGAATTAGAGGGGATGGGAATAAAATGATTATTCAGTGCACAGTGTGTTCTTGGTTTTAAATTACACTTCTTTTTCTTTTATTCAGTTATATCCCACCTTTCTCCCACTACATGGACTCACTACTCCTGTCTGTCTCTTCGCTTTTTAGACAGTTAACCCCATGAAATTACTAGTACACATTTTTTTTTCACTTGAGAGAATTCAAGACCATTCTTTAAATGCTGTTTGCATCCCTTTTTCTGCTTAACAATGAAGCACAAAAGGCCCAAGTTCAAGTCTTTAGAATGTAAAATTGTACCAACAAGGTATTATGTTATGACCACTATATGACCACTATGACAAACCACTGCCTAAAATTACTTTGCTCTGTCTTGTCAGTGATCCAGTTCATGTTTGCCCAATACAAACATGCCAACATACAAAACCATGCAATGTGCTTTGCCTCATGCTATGGCAACAGTGGTGGCCTTTCAATGGTGTGAGGAGCAGTGTCAACATCTAATGCCCCATTAACCACCAGTCCTTAGTTTAGAAGTACATGCTGCACAGAAAACCTATGAGCAACAAATTTTCTTCCCATATTAATCAGAGTTGTGTCTATGCACTGCAAATCTCATCTATGAGCACACAAGCCTAAAAGGAATTGGAAGATGTTAATTCTGGTTTAATATTGCAAAGAAATAAAAATACAGTATGCAAATAAATAATCACAGGGCAAGAGAATTGTGCAGAGTAGCACTACTGAAAGGACAAATAAAAGGAGGTAAATAGTTTGCTGTGAAATTTGTAGCCTTCTTGCAAAAAAAAAAAAAACTACCCCTTGATTGTCATGTGACTAAATACAGTGCACACTAGCCATTTTACTAACAATCATAATTCAGCTGCCAAATATCCATGTTTTATCCATGCTAACATACTTTCCAATTCACCTTTAAGCTTATCTCACGGGGTTTAGAGGGCTTCCTTCTGAATGATCTAAAGAGCTTGGAAGGATAGGAGGAGACAAAAAAGAGCACAGAACTATTTCCTCTAGTCTCTTTTCAATCTTTTAGAAAACATACAAAGCAGCACAAAATGATCACTGTAATGAAGATGATTGAAATCTTCATTACCTAGCTCACCAATATTCACAAGGCCAAAAGGCAGACCAGGGCTGTCAGACCACTCATGGGTTCCCTAAACACTGACCAAAGCAACATGAGGGCATATGAAATTTGCCGGAGGCAAGGAAGATCATTCCTAGAAAAGGGGGGTTGATTGACCTTTTGCACACCAGCCCTCCTTTCTATAAATACCTGATGCTGTGATGCAGTGGACAAAGAAAAAAGCAGAGGGGACAGAAAGGTATGAAAAGCAGCATCCAAAGTGACCTCTGCAAAGTCCTGTCACAACTGCTTGTCACATGGCAGGAAAACACTGGATGCATCATTGAATATCCTGCTCTCCATACCCTCAAAACCCCTTAGGTTGGTGCACCTGCCTATCTTCTGCCTATCTTCTATGATTCAGGGGAAGGGGCATTAAGGCGGTTTCTGCAATGGTGCCAGAGTTATGAACATGAACTGCAATATTTATGATGCTGTAAGTAATTTATAAATTTAAAATTACTGAACAGGATGTCAGTCAGAGTAAACAAATAATCAGGATCTTCTTGCTTGTGCACAGTCAAGGTTAAGAAAACCACCTATGAGAATCCAGAACACCCCTGCTCACATCTCTTTTAACCATGAACCTCTGGGCACATTTATTAAGCTGCCATCTCTCAGCATCAGTCACAATCCTATCTTAAATACAGTAGACCCTTGTTATATGCTGGGATTTGGTTCCAAGATCCCCTGTGTATAACAAAATCCGTGTATACTCAAGTCCCATTAAATATAATGACATAGCAAAATCGTGTCCCTTATAAAAATGGAAAAGCAAGGTTTAATATTTGAAATTTATACTTTTTTTGAACATTTTCAAACTGTGGATGCTTGAATCCGTGTATAAAAAATCTATGTATAAGAAGGGCTGACTATATATGGACAATTATCCAGAACTTAGAAAATTTCACCCAGCATGGCTGAACGCCACAGATTTCCAGATTAATGCTCAATAAATGATGGAATGTATTTCTGACTGAGGGTCCTTACTGCCAAATTCAGTAAGACAGAAAAGCCCCAAGAGAAGAAGGATTATGATCAGAAGAAATGCATCACATGACTCTATGTAGACTGCCTTGTTCTAAAGAAACAAGAAAATGGTACAGGCCTTGCCTGATATGGAGTAACAGAATAGGGGGATCTATTTGCTCAGCAAGAGGGCCTCAGGTAGCCAGGGTCCTTTCAGAATGTCAGTCCCTTTAGGCCTGAAGGCTGATACACCCTCCATATACCATAGTGGCCTATTGTTGGAAGTTGTCTGGTAAGGGTTTTATGAGTCATTTCAATACCCTTCTAATTTAATTCTACTCTAAACATTTTATTTTCTGGTTTAATATACTATTATTTAAGATGACCTCCATCAGTAACTTACTGATCAACAATGACTTACCAAGTCCTTTGTGACTTACTGATCCAGCTAGCTAAATCTGTGCAAATTGAGAGTCCCACTGAATTCAATGAAATTTACTGCCAGGTAAGTAGATATGGGACAATTATCGTCCAGTTAGTCTGACATCAGTACTAGGAAAGATTCTGGAGCAGATCATTAAACAGAGAGTCTGTGAACATCTAGAAGGCAATGCCATAATCACAAAAAGTCAACATGGGTTTCAGAGAAACAAGTCATGCCAGACAAACCTAATCTCTTTCTTTGATAAAATTACCAGCTTGGTAGATGAAGGGAATGCTGTGGATATAGTATATCTTGATTTCACTAAGGCCTTTGACAAGGTTTCCCATGACATTCTTGCAAAGAAGCTTGTAAAATGTGGGCTAGACAAAGGAACTGTTAAGTGGATCTGTAATTGGTTGACTGGCCGAACCCAAAGGGTGCTCAACAATGGCTCCTTTTCATCCTGGAGAGAAGTGACTAGTGGGGTCCCACAGGGCTCTGTCCTGGGCCCAGTGCTATTCAACATCTTTATCAATGACCTGGATGACAGAATTGGGAGCATACTTATCAAATTTGCAGATGACACCAAATTAGGGGGAATAGCTAATACCCCAGAGGACAGGATCAAGATTCAAAATGACCTGAATAGACTAGAAAGCTGGGCCAAAGCTAACAAAATGAAATTCAACACGGAGAAATGTAAGGTATTGCACTTAAGGCGGAAAAATAAAATGCACAGATATAGGATGGGTGACACCTGGCTGAATGAAACTATGTGTGAAAGGGATCTAGGAGTCCAAGTAGACCACAAGTTGAACATGAGTGAACAGTGTGATGCGGCAGCGAAAAAGGCCAATGCTATTTTAGGCTGCATCAATAGAAGTATAGTGTCTAGATCAAGAGAAGTAGTAGTGCCACTGTATTCTGCTTTGGTCATGCCCCACCTAGAATATTGTGTCCAGTTCTGGGCACCACAATTCAGAAAGGACATTGAGAAACTGGAGCGTGTCCAAAGGAGGGTGACAAAAATGGTGAAGGGTCTGGAAACCATGCCCTATGAAGAGCGACTTAGGTAGCTGGGGATGTTTAGCCTGGAGAAAAGAAGGTTAAGAGGTGATATGATAGCCCTGTTTAAATATTTGAAAGGATGTCATATTGAAGAGGGAGCAAGCTTGTTTTCTGCTGCTGCAGAGAACAGGACCCGGAACAATGGATGCAAGCTACAGGAAAAGAGATTCCACCTGAACATTAGGAGGAACTTCCTGACAGTAAGAGCTGTTCGACAGTGGAATGCACTCCCTCGGAGGGTGATAAGAGTCTCCTTCCTTGGAGGTCTTTAAACAGAGGCTGGATGGCCATCTGTCGGGGATGCTTTGATTTGGATTTCCTGCATGGCAGGGGGTTGGACTGGATGGCCCTAGTGGTCTCTTCCAACTCTACGATTCTATGATTCTATGCTGCATCCATTACTAACAAGTCCATTATTCATGGATGAGAAAAGAGATAAATCTGAAGTTTTTAGGGCTGCAACTAGCAAAGTCAAACTGTTAGAGTAGACGTTTTCAGTTGCTTTAACCATCATGTATTCACTAGTTCCTGGGCTATTTTGATTCCTGAATCTTTCCTGTAAACATTTCATGTGTATCATGTAAAGCAAGATAACAAATTAAATGAGTGAAAATTTAGCCTGGAAGTACTTGAACACAGAATAGTGGCCTGATTAAAAAATTGTTCTTTTAAATCATAAATGCCACTGACTCCCGCATGCAAAACATGCTGTGCCACTGATTTTTGCAAACCACAATTCTTGATCGGGAGTAGAGCAGAGATGTTCAGAAAAATGAACATCTGCAGAAAAAGTGTTCTGAATATGTTTATTCAAAACATTTCTAATTAGGCATTCTCCACCCCTGAGTCACAAACTGATCTTTGTATCCAGACAGTTATTGCTGCACTTGCAGGAGATCAGTGTCTAATAATAATAATAATAATAATAATAATAATAATAATAATAATAATAGGATTTATTTATATGCCACCCAATCACTGGGAATCCAGGCGGCTTACAACAGAGAGGATAATAGACGGTTCCCTGCCCTCAGGCTTACAATCTAAAAAGACACGACACAAAAGGAGAAGGGAATGGGGAGGGGGGGAGGGGATCAGGTCCAGCATTCTTCTCTCCCTCTGAGGCCTGGACCAAGGCAGGTGGATCAGAGGGAGGGCTCTTCTTCAGGCGAGCCCTGATGGAGCTGGGCCAGCCTATTTAGGTGAAATAAACACACCATTCCTTAACCAGCAAGGTATTTGGAGGGGGAATGAATGAACAGTGTACATGTTGTCAGGGAGGGTGGAAAGAAGACAAGAAAGATGCAGTTCAGTGACAAAGTAACTGAATAGATATAAAATGAGAACTCAAGTTTTTGGATAACTTTTTCCAAGCTGAAGATTTAAAGTACCACCAGTCACCAATTGTATTATGAAAGGTAGAAAGCAGTAGAAAAAGAAGACTGCATGCCAGATGACTAGACCCAATTAGCAAAATTACAGGTCTGAATTTACAAGACCTAAACAGAGCAGTGGAGGGTAGGGAGGCTTAGAGATGTCTCATCCACAGGGTTGCCAAGCTTGACTTGAGAGCAGTTAACAACAGGAACAACTTTAAAATGACAAAAAGTCCACTTTTGAAGGAACTAATAACAAAATATGCTCCATTAAATCAGTGGTGACAATCCCATCCCATTTTCTATAAGTCATGTGCTTGATTCTGCAAAGTAATAACAATTAACCAATATTATTGCTGTTAGTAGCAGTGAATTAATCTATCAATTTGTTCTTTTTAACATTAAATAATTACTTTTCAAGCCCATCATACCAACAGGTGATATTAGTCAACCTTATAATATTGCTACATCTTACACCAATGAACTGCTTTTAGCACCTGAAAAAGTGATCAAGGACTAGCAAGTATTAGTATAGTGGGAGCCCACTAAGAAGTAACCATAAAGATGGATTACAGTGCAACAGATGAGCTTTGCTTCCCTACTGGCTTTACCCTTCCCTTTCTGTTTGTTTCCATTCCTTCCCTTTCTCCATTCTTACCAAAGAAAAACTGCAGTCTCCACAAATGCAGTGAACTGTCTTCCCCTTGACCAATCTATGAAAGTAGCTCAGGAGAAGAAAGCAAAAAGACCTATGAATGTGTTGAAAATTACTGGAAAAGAGAACATGTTCATTCTATTGTCATTCCTTTTCCCTTTTGGAGAAATGAAAAAGCTAACGGGAATGGCAAAGTGATGGGAGCAAAAGTGAATCAGGAATCGGAGTCTTTTAGTCATGCATGCCTTTTTCTGTCCTTGTCTCATGAAAAAAAATCAGGAAAGGGAAAGAAAAGGAGAGAGGGGATTCACAGTGGAGGAGGAGACAGCTGATATTCACGTGGTCTGTTTGTGCTGGTAGGTTGGGAGTTGTCAGCCCTTAAAGTGTATTGCTGTGTTGCCATTTTCATTGAAACTAATTGTTTGGCTGTCTTTTTCCTATTCCAGTTCCCAAGAGGCAAAAGCAACAGAATTAAACTTGAGATGGAGGCAGAGGGTATAGGTATATCACTATCATTTTGTTTATTACCTCTCAGCAATCTTTTGAAGATTTCTATAAAAGGATCCAAAGTGTTCACCTACTCAAGAAGCTCACCCTTTAAGTAGGTTTGGTTCATCTTCATTTTCTTTACTGCCTAGTAACACCCATGCAAGTGGTCCAGGAGTCACTTCCTTCACTCTAAATTAGTTTTATTTCACTTCAACAATGACAGCATGTAGCCAAATTTAATCGTTTCCATACCATCAGTAAGTCACTGTGCCCACTACAAAGATCCTGAAAATTGGGAATCCTGCAGTAAAGCAGAATGAAGTTTGTCTCTCACATGCGCACACGCACATATGTACCATGCAGTTGAATCAGCAATAGGTTGGGGAAACAATGGCTGCAAACCAACATATAAAAACAAACACACTCTCACTGATAGACAATCAGAAAGGGGTAGAGATTTTCATGCATTTTTTGCAGCACTGCCTCTGAAAGTATTACTTTTGCACACACCACAAAGAATTACTATCATTTGGCATTGTCCTATTATAAATGTATAATGTGACAAAGTATGTACCCCAGAACTCATGATTTCCTTTATCTATCTTGTGGCAAACTGCAAAGTCTAGCTTCTCACCTTGTAATTTCTAAAATACATGAATGTCTCCTTTGCCTAGTTCAATCTAACCAGAAAAAGAATTCTGTGAGCCTAACAAACAATGTCACCTCTTTATATTCTCACCAAGCCTATCTGAAATGCTGTATCTATACCACATGCTCTGCTTCTATACAAGCAATCACACCGCTATAACACCACTAAAGAGCAAATGCATTTGAGGATATAAAGCTCCAATGGCTATTTTTTGAATAATGGTGAGACAGAAGAACACCCAGTTGTACAAAGAAACAGCTAGTTGTAATGAGTTACTCATGCATTAGTCGTGACAGCTTATAACATAAAAATAGAAAATATCAATAAAAATACCAGCATTGGAAAACAATAAGCGAGTAAAACATAGGTACCAAAGCAATGATTAACCCACTAATAATTGTCATAAGTAGAAGTACAAAGTCTTGGCAAAAGAGAAAACAGCAGCAAACATTTACAATTAGCAACTATTTGAAATATTTGAAGAAACGCCCTGCCCAAAAAAAGCAAACCACATGAAAGAGATCAGGATGACAATTTACTTACATGACAAAAGTGATGCAGATGCTCCTTCATCAGATTCAACTGGCGATGTACCATCTTTTGCAAGTAATAAAACAAGGTGCAAAGACATTTCAGAATGTTCAACGGTAAGACAATACTACAAGTGCCTCAAAGAAACGGTGCCCTCTATGTAAGGGCCAAATACAGTAACTTCTACAAGAGTCTTCAAAATAAACAATTTTTATTTATTTTATCACAGTGATTACATTTACAAGGATTCTGATCATTTTATATACATTTCTAAAGCGTGATTTAGGCCATAACATCAGCATACATAATACAGTACAGCAAACAGAAATTAAGAGTTTTAAATCCAGTGTTCACATTTTGTATTTACACAGATATTTCCTTAGACATTATGTTTAACAATGAACTTCATTTTAAAATACAGCAAACAACCTTTTTTAAGGGAAAAGGTTAATAAATAATAAATAATAAAATTTTTATTTGTATCCCGCCCTTCCAAACGATCAGGGCGGCTTACAGAAAATATAACAAATACAATCAATATACCGAAAAGTTAAAAACATATAGCAACAACAATCTTAAAAACAACAATAAAAAGCCCCATAGCCCAACCTCATGGCCACGGAAGAGGAGGGAGGCCCACAGGATATTTAATCGGGGAATGCCTGTTTGAATAGGAAGGTTTTGAGGTCCTTCCTAAATTGGGCCAGGGTGGTAGATGAGCGGAGCTCCGTGGGCAGCGTATTCCAAAGGGCTGGGGCAGGTTAAGTGGATATAAGGTTTTTCTTTAAAGAAATGGATTGCTCTACTCAGATTTTTTTTTAATCTTTCACTCCTCTCAACATGATCCTCTCATGGAGAAAAAAGGAGAATCTGCTTCTGTACATACTGCTAATACCTAACCATGATCATGCATATGTAGCTTCAAATTAATATATCTACAGTCACTGGAAACTCTAAAAATTAATATCAAGTGCTACAATCAAAAAGTCACTACCAACTTTCTAGCACTCTTCCTTTTGCCACACTCCATCTGATAATTTCACATGTTCATTCAATTAGATCTCTGTAATTTTTTCAAAGTGAAAGCAATGGGGGAATACCTGGATAAGTCTTGTTTATTCAGGACTCACAAAATATCAAAAAGGTTATCCAAGGTGGCCCAATGGAAGTACCACAAAATATCAGTAACACAAAATATCAAAAAGGTTATCCAGGGTGGCCCAATGGATGAAACAATGTTTACAGAATGGGATTCCAATCTCTGTGCAGTTGTGAAAAACAGCTGATTGGATCAGTCTCTCAGTCCTTATTTTGCATTTGTATTTGTATTTATTTATTCATTTCATTTGTATGCCATCTTTCTTGCCGGAGGAACCCAAGGAGGCTCACAGACAAAACATTTAAAATGTTAGTAAGATGCAGTACAATTAAAAACATCTGCACACAATATAAAATCACATGAAAATATACAAAAATTAAAAATGTAACTGAAACCCACATGCTCCATAAAAACCACCCTGCTATGAATTATATATACCTGTCGGCATAAAAACGTTTTTACCTGCCGGCGAAAGGCAAGCAGAGAGTGGGCCAGCCTAGCCTCCCAAGGAAGGGAGTTCCAGAAGGTCGGAGCAGCCACCGAGAAGGCTCTGTCCCATGTCCTCACCAAGCAAGCCTGTGATCTTGGTGGGACTGAGAGAAAGGCTTTTCTTGAAGATCTTAGGGAGCTAGAAGGTTCGTACAGGGAGAAGCGGTTTCTCAAATAGTCTGGACCTAAACTGTATAGGACTTTACAGGTCATGACCAGCACTTTGAATCGTGCCCAGAAATGAACCAGTAACCAGTAAAGCTGTTTCAGCAAGGGAGTTATATGCTCCCTGTAACCAGCCCCAATCAGCATCCTAGCTGCAGCATTTTTCAGCCGCTTGGAGTTTCCAGACAGTTTCCAAAGGCAGTCCCACAAAGAGTGAGTTACAGTAATCTAAGCAGGACATAATCAAGGCATGTGTCACTGTAGCCAGATCTGACATCTCAAAAAACAGGCACAGCTGGCACACTAGTTTTAACTGTGTGAATGCACTTCTGGCTACTGCTGAAACCTGGACATCCAGGCTCAGAGTTGAGTCCAGGAGCACACCCAGGATGAAAGCCTGAGATTTCAGAGGGAGTGTGACCCCATCCAACACAGGTAAAGTCCCTATTCCCTGATCTGCCTTATGACTGAACAGGAGCACCTCTATCTTGTCTGGGTTAAGTTTCAATTTGTTTGCCCTCATCCAGTCCATCACTGACAGCAGACACTGGTTCAGCACAGAGACAGCTTCCTTGGAGTCAGATGAAAAAGAGAGACAGAGTTGGATGTCATCCACAAACTAGTGACACAAGACCCCAAATCTCTAGATGACCTCTCCCAGGGATTTCATATAGCTGTGAAATAACATGGGGACAGAACAGAATGAGGGACCCCACAGGCCAACAGCCAAGGAGTCAAACAGGAGTCCTCCAACACCCTTTGAGTTCGCTTGTCCAACAAAAACTGGAACCACTGCATAACAGTGTTCCCAAGTTCCATCTCAGAGAGGCAGCTTAGAAGGATACCATGGTCGATGGTATCGAAATCTGCCAAAAAATCCAGCAGGACCAACAGGGTCCAGTTCCCCGCCCAGTTCCCTGTGTAGGTCATCGACCAAGATGACCAAAGCTGTCTCTGTATCATAGCCAGATCTGAAGTCAGATTGAAATGGATCTAGATAATCCGTTTCATTCAGAAACCCCTTGAGCGGAGAGGCCACTACTCGCTCCAGAACCTTCCTAAGAATGGAATGTTAGAGACTGGCTGAGAATTATCCAAAGTGGTGGGATCCAGAGATGCCTTTTTCAATAATGGCCTCACCACAGCCTCCTTTAGGCAGGATGGAAATCTGCCTTGCTGCAGTGAGGCATTCACCACTCCCCTTACCTATTCAGTAAGTCCCCCTCTAGCTGCTTTCAGAAGCCAGGAAGGGCAAGGATCCAGTATGCACTTGGTGGCCCTCACTTCTCCAAGGATCCTGTCCACATCCTCAGGCTGAACAAACTGAAACTTAACAAATAATATAGGACAAGGAGGTGCCAAGATTACACCCACTGGACCTGTGACAACTCCAAGACAGAGCATATCCAAGAGATTTTGTCTTGCAAATTCTTCACAGCGAGCTGTCAAGTGGTCTTTATTTCCTTCTTGTGGGCCAGAGTGTAAAAGGCCACTGACCACTCAAAACAGCTCTGCTGGATGACACTCTACAGAAACAGAGAAGTATAATTTTGTTGCTGCCACCATCACCATGGCATAAACTTTCCAATGAGCTCTACTCAGGTTCAATCGATCTAAATGAAGAGATCAGAGCATTTCTTCATCTCAAATGGTCAGTTGTGAGCAACAACCTGCCAAGGAAGCTGCTGAATCATTTATGGCCTGGCAGCCTCTTGCAGCTGTTGCTTGAGCATCGCAATCTCTCCCTTGTCTGTGTTCTGCTGCAGTAGGTATTGTCAAGCCCATGTCTGTGTGTTGTGGCTGTTGGGGAATGCTACTGTCTGTCTCAAGCATTGGCACGTCCCCCTGTCCTTCTGAGTCTTTCGCCAGTGTTTCTCTAGTCTCCATCCCACTCGTTTCATCACCACTAGCTCCCTGATGAACCAGGGGGTCCATCTGGCTCCACTTCATAGGAAGAGACACTTAGATGCAGGCCTCTGTCCTAGGTGCAGTTCTTCTTGTCTCTCCCCTGTATTGGCTCCCCTCAATCCCAGCAGGCACTAGCTTATATCTCCTTCCCAGAGACACAGGTGTTCCTCACTGACTGTATAGCCAGTAACTGGCTGGATGTCTGAGTCCAGGTCCTGACAGGGAGCAGTCCCAAAGAAGTCCCTCAGGGGAAGTGCAAATTGTAGCAGCAGCACCAAAACCAGATGATAGCAGCCTCTGTCCTGAGGTGGTGGTAATTGTTCTTCTGGTGCAAGCATCATGGTGTAGTGGTTTGAGTGTTGGGCTACGACTCTGGAGACCAGGGCTCAAATCCCTCCTTGGCCATGGAAACCCACTGGGTGATCTTGGGCAAGTCACACTCCCTCAGCAGCAGAGGGAGGCAAAAACAAACTCCTCTGAACAACACTTGTCAAGAAAAACCTGCAACAGTTTCGCCATAAGAAACAACTTGAAAGCACACTACTACTACAACATGGTGTAGCTAACAGAAAAAGGTGTTTGTTCCTCAGTATACAAAACAAAAGGTGCCAGGGACCATAAGCCATCCATAGTCATGCTTCTCCTACCTCCTACCCAATGTTACAGCACTTAGAAAGAGATTCAATCATTAAAAATGCATGACAGTTTTTCACATAGGTCCAAACATATCCCTACACAACACAGTATGATTTCTGATGACTAGAGATTATGGCCCTGTCCACACCTGTACGTACAAGGAGGTTTTTTTTCACAGACAGATAAAACGCTTGCACATTTGGGGCTCTGAGTTGTGCTCACTGTCTCTCAAAATACATGTCCACTCTTCCAGGTAATATTTCATTTGTGTGCCTGAACACGGTGCAGTCACAGGGATGAGTAACCTGTCTGATTTTTGTGGACACAAAACAATGTGAACAAAATTGGATTATTTATATTTTCTACAACATTTCAGCTTTTTCTTAGTTATCTTTCCTTTCCAGAATGAAAAACAGAGCATAAAGTGATCTACAAAACTCATTCCTCCCAGGAAAATGACCATGAGCCTCTGGAAGTACACATGGATAAAACACCACAATCCAGGCATGTTGTATGGATCTTCTAGAGAACTGCTGGACACAATCCTTCTAATAGAGTCTTCATATTCTTCAGAAAAATATGTAAAGAACATTATTTACATATTGGGGCTGCGGGTGGGGTGGTAGGAGAGAAAACTGAAAACTATTGCCCAGGTTAGCAAATTATTTTTGCTCATTTATATTTTCTATAAAAATCATACATGTAAACAGGTTGGAAATATTTGCAAGCTTGCTGCAACACTTGCAATTTTGATTTTTTAAAAAGACCTTACTGATAGCGCCTGACAAATGACATGTTTATATTTTAACAAGTTAAAATTTAGAAGCACTAGACACTGTGAAACTAACCTAGTGGTTCTACTAGTGACATATCATCTAGTTAACCAGTACTTTTGCAATATGCACTGAACACACATCTTGCTGTGTGCATCACCAAACAAGCCAGCCTACCTGCATGTAAACATTCTCGTTTATGACGCTCATTCCAAGACTTCATTTTACAGGACTTGCTGCAGGTGTAGATGTCATAACAACGCATGCAAGGTACAAGATTCACACCAACAGATCGCCCACATTGGTAGCAATATTTAAAGATGGGCAGTCTGCAATACAGAAATGTTTTAAAAAGCAGTATCAGTGACATTTACACAAGTTAACTTGTTCAAAATTAACACAGCAAGTAATAATGGGGCTAATAATGAATGAGAAACTTTAACTTGACAGTATAAGAAATAAAAAGTGATCAAAAACTGTGAATCCTGGGTTTTCTTTAGGTAATTTACTCTGTTAAAATGCCTACATTTATTTTCAGCACTCTTCCTCTGCTTCAAATTCAAATCAATCTTCCAAACAAGCTCCTGCATCCCCAAGTCTGGGAGGCAAGGTGGGGGTAGGGGGATCCTCAATACCAGTAATATCTCAACAGGAAAAAGCCACCCATGCCCATATTCTATATTTCTACATTTTTCATACCACACTCATGTATGTCAAAGTATTCATTTCAGAATCTATTAGTGCAGAAACCTATCAACAGGAACATACTTAGAACTAACTGTGCACTGAAGGCATAGGGCCCTAGAATCAAAGAATATTTTTACAAGTTTTAAATATATGATTCAAAAATACACAAAACTATAATATTATGTGAGGAAATGATAAAAGGCAAACATTATTTTCAGACTCAAAAATACAAGGTTCTTCCAGAGGGTCCAATGAAAAGACAGACTACTGTATAGATTACATCATATGATTAAAGACAATGTGAATTAAACTATTTTTGTGCACTGTTCTTACTTTGATGAATCTGTTTCTGGCAATACTCCTCCTGCCACAGTAGATCTCTTTATTGCTATATGACAACAAATACACAAATGGGAAAATTGAAGATCTTTTACTGGAAGCCAAAATATGTACACCTGAGGACTATTATTTCAAAAATTACTGGATTCCAGGTGGGTCTCTGATCAAATGTTTCCTTGTTTGTATCAAAATGTTTAGCAGAATCATTTGACCTTTTAATAAAAATAATGGAAGAAACCCAGCTAAACTTCTGAATTTGAGGCTGAAACCACTGTTGCTGTTGTGGCTATATTTATTTGTATCCCAACTTTCTTCCAAAACTGGGACTCAAGGCAGTTTACAGTTTTAAAAAGAATAGTACAACCAAAAACCTACAAAAAGTGAAAATTAAAATAGAATTATTAAAACAGTATTAAAGCAATTTAGATATACACTTCAAAAGATATGCAATTAAACCAGGTTTTTTTAAAAGCCTGTCAGAATAAAAAGGAATTTGTCTGCCAACAGAATGACAGTGGAAAGGGTGCATTCTGGCTTTCCTTGGGAGGGATTATCACAGCCTAGGGACATTCATTGAGAAGGCCCTTTCTTGCACCCCAGCCAACTGTGCCTCTGACAGTGGCGAAAGTGAGGGAAGATCTCAGGGCCAGGCTGGCTCATATGAGGAGATATGGTTTTCCAGACAGCCTGGACCTGAGCCATATAAGGCTTTATAGGTCATAACCAGGGCCCTGGTGGCGCAGTGGTTAAATGCCTGCAGTGCAGCCACTCACTCACAGACTATAAGGTTGCAATTTCAATACCAGCCAGGGTCTCAAGCTTAACTCAGGCTTGCATCCTTCCAAGGTCTCTAAACTTTGTAAATCGCTTAGGGAATACTTAAGTTCACTGATAAGCGGTATAGAAATGTACTTGCTATTATTATTATTATTAGTTTTATTTATACCCCGCCTTTCCATGTGATCAAGGCAGCTTACAACAGAGTCTCAAAATACAAAGCAAAATACAAAGCAAACAATGCACAGGAAGAAACAATGCAATACCATACAATGCCAACAATATAAAAATACAGTACATAATACATAATACAATGCAGAAAAAAACAGTATAATACAAAACAGAAAAAGCAGTATAATACAAAGCAGAAAAACAATCCCCTGACAATAGATGGTGCTTGTGGTGCCTTACAAAGCCAGAATCCTATAAATCCATGCTTTGTCATCCTGTATGTCGGGGGTTGGACTGCTATTGCTATAACCAGCACTTTGAAACTACTGTATATACTCATGTATAAAACTAGAAATTTTAGTCAAAAAACTGACCCCCAAAACCTGAGTTGATTTATCTACGAGTCAATATAAATACTGTGCATTAACTCATATTAAAGAAAAGGAACCGTCCTCTGGTGAAAGGAAAGAGCGTATTCTATCCTGGAAACTGACCTCCCTCTATTCTCTCATCCATTTAGCCTTAGGGTGAGTGCAAACAGTTATGACTATTGGAATGTTTTAAGTTCTTTGGCATGCTTTCCCTTTGCTTCATCCTTTACATCTTTTGTTACAGGCCCCTAAGTTTTACCCTCAACTTATTCACAGGTCATTTCAAAATCCATAATTTTGGCCCCAAAACCTGCCCTCGATTTATACATGAGGTCGACTTATAGTCGAATATATACAGTAAACATTTTTAAAATTGTATAGCCACTACCAAAGATGGCAGTGTTACATCTGCCTCTCAGTCTTGAACCACCTTGTAAGTGGTATGAAGTCACTGTGTTTTACATTTCCCTGCCACCTCAGTATAGGATCAGGGGTAAGGAAGATCACAATGCAATAGTGTTGCATCTCATATTTTAGTTCATTCAGATATCAAAATATTTCATTACTAAGCATTCTAATCTCATTCCAGAATAGCACCAGCTCTATAATAGGGATTGTTGAATCTGGACTCACTAAACTTTTGTTTTCGAAGTTCCTCTTTATCCCAAAGCTTTTCTTTGCAGATGACAGCTTCACGAAGCCGATCACTCAGAAATTCGAGCAACTTTCGACGAGAACTAAAAAGCTCCCGCTCTGTTGGTGAAAGAGCATGGTATGGTGTATGCAACATTCTTTTATCCTGCAATACATAAAAACCACATCATGCCACAAAAAATCTACTTCCTTTGTGTATCAGAGGGAGGATGCCTAAAAATGGTACAGGGAAAACAGTATTTTTTATATGCTATTACCCGCCTTGATCCAACACAGGGAGAGGCAGGTTGTTGTTGTTGTTGTTATTATTATTATTATTATTATTATTATTAAGTAAATAAGTATGGTCTGGCAGTAAAACTCTGCAAAATGTTCACTAAATTGCTATTGTTGAAACAGAATTTATCTCTCTTGCTTTGTACTTAGTTGTTTTCCTAAAACAGATGTTTATGTGCCCAATCCAATTCTGTGCATGCAAGGTGATCCATTATTAGTATCCCGCAGGTGCCAACATGTAGGCAAAGCTGAGCACATGCCCCTAAACATATAGTTGAGGAACAAGGCAGTACTCCCAATTTACTGCTTTTCAGATGTTCACCAGTTCTACTAGGTATTTATATTAATCAACAGGTGAACATCTAGGAAGATAAATGAATTAAGACAAACCTCTTTTTAAAGAATATTTTATTTAATAAAAACTACTGTATATAAAATAAAAACAGAACAACAGAATACAAACAGAAACAAATTACAAAGCTACAAAAGACAAAACTACACATAACTGAACAAAAACTAACAATTAACAGAATAAACAAAGAAAAAAATGACTTCCATCTTCACTGCAGGTATAATTCAACCCTTAATTTCTATGCCTCTTACTTCTATTAATTACACTTCATCTACATAAATAACTCATTAATTAAGAAACCCAACAATCCTCAAACCACCTTCACTCTTTTTCAGTATTAGATTACTTCTATGTTTCACTCATCTATCATTAAAAATCAAACATTATAGATTTTTCTTTTATCATAATAAACAACAACACACTTTATTCACTTTATCGCATCACTCAAAGCCTCCCCACACTTTGACTATATACTTTACAGCAGCCAGCATTTGCTGGACTTAATCCCTTCTCCCACTGCCATCCCCCTTTCAATGTACGTTTTTAGAATGTAAGCCTGAGAGCAAGGAAATGTCAGATTGATCATTTGTAAGCTGCTCTAGGAGCCTTTTGGCTGAAGGCCTGGGTATAACTGTTCTAAGTAAATAAATAAAAAAATTCCTCACCATCATTTCCACTGACACTGGTCTGCTTAAAAAGCAGCTCCAAATGGAGGCTTTTCTGTCAATGAAAATAGCAAGTTCAAGGGAACCATTTTGTCAGGACTATGTGTGAGCAGTGGTGTTTGAATGCTATGAGACTATGATTTCGCACACACATCCCACATTCCCAACACAGTAGCTACTACTTGCTTTGAAATGCAAAGGTGACTTTAATGTCATACTTTAGTTTAACTCTAGAGCTGCTTTAAAATTTAAACCATCTTTAACCTTTGATTTTTCTAAGGTGACTGTTATCCATAATATATCATAATATAAGGAAGAATGTTCATATAAAGTGTGGATTCATTTTGTTCCCCAAGGACATCCTCTGATTTAGATCTCTGTAAATTTTGTTGAAGTAAAAGGTCAATGGAAAGGTGTATTTGCATTCTCAGGGAAATGAGCAGGGCTAGGGTGGGAACTGGGCGGCATCTGCAGGTTTTGACAAGGCTATTTTTATGGCCAACTTTTTTGGAAAGAAAATAAAGAAAGAAAGAACCAGTCTCTGCATACTTCTGGCAAGTCCAATTCTCACCTAAAACAAGTTGGAAAATCACCCCCAGACTTTCTGTAGTTGCCCATCCCTCTACTATAACTATCAAGAGAATCTATAGCATTTAACATGAATTCCTTTGTCAGTAAAAAAAATCATATGAGTTGAAAAAGACCACAAGGGCCTTCCAGCCCAGCCTTCTGCCATGCAGAAATACACAGTCAAAGTACTCCCAACAGATAGCCATCCAGCCTCTGTTTTGTTTCCAAGAAGATAACTCCACCACTCTCTGAGGCAATGTGTTCTGCTGTTAAACAGCTCTTATTGTCAGGAAGTTCTCCCTAATGTTTAGGTGGAATCTCTTTTCCTGTAGTTTGAATTCATTGTTCCATGTCCTAGTCTCTGGAGGAGCAGAAAGCAAGCTTGCTCCATCCTTAATATGACATCCCTTCAAAAGTTTAAATATGGCTATCATGTCACCCTTTAACCTTCTCTTCTCCAGGCTAAACATACTCAGCTCCTCATAGGGTATGGTTTCCAGGAATTTCATCATTTGGGCCACCCTTCTCTGGACACACTCCAGTTTCCAACAGAAGCAGGGTTCACTTAATTTTACTATGATTATGAAATTCTAGAAATAAAGATAGCACATGTGCATGTCTGTCGACTTATGTCAATTCCACAAATTTCATAGGGTTTTCTTTGGCAAGGAATATTCAGAGGTGGTTTTGCCAATTGCTTCCTCTGGAATATAGCCTACAGTGCCTGGTATTCATTGGTGGTCTCCCATCCAAGTACAAACAAATCCTGACCCTGCTTAGTTTCTAAGATCAGACAGAGAACTGGTGCCTTTAGGGTAGGGTAGGCTGTACTAAAGACTGTACCTGGTAGTATTTGTAATGTGCATAGTCCACTACTGTTCCCACTGCATTTTTCATCTCATCGCCAATAGTAATAGGCATTAATATATCTGCACCTCCTGCTATTAGAGTATTAATCTGGGGAGACAGAAAAAATAATTAAATGAAGAACAAATGCTGAACACCAAGAGTCTCATGCCGCCTTCTCATCAATACCACACACAGTCCAAACCAGTATAGAGTCTCGGCATGGAGGTCACATTAAGAGTTTTGCTCTTAACAATGAAGCCCTTCTTTACAGTCAGCTGATATGCAGTAATAGGATTCAGACAAAGAGTCACCCAATATTTCTTTAGATCAGGAATGAATAAAAATCATTTTGAAGGCCACTTCAAACATATAGGGTTAAATCAAAGGTGCGGTTGGGAGGGGGGGATCATGCATCCTTCCAGATGTTGTTGGATAGCAAATCCCAGCAGTCTTAAGCAAGAATTAATGATAAGACATGCTGGGAGTTCCAGTCTAATGATTCCTATTCCAGGGTTAAATCCACATGTTAATGCCAACTAGTACAGACCCACTCAATCAACAGGACTTGTTAAAGTTGTAAGTAGAGCAGATCTATTAAATCAATGGGAACTTTGTTAAGTCAATATTTATGTAAGTTCTCTTGATTCTATGTGTCTACTCTGCCTAGACTAACAGTTGGATTTAGGCCGGAGGATTTTATTGCGTAAAGAAGAGAAGGGTTTAGAGAGCTCTATAGTGGTACAAAGGGAGGATTCTGTGAGCAGTTGGGCAGACAAAGAAAAAGGTACCATATGCAGTAGAAGGCTAAAAATAAATTGCTTATGTTCAAATGGTAACAACAACAAAAATTACTTCCATGGCTAGATGTTTCTAGCTCTCTAGAGTATTTATATTTATGACTATGGGCTTTGAGTCCAGTTATTAATCTCAAGTACAGCAAACACAGAGAATCAATGGGACAACTGGATTTAAGTCCAAGATCTCTCAGCAGCCCAAAGGTCATGTTCTGCAACACTGAAGGTCTGTACACCATCTCTAAGTTAGCCCTTCTGTTTCTGCTTCAGCTATACACAGGTCTCTATGCAACCTCTTTTCTCAATTATTCCTTCTTTCTTCTTTCTATGCTACAGCACTATCATCACTTTGCAGCACCATGGGCCTCTTGTTGTCTGTGTTTGATATTATCCTGTTTTTCTCTTGCTGTCACCACTCACACATCCATTTGGGAAAGCCATATCAGAATATGTTCTGTTTTTCTTACCAAATCCATTTTGTTTGGAAAGGATCGATTGTGTTCATATGCAGGATTAATAACAGCACACAAGGCATTTCCAATAGCTTGGTTTAAAGGGACATTTGGATCAGCTCCACCATCTAGAAGCTCAGCCACTGCCTATGAAAGCCCCCCCCCCCCCAAAAAAAAACACCTCCTTAGTGCACATGTTTTTTACAGCACAATATGATCTAGAGCTAGGAAACCAACTCCCCAAAGTAATGTCCAATCTCTTAAATTGCCTACTCCCAGAACAAGCATGGCCAAGAGAAAGACGGGGCTAAACTGACAGAAAAGAAGATCTGGCTTCCCAGTTACAGCCCCTTGTTCTTCCTTTGGCAACAAAATATGAGGCTACCACAATTGCTGAGGTAAGAGAAAGGGGGAAGAGCAGGTTGTCCACCACCTTCCAACATTCCAGCTCTACTTGGGGCTACCCTTGTACCAAGTTCAGAAGCTTCAAATGGTCCAAAATGTGGCAGCCCGATTGGTCACTGGCACATCTAGGTTTGACCATATAACACCAGTGTTAAAATCTCTTCACTGGCTGTCAATTAGCTTCTAGGTGCAAGACAAGGTGTTCGTTATTACCTTTAAAGCCCTACATGACTCAGGCCTGAGTTACTTGCAGGAACGCCTCTCCCTACACAATTTGCCCCGAACTCTCAGAACATCAGGGAAGTACATATTGGAACATCACAATACTAGGTTAACGACAACTTCCCACAGGGCATTTACAGCCTACTGGAAGAGATCCGTCTCATCAATACCTTAGAGGCCTTTAAGAAGGCACTCAAAACGGATTTCTTCCGGCGGGCTTATCCATCGGACTCCATATAAAAGCTTATGATGATGTTTCACTCTCGACTATGATTATTGGCTACTAATGAACTGTTTTTTAGAGAACTAATAGGAATGTGATAAATTCAGTATTAGTGTTTTATCAATTGTATTTGTATTACTGTATTATTTTATTGATGTAATCCCGCCTTGATACTTGGGAGAGGTGGGAAATATAAATAAACTTTATTACTATTATTATTATTATTATTATTATTATTATTATTATTATTATTATTATTCCATTGACATAGCCAAGGTAGCAGCATTCGAAGTTCAATTCTGACACTGCTGGTGCCAGGACAGCAAGAACAGGGTATAGAAAAGCTTCCCGTCTCTGTCCTGCTCTTGCTGTGCTCTTGCAGCATCAGCCTCTACACTAGGCATCTCCATTTTTTATAAATTTTATACATTCCCAATGCATGGCTTTTATGTGAAGAGGGTGGCTTTGGGGGGGGGGGGGTCATGCCTTTTAGCTTTTGTATAATTGTTGTGTGGTTATATACAGTTTTTAGATTATTTTAAATGCTTTATGTTTATATTGTAATGTTTTTGAAATGTTTTTTACCTGTGAGCTGCCTTGGGTCTCTTCTGGGAGAAAGGTGGCATATAAATTAAAATCATCATCATCATTATCCACTTCTTCACTCCACAACTGGGAAAGGCCTCTATCCAGCACCATTTCTGACTTGACAGCACCACAGTATCAGAAGTGTATGTGCACATGTTTGTGTAGCTGCACAGCAACGGCCTAGATCCCTAGCAACTGAGGCCCCTGGACCATTTGCTCCAATTACACCGCTGATGATCCAACTTTTGTGCTTTGGCACAGCCCAGACTGTCACTGTACAACAGAAGAACAATTCTCCTGCAGAGAAAACTCATCCATTTCCTTCACATTACCTGTTTTCTCCCACCAAAACTGAACCCAGAATAGAACACTGTGAAGGACAGGTTGCTTACCTGTAACGGTATTTCTTCGAGTGGTCATCTGCGAATACATACAAATGGGTTTCACTGCGCCTGCGCAGTGCTGCTCAGAACCTACTGGAATCACTGGGCAGAGTTAACTCTGCAACATATTGAAACTTTTTGGCGGTAACTCCGCCCACCCGTTATAAGGCCCCTGCCTTCCCGCTCTTTTCCCCAGTTCCGCAATTTTTCCGCCAAGCAGGCGATGGAAAGAGCCAATGAGAGCAGGACACTGAGGGGACGGACGGGTGGGATTTGTATGTATTCGCAGATGACCACTCGAAGAAATACCGTTACAGGTAAGCAACCTGTCCTTCTTCTTCGTGGTCTCTGCGAATCATACAAATGGGTTTAGACTGACAAGCTAAGGTATGTGGCGGAGGGAGTGTCCTGAAACCAAAGCTATGGTGAACCAAAGGTATATTTATTACAATAATAAACACCTTGAACCATAAAAAAGGGTCAGTCTTTTTTGTTCATGAAAGTCAACATAGCAAACATTGCTAGACCTGAGGAGGGAGCAGAGGTCATGCAAGACCGGTCCCATAGACATTGTGCAACCAACATTCAACAGAATGTAAAAACAGTGACACATGTACATAAGCACTGAAACATAAACTATCAGTAGTGCAATCAATGCAACCCTGAAACCAACACAGCCCTCCCGAAAGTTGCGTCTCGGATAGCCCTGGTGTCCAACCTATAGTGCTTAATAAAAGTCAGAGGTTGGGACCAGACCGCAGCCTTGCAGACATCCTCCAAGGGGATCCCCGACAGGAATGCAGAGGATGCTGCCATTGACCTTGTGGAATGGGACCGAACCCTGCCAGGGAGAGGCTTGCCTAACAGTTCATAGCAGAGGTGGATGGTACCAGCCACCCATTTGGACAACCTCTGCGCAGACACAGGCAACCCTTTCTTCGGTTCCGAGTAGCATTGGAAAAGTCTCTCGGACCGACTGGAGGCAGCAGTTCTGTCCAGGTAAAATGCCAGTGCTCTCCTGACATCAAGAGAGTGTAGGCGTCGCTCCTCATCCGACGTCGGGTTGGATGCGAGAGTGGGTAACACAATGTCCTGGCACATGTGAAAAGCAGACACAACCTTCGGCAAGAAGGTGATGTCCGTACGGAGGACCACTTTGTCCTTGTGGAGCCTCAGGAATGGCTGGTCCCTCCGTAAGGCACAGAGTTCGCCCGCACGGCGGGCAGAGGTGATGGCCACAAGAAAGGCGGTTTTCCAAGTCAATAGTCTCAAGTCCGCTGTGGCCATCGGTTCAAAAGGCTTGGATTGGAGGGCGGACAGTACCGACTCCAAACTCCAAGCAGGCGTTGGTACCGACACAGGAGGAAACAGGTTGGCACATCCCTTCAGGAACCCCTTCACCAAGGGGTCTTTGAAAAAAGAAACCCTCCCCCTGAACTGGTATTTGGCACAGATGGCAGACAGGTAGCATTTGATGGATGTGAGGGACAGCCCTCCATCCAAAAGTGCCATCAAAAATTCCAGCACCACTGGAGTGGACACCTGTGCAGGAGACAAGCCTTTTTGGTCAAGGAAGAGGCAAAATCTCCTCCATTTCAGGGCATAGGACCGCTGGGTGGAAGGTCTTCTTGCAGCCAGGATCACCGTCCTCACCGACTCCGGCAAAGCAGTCAGGGCTGTATCCTCCAGGCTACCAGCGGTAGGCTCTCGATGTCCGGGTGGAGAATCCGTCCGTCCTGGATCGACAGCAGGTCCGGACGAGGGTCGAGACGGAGGAAGCATCTCCTGGAGAGGTGGAGAAGGGATGCGAACCACGGCTGTCTCGGCCACCACGGGGTGACCAGGATCGCATGCGAGTGGTCTGTTGTCATCTTGGACACCACTCTGATGATGGGAGGGAACGGAGGGAAGGCATAGAGGAGCTCCCCCGTCCAGAGGAAGGCGAATGCGTCTCCGAGGGATCCGTCCAATCGCTTCCTGGAGCAGAACTGGGGACAGTGGCTGTTCCATTTGGTCGCGAAGAGGTCGATCCGGGGGGTTCCCCACCGGTCGAAGAGGTCGCTGACCGTCTCGGGATGGAGCCTCCACTCGTGGCACACCGATGGAGATCTGCTGAGGCGGTCTGCCAACTCGTTGTCCTCCCCGGGAAGGTGAATCGCCTGGAGAAGGACGCGTCTCTGGATGCACCAGTCCCAGATGCGGAGCGTGAGGTCAAGCAGGGTCCTGGACCTGGTACCACCTTGTTTGTTGATGTAGTACATCACGGTGGTGTTGTCCGTCCTCAGGAGGACCACTCTTCCTGTGACAGCGAACTCGAACGCCCTCAAAGCCTTCTCCACTGCGAGCATCTCCAAAGCGTTGATGTGGAGGAGCTTGTCTTGTGCGGACCTTGTCTTTGACGACAAGGTCGAGCAGGTGGGCGCCCCATCCCTCCAGGGATGCATCGGTTGTCAGAGTCAGTTGTGCCTGGGGCTGATGAAAGGGCATCCCGGTGCAGACGTTGGAGCTGTCTAGCCACCATCTGAGGGAAGCGGCCACCGGTCTCGGTACCGTGAGCCACCTTGACGGAGGGTCCTCCAACGGGGAGAAGACGGAGAGGAACCAGGATTGGAGAGGTCGAAGACGAAGTCTTGCCCAAGGGGTGACGAATGTCGTCGATGCCATGTGGCCCAGGGCGATTTGGACGTCTCTGGCTCTCACCCTTCTGTGGGAGATGCACGGCCTGAGGGACGTTGTCAGGGCCTGGAACCGGTCCGGAGGGAGGAAGGCTAAGCAGTTTTCGGAGTCAAGGATGGCCCCGATGAACTTGACCTGCCTGGTCGGTGTGAAGTGGGACTTTTCCCTGTTGACGACCAGCCCGAGGGAGTCCAAGAGGTGCAAGGCGAATGAGACTGCCTCCTGCAGCTCGCCTTGGGATTCGGCTGCAAACAGCCAGTCGTCCAGGTAGGGAAAGACCATGAAGCCCTTCTGATGAAGGTATGCCACCACCGGTGCCATGCATTTTGTGAAGACTCGTGGAGCCGTGGCCAAGCCGAAAGGAAGCACGTTGTAGTGGTATGAGGTGGAGCCGACAGCGAAGGCGAGGAATCTCCGCTGGGACTCTCGGATCCCGATGTGGAAGTAGGCATCCTTCAGGTCAACGGTCGCGAACCACAGGCCCTGGTGAAGCAGAGGCAGAATGGAAGCCAGGGTTACCATTCGAAAGCGACGGTAGTCAAGGAACAAATTCAATTGTCTCAAGTCCAGGATGGGCCTGATGCCCCCATCCGCTTTCGGTACCGTGAAGTACCTGGAGAAAAAGGCCCGAGGACATTGGTCGAGCGGCAAAGGGGAGATTGCCCCTTTACCAAGCAAGGCACGCACTTCGTCGAGAAGGGTATCCGAGGGGGGAGTGGACATGAAGGCTCCAGTTGGCGGGAGCTCTTGGAACTCGAGGGCATAACCCCTACGGATGATGTTGAGAACCCACGAGTCCGATGTTATAGAGGCCCAGGTGTTAACAAAGGGCCTCAAAATGTCCAAGAAGAGGGGTGAAGGAGAGACGAAGCGCGCTGCGTCCCTTCAGGCTCTCTTCTTCCCCTGGTCGGTGTCCTGCCGGCGGGACGTGTGGTACCGAGGCGGGAAGTTGCGACGGCCAGAGGAGGAGGAAGACTGCGAGGGGAAGCGGTGTCTCTGGGAGCCCTGCTGCTGGGACTGCCGATCCCGGGAGAAAGTCCCCTGTGACTGACCTTGCGGCTGCCACGGGCGCTGACGCTTCCGGAACGGAGAAGCCGGTGCTGAGGACATGCCGTGCTTCTTCACCGCCGCCTTCATCCTGAACTTCCTGTTCAGGCGATCGTCGGTCTCGGCGTGGAAGAGCCCAGTCCCGTCGAGCGGCATGTCCTCGATGGCCGCCCTGACCGTAGGGTTGAGGTCGGAGGCCCTCAACCAGGCGTGGCGTCGAAGTGCCATGGATGCTGACATGGCCCTCCCTGAGCAGTCTGCCATATTCCTGAAGTGGTGATGAGCCAACTCCCAATGGAATGAGCCTCGTCCCTGATCTCCACCAGCTGCCTCTGGATGTCATCTGGGACGTCCGGGACGAGGGGGGAGATCCGTTCCATGAGGGTCTGGATGTAGGCCCCCATGCAGGCGGTATAATTGGCAGCCTTGACCCCAAGGGCCAATGCCGAGTAGGCCTTCTTGGCCAGTCCGTCCACCTTCTTCGCCTCCCGGTCAACAGGGGAGGTCGCCTGCTTCGGGACAAAGCTGTGTTGGGCTCCCTCCACGATGGCAGAGTTCGGCCTGGGGTGGTCGGCCAACCAAGGGCAGCTCGCCGGGGCGACCCTGTAGAGCGACTCTACCTTGCGGGAAGGCGCCGACAGGGTGGCCGGAGAGTCCCAGGACCTCTTGACAATGGTCTGGAGCGACGGAAGGAGAGGCAGGCAAGGTGGAGTAGGCACTCGACCGTGCACCCGACGCTCAACCGGGTCCTCAGCGTCGTCCTCCGCGGAAGCGAGCTCGATGTCGAGGGCCCTCGCCATCTTAACGACATGTTCGGTGAAGGACCAGACGTCGTCCGACGGGGAAGACGGCTCTGGGTTATGCATCCTCTGGGGAGAGGCCGGGCCCGAGAGGACATCCTCGTCCAAAGGTGCTTCAGACGGAAGCAGTGGCTCGTCGTCGG
Source organism: Sceloporus undulatus (assembly GCF_019175285.1). Lineage (NCBI taxonomy): Eukaryota > Metazoa > Chordata > Lepidosauria > Squamata > Phrynosomatidae > Sceloporus > Sceloporus undulatus. The sequence continues at coordinate 224,060,687 of NC_056524.1, read as the reverse complement.
AGTCCAGGTCAGAGGAGAGGGGGTCCGTCACTCTAACCTGGGATCTCGGGCGAGTTGGAGCAAGGTCCGCTGAGGATCGCGAGCGCCTGCAAGGTGGAGACGGCGACCTCTCGTAGACAGATACGGTCGGGACCGATCTGGACGGGGTGCCTTGGTCTACAGGATGGGGGTTCAGCCTGGTGAACTCCTTCATCGCTCTGTCCTCCGAAACCGACACGTAATACCGGCGCGATTGCGTGTCGAAGAAGAGGTCCGGTATCTCATGCCCGCGGGGCTGGCCTTCCTCGTCGTCGGTTGCAGGATGGGAGGGCAACCGGTGTTCTGGGGAGCGAGGGAGAACGGTGTCATCCGTCCCGTGGACAAAGTCCATGGTGGGCAGAGTCGGTGGGGTGTCCGGTACCGGAGTCCGCCGACCTACCGGCGTCGGCTCCGGATTGCGAGGAGCTGCCGAAGCGGAAGCGCAGGCCTGTTTGGACGGGGAGCGCTTCTTCTCCTTCGCCTTCGGTGGGTCGGTGGTGGATCGATCCTTGGAGGACTTGGGCTTTTTCGGGGCAGGATCACGACCCGGTTTGTCGTGATGCCTCTTCTTCCCAGGCCTGGGAAGCCCCTCCGCTGGGAAGAACGGGTTGTCCGGGAGGTAGGAGGAGGACAGCAGCCGCTGCCGACGAGGAAGGTCTTGGAGACTTTGCCCCTTCCAAAGGCACCGCCAGCTCCTTAGACTTTGGAGCGTGGCGAGATGCCTTGGATGCCTTGGAGGACGAAGGCGAGGCGAGATGGACCTCCGGCTCCGTAGCCTTCTTCAAACGCGAGCCCTCCGATCCCCTCGTCGGTTTGGAGGTCGGCTCGGTACCCTCAGTCCCCGAAGACCTATGGGGGCGCTTGGAGGGTTCGTCGGTGGCGCTGGGCGGTTTGGAGCCACGGGCCACATCGAAGGTGGTGGAAGAGGTTGTCCCGGCCGGGACACACACCACGCTGGAAACGGCGGCCCTCCCCGATGTCACGCTGGACACACTGGCCCGAGACGAAGTGGGGAGCGCGGAAGGTGGGACAGAGGACGACCGTGAACCCCCCTCTTGTACCTTGCCAAGGGCAATCGCCGAAGTGAGCCGGGACTCACGGTTCTTCCGGGCCTGGGACAAGAGGGATCTGCAGAGCAGGCAGGCCTTGGTATCATGGTTTTTGCCAAGGCACAAGAGGCAGGAGGAGTGCGGGTCCTGGACAGGCACCTTGCCCCCGCAAATGTCGCACTTCTTGAAAGGTGCAGGCATTTCCGAAGTCGTCAAAGCCAGTAGGAGAATCCGTAAACGAGGTCAACAGTCCGAAAGTCCGAAGTTACCAGGGGCGGGAGACAAAGAATGGTCAAGAGTACAGTCCGAGGTCAAAAACGAAAGTGATTCAAAGCAAGCGAAGCAAGCGAAAGTTCCCTGAAGCAGCTAGCGCGGCGGAAAAAAGGAACTGGGGAAAAGAGCAGGAAGGCAGGGGCCTTATAACGGATGGGTGGAGTTACCGCCAAAAAGTTTCAATATGTTGCAGAGTTAACTCTGCCCAGTGATTCCAGTAGGTTCCGAGCAGCACTGCGCAGGCGCAGTGAAATCCATTTGTATCATTCGCAGAGACCACGAAGAAGAAACACCACTTTGCTCCCTGCTCAAATGCAGAACAGTAAAAGCTTTCCAATATCTTAAGAGCTTATTACAAATCTTTTCCCTTCTCGGACATTAATGATCACAGGTAGAGTATCACAGGCAGGATCAGCTAGCAACTCCCTGAGTGACCTGTCTAACAGCACACAAGAAGCATGCCTGCATTAGACTGACCCACTGTAAAAACTTCTCTGTTGAAGTTTCCATTCTCACCACTGCCACTCCACAGTAGCAGCAAATACTCCCATTCAGAAATACAGGAAAGACTCCTTTAAGTTAATCATGAACAATTGGTGAGTGGCTTTAACAACACTCAGGCCTGGTACACACTGGTGGCGAAACGCCACCCCTCTTTGCTGTGCATCGCTGCCACAGCAACCAAACCGTGGGGCAACAATGCACAGCAAAAAAGAAGCCGCCTAAAGCAGGAAGAGGTGCCGCCATGATGCCACTTCCTGCCAGCAACATCTGGTCACTGTATGGCAGCATCGTCATCATGGCGGCCCCCGTGTGGATGGGAGGCCATCATGATGCCGGCGTCCATACAGACAATGGCCACTAAGTCGCTTCCTGCCCATGTGTACCAGGCCTTAGTTACTTATTCAAAACATTTCAGCAGCAAGTGTTATCAACTATTGATTCTATCTGAAATGTCAAGTATCCAGGACAAGTATTCAGCCTGATGGCCAGAATAAAAATGTTAAGGGTCACTCCACAAGTTAAGTTATAAAGCCTGTGTAGTTCATTTTTTTTTTCCCAACACAGATTATATAAAGCAAGACCAAGCAAGAAAGAACATGGTTTCAGCATTTCAGACAAGGAATTTACCTTTGCTCCTGCTTAGAACCAGCAGGGCCTGGGAGGGTTTAAATAGTTTCTATGAAAAGAAAACTCCCACTACCAACAGGAAGAACTTTCCTCCCACTGCAAATAACAGAGGTGGCTGATTCTAACTGAAACAATGGGGATGAAGGACTAAACACTTCTCCATGCAATGGCCATAATCCATCTGGCCCCACCTTCTGCTATATATATGTATACGTACATATACATGTGTATGACTGCCTGTAAACAAATAATATTAAAGAGGTTTGGCTCTCTGGCTCTTTCTCCTGCATCCTGTCATTTGTTTTTAACAGTATTACTGAAGTCTGCATCAGTACTAGCAAAACTATTTCATAGGACTAACTATAGATTAAAATATTTATAGCATGAGCTGCAGAAATATTTTCCAGGGTCAGTATCCAGGGTCCAGTAAGATTTCAGTAAAGGATATTGAAAGTATGTATGTTTATATACATTATTGATTTCTACTGTTTCTGCACTTCAGAAAATCTTTATTATAAGTACCTACTGTATGCATTAATATCTACAGATGAAGTATTTGCAGCTGGTTACTATTTGAACAGGAGCTGGACTCATCCATCTGAGTTTGCACAGTAATCAAAATTATATTTAAAACAATGTTCTCAGCTCTTTCCAAAGTAGATATATGGAGAGTCACAAGGAGAAAATATTGCATACCTGATCATTTCCAGTAGCAATAGCCAGTGAAAGAGGGGAATGGCCACTCCACAGGACATTTGGATTTGCACTATGTTCTAAAAGAAGACGAACAACTTTGGCTGCATTCTTGAAAAATATGAATAAAATAAAACTGGGTCAATAACAAAGAATCAGATTTTTTAACTTTAAAGAGAAAACATGATCCAGTATTTATTCTAAATATATATTAAAAATAAACATGAAAGCAAAGGGAGGAACACATTCCATACCTCAAAGTGAAATACTGATGTTAATGTTGAATTAGACATTTGTCTGCAGTACACCCATAAAATGCTTCAGTTCAGACTGAAATAATAGCACTTAAGGAGTTAAAAGAGTAACCCTGACAATGCAGACTTAATAGATATATTCCAAGAGTAACAGTGGACATGGGAACTCTGAGTCTAGATAATTCCTCAAACTGTAAAAGAATTGCTTGTGCACTTAAGTGGAGTCCACATACCCATCTCCTTGGCATACACAGATTTATTCCTTTTATTGAAGTAAATACAGGAACACACCACACCAGTGTACATAGTACTGCTTCTCAATCAGGTGAGAAGACTACACAGTAAAATAATAACAGTTGCAGCCCACTGTGTTAGTTTAATATGCATAAGCATTACAAATGCAGATTCTCTGACCTAAGTCCAAATTGCTAGTTCCAACTATAAAAGAATCAGTGAATCAACTACAAATTCCTAATCAAATTTAGATCTTTGACTTTATCTTTCTCTACCACCTACAAAGATGACATTGAAATATGTGCCATTACATTTCCACATGTTCTTCTCATTCTGCCTTCCTGCTGCCTTCTCTCCTTCACTAACTTCCTGGGTGGCATCCTGTTGAGGAGTTATGATGCTACATATTGACTTCCATCCCCGGTCCTCCCAATCCCCATTTACTGGGCCACAAGATAGGGCTCTGTTTCCCTGTTGATTGCGAAACAGCTAAATGACATTCTCATCTCCTACTGAAAGTGATCTCCTGTGCAACAGAAAGAAGCAGGACTTGCCCTGTTGCAATTTCCCCTCATGACAGAGATCACGTACATGAGGGGGAGGTAGGACCATCAGCCGAAGTTGGTACCAAGCACTCCTGGCCATCGCATCCACTTGAGATGATAACTGTAGAGATGAGTCCAGAAGTACTCCCAAACTACGAACATTGTCCTTTAGGGAAAGTGTGACCCCGTCCAGGACTGGATGGCAAATTTCCCTGTCTGGACTTGGGGTACCTATCACAAGTACCTCTGTTTTCTCTCGATTCAACCTGAGTTTGTTTTCCCTCATACAGCCCATTACTGACTCCAGACAGGCATCCAGAGGAGAGATGCCATCCTTAGTCACTGTATCAGTCGGAGACATGGAGAGATAGATCTGGGTGTCGTCAGCGTACTGATAACACCGTGCTCCATGCTTCCGGATGATCTCTCCCAGCAGCTTCATGTAAATGTTAAACAGCATGGGAGACAGAATGAGAGCAACTGTTTCCCAGCCTCACCATCTGGAACCTTCCTGAGAGGTAGGACTGGAGCCACTGGAGCGCAGTGCCCCCAATGCCTAACTCTCTCAGGCGTTCCAGAAGGACACCATGGTCGATGGTATCGAAGGCCGCTGAGATGTCCAAGAGCACCAACAGGGTCACATTTCCCCTGTCGATGCCCAGACGGAGATCACTGACTAAGGCGACCATGGCAGTCTCAACTCTGTATCCCGACCTGAAGCCAGTTTGAAATGGGTCCAGATAATCGGTTTCATCCAAGACAGCTTGGAGTTGGAAAGCAACTGCTCTCTCAATTACCTTGCCCAAGAATGGTAATAAGGTGGTCTATAGTTATTTCTCAACAGGGGATCTAGGGAGGGTTTCTTTAAAATTGGTTTTACAATTGCCTGCTTCAAGGCGGATGGAAATGAGCCCTCCCGTAGAGATGCGTTAATTATAAGATGTAATGAAGTCTTTATTGCATCTCCTCCCTGGGCGGTCAACCAAGAAGGGCAAGGGTCAATAGAGCAAGTTGCCCTTCTTACAGTTCCAAGGAGCTTGTCCATGTCCTCAGTATTTACAAACTCAAAGCGATCCAGTATAACCTTGTTTCCAGAGTCATTGGATACCTCTTGTATTGCTTCTGACAAAAAGCCGGCATCTAGATTAGCCCTTATCTGAGAGATTTTATTGGCGAAAAAGTCATTAAAAGCGTCACAGCAGGCTGTAGTTGGTTCTAATAGAGGGTTCAAGGTGGTCGGCAGTAGGTTATGACTAGACATTCGTGTCAAAGGGGAAAACTTTACCTTTTATGTATCATCAGTCTAAACTAAGGGTTACGTAGGGATCATGAATACAAAACAGTTGCAAATGTGAAACTGTAGGTTACATACTTGTAACTGCCCCAAAAGACTCTAGCCCTTGACATTTTTCTGCTTATGTCACTTTATATATCATGTATATCAACTGTGCTTTACTGGAATTTAGAGTGATAGTTTCTAATACCGGGTGGAGGGGGGAGGAGAAGACATTTTATCACTGTAGTCTTTTGGTGACTGATATTTGGAAGACTGGGACCATGACCTAGGGGCTATTCAGACTGTTGTTCATATGCAACCCCAATGAACCTGATTCAGTTTGTGGGGGAGAGGGGCTGCCAAAACACCCACTTAATCCAGAATAATCGATACTCAATTTTTTTCCAAGTTTTTTTTAAAAAAGATTTACATAGTCAGCAGTGTGCACAACTGATGCGAATAGACTTGGAATAATTTGAGATTAAAATCCGCATGCTTTGAACACGTTTCAAGTACATTCACATTGTCAACTCGATCTTTATTTGAATGCTGGCACGTGTGAGTAACCAAACGTGCAGAGATGCACATCAATCCAGATCTACAGTGTGAATAACAAAGCCAGAACGTGTGAGTGAGGTCATTCGCATCGTTCCACTAAAAAAAGACATCTAAATGACCCTACTAGAATGCCTAGATGGGCTGAAAAGAAGTGTCTTTTTATCCTCAGGGGTAACTCATGGCTACTGCTGCAGCAACAAAATATATGGACTGGAGGGGGAAAATTGAGTGTTTTTTCTTCTGCTGGGTGAGAATGCAAGAGTATGGGTACATTTTTATTATTTTAACATGCTTCTGCAAAGATTTCTTTACCCAAAATACTGTATTTTTGTGCAAACTATATATTTTGCACATAAAATCAACCAAAACAAAAATGGGTGGTGGTGGTCTCTTTGCTTCCCCACGTGAATGAAAAATCTCATGTAAAGTGACATTTTTTTCTATGGGGTGTCTCCTCTCTTAAGACACCATTTCTTGTCAATGATGAGAAAATTTGCATATATTCTTCACAACTCTTCTCATTAGCCACCACTGCCCCATTCTCTCAGTATTCCTCTCTCTCTCTTACGTCTGAATTCTCTCTAAGCAGCAGCTGCCCTAGAGGTCCACTGTCGGTCGATCAGAGTATAAATAAATAATAAATAAACTGTGACAGAAAGACTTCTGTGCTGCTTTTTAAAAATGGTAGAGGGCCCCTTGAACATTAACCTCTGGGATGTTATAGAATTGCACAGAAAGGAAATAAAGCTTTTAGGCAAAACAAAGCATTTGACCTGTTTCTCTCTCCCACTTAAACCTTGAACCCATCAAGCTGACCAAAAGTAAAGAACAAACATTCAGCATCATCAGATTCTGATGCTGCTATTCAAATCAATGACAGGCAAACTTTGTCAGTATAATGGACCAAACAATAGCTGGGAATCAAACAATCATACAGCTAGTTCCACATACGATGGAGGGGGCTTTCAGCCTGAACTCCTTGAACAGCAGTGCTTCACGCTAGCTGGCAAAGTGCTTTCAAAATCAAGCCTGTGATATTGGATGGGAGTTGTAATTTAAAGAAGGCATGCCTATACTAAAATTAGGTTTTTCATATACGTAGATTTTCACATGTACTTTCATACTATATTACATTTCCATGCGGATTTTCCTCTGTAGATGGAACAAGTGATTTTACATCTCATTTAATGCAATATGGAAGGAGACAGTGGGTCTTCTTACAGAAGTGTTATATCAGGAATCTTATATCAAAGGGGTCCTGCAGAAATGTTAACTCATAGGAAGGTGGACAAACCCCATAATTTTACCAGCCTATTCTTTTGAGGAAGGCACAGTTGATCACTGGCACAGGACCTTACATAAGCACTAAGATGGAACAAGCAGAGAATGAAAGGGAAGGGGGAGATTCATCCTACTACAATGTTAGGGAAATTTTAGTCAAAATAATAAAATAAAATAATAAAAAAAATTATTTATATTGTCCCGCCTCTCCCTACGGATCAAGGTGGGGTTACAACCCAGTAAAAACATTCAGTACAATCAATAAAATACAACAGTTCAATAAAACAGTTCAATAAATACATCATGTCAGCAGTAATGATATCACTTAGAGATGGGTTATCGTTCCACAGCGGTTTTTACAGAGAATCTTCCTCAAGGATTGATTGGTGAATATCCTAAACAAGTTCAGATGGGTAGGCCCACCGGAAGAGCTCTGTCTTGAATGCCTTCTTGAAAACGTCCAAGGTAGTAATGAGACGGATTCTTCCGGCAGGCCATTCCACAGGTTTGGGGCTGCAGCAGTGAAAGTTCTTTGGGAAGTCATGGCCAGTCTAGTTGTTTGTATTTCCAATAAATTCTTCCCAGATAGTCTGAGAGTGCAGGGCGGATTGTGTAGGGAGAGGCGTTCCCACAAGTAACTCAAGCTCAAGCCATGTAGGGCTTTAAAGGTAATAAACAACACCTTATACTGCGCCCGGAAACTAATTGGCAGCCAGTGAAGTGATTTTAATATGGGTGTTATATGGTTAGATCTGGAAGCACCAGTGACCAGTATGGCTGCCATATTTTGAACCAGCTGAAGCTTCCGAACTTGACACAAGGGTAGCCCTATGTAGCGCACATTACAGAAATCAAGACGAGAGGTTACCAGTGCATGTACCACAGCTTCAAGGTCCCTTCAATCCAGGCAAGGACGCACCTGGCATATCAATTGAAGTTGATAAAAGCACTCCTGGCCATCACATCAACTTGGGATGACAACTGTAGTGACAAGACCAGGAGTACTCCCAAGATGAGAACTTTGTCCTTTAGGGGAAGTGTGACCCCATCCAGAACTGGTTGACAAATTTCCTTTCCCGGTCCTGGGGTTCCTATCACTAGAACCTCCGTTTTCTCTGGATTCAGCCTGAGTTTCTTTTACCTTTAATGCATCAGCCTGAGTTTCTTTTACCTTTAATGTATACTGTACACTGACATCTTTTGGGTGATGGAACACACAGTATAAATGTAATGAAGCCTACATTTTCTATTGTGATTTGATAACTTAACAGCTGTAAACCAGCACTAGAAAAGAAATGGACTAAGGCTGCAAACCTATGCACACTTAGCTGGGAGTAAGCTCCCCTGAATCACTACAACATATTTCTAGAGATAAGTATCAAATTCCACTACAAATTACCATAAACAAAAGTCTACCACAATTACAGACAGTTAATTATATATAAGAGGATAAAAAAAGTTAGGTTATCAACTATTTATTTTATGCAGCTGAAGACAGCAGTGCAAAGTAGGAATTCTAGGCTAACAAAGCAATCATCTCCTGAAATGAGACACACTATAGCCGTGATGGCGAACCTATGCCACGCATGCCGGAAGTGGCACTCCGGGCTGTTTCACCGGGCACGGGCACCGGGGGAAGGAGAAACAGGTACGTGCGTGCCCGTTCCTCCTTCTCCCTGCCACATCCTGGGCTCCGTCGTGGCCTTTGCAGGCCCAGACCTCCCTCTGGAGAGAGAGATCTGGGGCTACAAAGGCCGTGGAGGAGCCCAGGAGGCGGCATGCTGGGTCCTGGGCTCCGTCGCGGCCCTTGCAGCATCAGACCTCCCTCCGGAGAGAGAGATCTGGGGCTGCAAAGGCCGCGAAAGAGCCCAGGACGGTGGCGTGCCCAAGCCCTTCCCTTCGGCCTCCCTTCCCTTCATCCGAACGGGTCCCTTGGAACCCTTTCGGCCGAAGGAAAGGGCCGAAGGGAAGGACCTGGGACAGGTGCCCAAGCCCTTCACTTCGGCCTCCCTTCCTTTCGGCCGAATGGGCCCCTTGGAGCCCGTTTGGCCGAAGGAAGGGGCCGAAGGGAAGGACCTGGGACGGGTGCCTAAGCCCTTTCCTTTGGCCTCCCTTCCCTTCAGTCGAACAGGCCCTTTGGAGACCGTTCGGCCGAAAGAAGGGACCGAAGGGAAGGGCCTGGGACGAGTTCCCAAGCTCTTCCCTTCGGCCTCCTTTCCCTTCGGCCAAACGGGCCCCTTGGAGCCCATTCGGCTGAAGGAAGGGACCGAGGAGGAGAGGGCGGGCACACGCCTCCTCCTCTCCACGGGGCTTCGGCAGACCTGAGGTGTCCTTTGGAGGACACCTCAGGCCTGGCGAAGCACTTCAGAGAGGAGCAGGGGCTGCCGGCCTCATCCTCCTCCTCCCCGTGGGGCTTCGGCAGACCTGAGGTGTCCTTCGGAGAACACCTCAGGCCTGGCGAAGCCCCGAAGAAAGGAGCAGGGGCCGCGCACCTGTTGCTCCTGCCCCTCACGGGCCCTTACTGGTCCCCAGCTGTCTCTGAGAGACAACTGGGGGACAAGGAAGGGCAGGAGGAGCAGGTGCACGCCTGTCACCCCCTCTCCCAATTCCCCCCACTTCTAGCTGTCTCTCAGACAGCTGGAGGTTGGGAAAGGGAGCAGGGAAAGCCCCGCCCCCCGGAGGTTTGAAGCTCCGCCCCCGGCACACAGCCCCGCGCCCCGGGGGTGGAAGCTCCCCCTGAGCAAGGCAAACCAAAAAAGTTCGCCATCAGTGCTCTACAGGATGCAATGCATTACAGCCTATTAAATAGGACATTTCCAGTTCTGTTAATCTACACAAGATTTAATCATCAAATGTAATTAACAAGTAAAAAACCTTAAATCACTCAATGAGAAAACTCTAAGTGATTTCCAGATGATACTCAACTACATTTAAAGTTTTTCACTTTTTGCCAGTTTAATAACCAAGTAATTACCATTTTCCAAAGCATTTTTCTTCCCCTTCTTCTCATTCTAGAGTTAGCTTTACATTGTAACCCCATACCCATTTATCTGGGAGCAAGTCCACCAGTCAGATTCTCCATCTTAAATTTATATATTTTTATCCTCTGTTCAATTTCATACAGGCCTATGTAATACACACACACACACACACACACACACACACAGTCCTCCCTCTGTTCTCGCGGTCTTCAAACTTGCGTCCCTTGTTTATGCATGAGGGATGACTAGAGGGAGAATGAATGGGGTGCACCCCCACATTGTGCGCCTGTGCACCCCGGTGCCCTCACCTATATTCAAGCCAATGGGGCTTGAGTATATGAGAAACTCAATTTTCGTGACGGGGGTCCGGAACAGATCCCCGCAAAAAAGAAGGGCCGACTGTGTGTGTGTGTATGCTAGGAAATAATGGGGTTCCACTCAAACTGATCGTATTTTAGTTGTGTGTGTGTGTGCCTTCCTACAACAGGCAAGATAAAGCAGTTGCCTCCAGAATCCCATACTGAACATGTGTGGACAGCAAAACAGGAAGAAAAGGAGCAGATAAGCCTGCCTTTACAGCTACACCCAGCATGTTAAAAAAGCATAAATCTATAAACTTGGCTACTAAAATGTAAATCATAAAGAAAATCTACTGAAGCATGTTGAACTGCTTTACTCTTTCCATGGTGCTTCTGTCTCTGATACCAAATTTGCTGTTAAAGAAGTAATATTGAGGAATATATCAACTTCATAAACTGATGTATATCTGCTCTATAATAATTTCCTATTTCACTCATCAGCACATTTAAGTTCAAAACTGAACAGAAATATCACAAACAAAATGGAGGAGGTAAATGGAGAAACCAACAGGTTTTGCAATTATTCTGATTACTCTGGTATAAAAGTATTACTCTGGCATATAAGTAAAGACCTAGGCTGTATCTGCACTGCAAAATAATGCAGTTTGACACTACTTTAACTGCCAAGGTTCAATGCTGTTCTGGGACTTGGAGTTTTGTGTGACATTTGCCTTCTCTCTCAGAGAGCTCTGGTGCCATAACTAACTAGAAATCCCAGAACGTCATAGTACTGAACCAAGGCAGTTAAAGCAATTGCAAACTGCATGCAGCCCTAATCTTTGCTATATATATATATATATATATATATATATATATATATATCTGGAGCTTTTTTCCTACTGTATTAGCTTCTACAGTACTAAAGCAAAGAGATCTTGCCTAAGTTCAAATCTCTAAATGAATATTTTGTCTTCCCATGTTATATTAATATTCCTCTAGAGCAGCCCCTAGGACCTTGGGGGAATGAGAGGGTTGTTTCAGGGTGTTGTTGTTGTTTTTTATTAGATCCATACATGCTTCTCATACATAAGGATGGACAGAACTGAGTATGTGAGGAATCCACAATTATATTCACTGTTTTCGTCTAGAATTCAGTTATGTATTATTATTATTATTATTATTATTATTAGGTTTATTTATATTCCGTCTTTTCCTTGAGGAATCAAGATGTATAAGAATTCTATGATGAATTCAGTGTAACAATTTGTTCCAAAAAGTGCAAATAGATGTACAGGAGCTCCCTAATCAGGAGCTCTTGTGGTTTTCTAACATAAGGGCTCATTCCCACTAGAGAATGAATCAATTTCTTGATCAATTTATATGTGTGTGGCTCACACTGTGAACCATTTCAGACATTCAGTTGGATTTGCATTAAAGCAAGACAAATCCCAAAAAACCCATTTTTTTTCAGACACTAGTATTTTGGCGGTTCCTTTGGATAAAATCGATGCAGGGGAGTGGGAACAAGGGATCTGATTCACATCTTGTCCGAAAGGGTGGTGAGCTGGGCTCCCTCACAAGCCCTCACCTTGCAGAGCAGGGTCCTGCTTTTAGGGACCCGGCTTTCAGGCTGCTGTGATTATGGATGACAGCAGCCCAGAGGGAGAAAACTGGGTGCGGAACCTCTCTAGCCCAGCAGCCGCTTCAAAGGAATCAGAGCCACTCAGCTGGCTCAGCCTCACCCGCTCCTTCAGGGGTCTCTCCAGGTGGGAATTTTCTTCCTGACTCCTCTCTTCCCTCCCTCCCTCCCCTCCACCTTCCTCCTCCTTTCCTGGATGTGATCTCTGGGGCCAAAGCGGGGCCAGGGCAAGGAGGCCCCAGGCCAGCTTACAAGAGAGCCAGCAGGGGGAAGAGGAGAAGACGGAAACAGAGCACTGCTGCCACTGCCATGGACATAAGAGGGTCCCCCGGAGGGTTCCGGCGAGCAGCCCATCTGGAGGAGGTGGAGAAGGAGCCGTTGGGGTCCAATCTTTCCCACCATGCACCACCCCTCCTCTATTATTGTTATTGTGTGACTTCAAGTTTGTTGTGGGGGTTTTGTGGCAAGGTTTGTTCAGGAGTTTACTTTTTCTTTCCTTCTCCTCCTCTTCCTCTCTCCATGGCAGCTGTTTTTCCTCTCTACCTTGACCCCATTGTGAACGACAAAGGGAAGTAAAAGGAGAGTAAATGGCCCTGGAAAGATTTGATCACAAAATAACCCAGTTTCCACACTGGGTTATTTTGCAGTGGGAATGAGCCTTACATTAATAGTAGCCATCAGATGACAGGGAAAGGAATTAGAATGGAAACTTAATAAGAGGAAATAGCAAGGTGATTAACCTTTTTCTACAGGCTGTTTTCTAAATTTAAAATGCACACCCATGACTACCTAATGTCCATCCTATGTGGGAAAATACACAGCTCCCTGATTTTCAGGATGAGCAACTCAGGCTTTCCAGTGATTTTTCACCTACAACTTCCATCAGCTGTAACACAAACAGCCAAGGTGAGTGCACTGATCATAGAATCATAGAATCATAGAATCGTAGAGTTGGAAGAGACCACTAGGGCCATCCAGTCCAACCCCCTGCCATGCAGGAAATCCAAATCAAAGCATCCCTGACAGATGGCCATCCAGCCTCTGTTTAAAGACCTCCAAGGAAGGAGACTCTATGACCTTCCGAGGAAGTGCATTCCACTGTCGAACAGCCCTTACTGTCAGGAAGTTCCTCCTAATGTTCAGGTGGAATCTCTTTTCCTGTAGCTTGCATCCATTGTTCCGGGTCCTGTTTTCTGGAGCAGCAGAAAACAAGCTTGCTCCCTCTTCAACATGACATCCTTTCAAATATTTAAACAGGGCTATCATATCGCCTCTTAACCTTCTTTTCTCCAGGCTAAACATCCCCAGCTCCCTAAGTCGTTCCTCATAGGGCATGGTTTCCAGACCCTTCACCATTTTTGTCGCCCTCCTTTGGACACGCTCCAGTTTCTCAATGTCCTTTCTGAATTGTGGTGCCCAGAACTGGACACAATATTCTAGGTGGGGCCTGACCAGAGCAGAATACAGTGGCACTATTACTTCTCTTGATCTAGACACTATACTTCTATTGATGCAGCCTAAAATAGCATTGGCCTTTTTAGCTGCCGCATCACACTGTTCACTCATGTTCAACTTGTAGTCTACTTGGACTCCTAGATCCCTTTCACACGTAGTTTCATTCAGCCAGGTGTCACCCATCCTATATCTGTGCATTTTATTTTTCCGCCCTAAGTGCAATACCTTACATTTCTCCGTGTTGAATTTCATTTTGTTAGCTTTGGCCCAGCTTTCTAGTCTATTCAGGTCATTTTGAATCTTGATCCTGTCCTCTGGGGTATTAGCTATTCCCCCTAATTTAGTGTCATCTGCAAATTTGATAAGTATGCTCCCAATTCTGTCATCCAGGTCACTGATAAAGATGTTGAATAGCACTGGGCCCAGGACAGAGCCCTGTGGGACCCCACTAGTCACTTCTCTCCAGGATGAAAAGGAGCCATTGTTGAGCACCCTTTGGGTTCGGCCAGTCAACCAATTACAGATCCACTTAACAGTTCCTTTGTCTAGCCCACATTTTACAAGCTTCTTTGCAAGAATGTCATGGGGAACCTTGTCAAAGGCCTTAGTGAAATCAAGATATACTATATCCACAGCATTCCCTTCATCTACCAAGCTGGTAATTTTATCAAAGAAAGAGATCAGATTTGTCTGGCATGACTTGTTTCTCTGAAACCTGTGTTGACTTTTTGTGATTATGGCATTGCTTTCTAGATGTTCACAGACTCTCTGTTTAATGATCTGCTCTAGAATCTTTCCTGGTATTGATGTCAGACTAACTGGATGATAATTGTTGGGATCCTCTTTTTTCCCCTTTTTGAAGATGGGGACAATGTTTGCCCTCCTCCAGTCTGCTGGGACTTCTCCTGTTCTCCAGGAGTTTTCAAAGATTATTGCCAATGGCTCCGATATTACATTTGCCAGTTCTTTTAATACCCTTGGATGGAGTTCATCTGGTCCCGGAGACTTAAATTCATTTAGATTAATAAGGTGTTCCTCTACTATCTCTTTACTTATTCTGTGCTGAAATTCCCCTATTCTGTCCTCTGCTCCATTATCCTCAGGTTGAGCACCCTTTTCTTTTTCTGAGAAGACTGAGGCAAAGAAGGTGTTGAGTAATTCTGCCTTTTCTCTGTCTTCTGTTAGCATTTTGCCATCTTCTCCACGGAGTGGCCCTACCGTTTCCTTCTTCTTCCTTTTGCTGCGGACATATCCAAAAAAGCCCTTTTTATTGTTCTTAACCTCTCTAGCAAGCCTGAGTTCATTCTGCACTTTAGCTTTTCTGACTTTACCCCTACACATGCCTGCTATTTCTTTGAATTCCTTTTTTGTGATTTCCCCCTTTTTCCATTTCTTATACATGTTCCGTTTCAAACTTAGCTCGGTTGAAAGTTCCTTAGTCATCCATCCTGGTTTCTTGAGACACCTCCCGTTTTTCTTTCTCACTGGAATGGTTTGAAATTGTGCCTTCAGTATCTCTCTTTTGAGAAACTCCCATCCATCCTGAACTCCTTTATCTTTTAGTATTTCTGACCATGGAATCGCCCTCAATACTTCTCTAAGTTTTCTGAAATCCGCTCTCCTAAAGTCTAGGATGCGTGTCTGACTATGCCTGGCTTCTCCTTTCCACTGTATTACAAACTCCAGGAGAACATGGTCACTTCCACCTAATGATCCCACTACTTGCACCCCATTAACCAAGTCATCCTTGTTGGTTAGGATCAGATCTAAAATAGCTGACCCCCTTGTTGCCTCTTCCACCTTTTGGACCATGAAATTGTCTTCCGGGCAAGTGAGGAATTTGTTAGGCCTTGAGGATTTTGCTGAGTTTGACTTCCAGCAAATATCAGGATAGTTGAAGTCGCCCATCACTACAACATCTCTCTTTTCTGACTGTGTGGTCATCTGTTCTAGAAAGATATCATCCAATTCCTCAGTCTGACTTGGGGGTCTGTAGTAGATTCCCATCGTAACATCCTTGTTGTTTCCCTCCCCTTTGATTCTTATCCAGATGCTCTCCACCTGGCTTGCATGATTGATGTCCAGGATCTCTTCACTGGTGTAAATATCTCTGACATATAGTGCTATTCCTCCTCCTTTCCTGTTTGGCCTATTTCTCTTAATAAGGTTATACCCCTCTATTTCCACATTCCAATCATGAGACTCATCCCACCAGGTTTCAGTGATGCCTATTATATCATAGTTGCTTTGTTGTACTAGGAGTTCGGGTTCATCTTGCTTATTTCCCATGCTCTGTGCATTAGTGTAGAGACATCGCAGACCTTGGTTCCCTTTTACTTGCTGCCTGTGCAAGTTTTTTTGCCTCCCACTGTTGGGTCCTTGCACTGTTTGCCTTGTTTCCTCTATGTCAGTTTGACTATTTTCGCCATCCCTTTCGCCTTCCTTAATATTGTCTCCCTTCCCCTCGGAACTCAGTTTAAAGCCCTCCTGATCAAGTTCTTGAGACTGTTGGTAAAAACATTTCTTCCAACTGGCGTGAGATGCAACCCGTCTGTTGCAAGAAGTCCCTCCTCATGGAACCGCAGCCCATGATCGAAGAATCCAAATCCTTCTCGGCGGCACCATCTGCGAAGCCAGTGGTTCACATCTGCTATTTTCCTCTCCCTTCCTGGACCATGCCCTTCAACTGGCAGAAGAGACGAGATGACAACCTGTACATCCATTCCTTTCAGCTTCCTACCAAGCGCCGCGTAATCCCTTTTGATGTTCTGAAGGCTGTGTCTTGCAGTATCATTAGTTCCCACGTGGACCAAAAGGAAGGGGTATTTGTCAGTAGGCTTCACCAGTCTTGTCAGCCTCTCTGTCACATCCCGGATCTTTGCACCTGGAAGACAACACACCTCTCGAGACATCTTGTCAGGCCTACAAATCACTGCTTCTGTACCCCTGAGCAAGGAGTCCCCCACTACGACCACATGCCTCTTCCGAGGCTTAGCAGCGACTGTTCCCTTGGGTGGGACTCTCAGGCTCCCCTGCTCTGTCCCTGCCGTCTGTCCATGCTGCTCTTCTTCATCCTCCTTGATAAGGGAAAGAGCTTCGAATCGATTCTCTAGCTGCAAGCTCCCCGAACAATTCCTTCTTGGCTTACTTCTCTTTGTGACATTCCTCCAGCTGTCTGCCTCCTCTGTTTGGCAAGTGACCTCTTCCACCCTAGCATCTTCCTCTGCGTGGTACTCATCCAAGATCGTTAGTTCTATTGTGTCCAGGAAATCCTCTTGTTCCCTAATATGCTGAAGTGTAGCTACTCTGGACTCCAGCTGCTGCACTTTCACCTCCAAGAGCGCTACCAACTTGCACTTGGTGCATGTGAAGTTCTTGACTTCTGTAGGCAAGAAGAGAAACATCCCACAAGAGTTGTAGGTGACTGCAGCAGATCCCTCGTTGTCCATACTGCAAAGTCTTTAGTAATGAATATAACAGTCAATCTAGTGGGAATACTTCTTTAAAGGAATGTACTGGCTGCTATCTTACACTTAAAGGGAAGGTTCTGTTTCAATATCTGATCCTAACCTGATGCCACTTGAGCAGAGTTAAAGAAAATTAAAATTCCTCTCCTTCTCCTCTCTCTGGCCGGACTGCTCTGAAAGGCTCTGGAAGTTGGTATATAAAGCTAGTCTGCTAGCTCCGCCCCTTTGTGACTCACAGATGTGACTCACAGAAGCTCCACCCCTTCAGCAACAAGCACACGGTCTCGAACACACGGTCTCAAAATGGCTGCCAAGCAGCTCCTCTCCTTCTCCTCTCTCTGGCCGGACTGCTCTGAAAGGCTCTGAAGTTGTATATAAAGCTAGTCTGCTAGCTCCGCCCCCTTGTGACTCACAGATGTGACTCACAGAAGCTCCACCCCTTCAGCAACAAGCACACGGTCTCGAGCACACGGTTTCAAAATGGCTGCCAAGCAGCTCCTCTCCTTCTCCTCTCTCTGGCCGGACTGCTCTGAAAGCTCTGGAAGTTGGTATATAAAGCTAGTCTGCTAGCTCCGCCCCTTGTGATCACAGAGTGACTCACAGAAGCTCCACCCCTTCAGCAACAAGCCCACAATCCAACCACTGAGAGGGAGACCTACAAGCAATAAGTTTCAATGAATTATCAATTATCTAAATTGCAGTCAAAAACATCTAGAGAGTCTAAGGGCCCATCACTGCTCTACCCACCGCCCATTCTCTTCTACAGGCCAAATTCCTTTCTTCTCTTTCCTGTATGCATGGTCCCACAAGTACTATTTCCATGTCATATCTGGTTTGGCCAGCAGCAGCCACAAGATTAAAAAGGGCATTTTAATGCCTCTTAGGTCAAATTTCCATTTTGTCATTTTGGTTTTGCCTTTGCATGTTTTGTTCAAAACAGTACAGATGGTTAAACTGTCAAGAGACTGTCACTGTTATTATAGCAGTTCAGCAGAATGAGCTATAAATCCACGTTTGTAAGGAGGTATGGAGCGAGGGAACTCTAAAGGGACCACAGCTTCAGAATCAAGCTTAGCATGAGTTTGCCATTTGCAAATGGCGGCAGCAGAAACAAGTGAAGTCACTATTTGCACCTCTGTGTACACCAAGACAAGATAAAGTGTGCTTGATGCCACTTCATTTTACACACACACAAACTGTGTGAAGAAGAGAGAAGGGCGTTGTCAGGAGCTGGGGGCCACATTGCCATCTGTGCATCCTAGGGGACCTCCAAATGCAGAGACACAGTCACCCCCAGTTCCACACACCCCCATTCCACCCCACTCCCAAAAAACCTGCAGGAATCTTACAAATAATTTTGCACCAAAACAACCAATAGTGACCCCACCCACCCATCATGGCCCTAAGCCTTCCTCTGAAACAGAAAATGGCCAGAGCACAACGTGCAACACTTCTACAGAGAAAGGCCCTATAGGCTGTAAAAGGCCTCTAAGGATCTAAAATAGGTGGGGAGCCTACAAAATGACAACATTGGCAACAACATCCCAGTTTGAGATGAGGAGATGTTGGGGGGGGGGCTCTATTTGCCCACTTGTTGGCTAAGGTGTTCTTAAAAACAGGCAGTCTTGAATATTGCTGGATTGACTCTACAGTTTTATAGAATTTTACATCTGCATTGGCTGGTTAAGAATCTTTAAGCAAGTCTTTTTGCACTCTTCGCCACGGAATAAATTGAGAATAAATGTTAGTTGCTGTTAATGTTAATGTTGAACTTTGCATAAACTATCACTCAAGACCTCCCAGTCTGGAAAAAGATTATGCTTTCAATTTCATGGAATGATATGGGCTAGTGGTCAAAATGTTACATTACTCCACTGGTGCTTTACTGCTTGATTTGCTATAAAAAGCATAACGACACATCCCAAGTAATAAGTGGAAGGATCCTTCTAGTGCAGTGATGGTGAACCTTTACAGACCGAGTGCCCAAACTGCAGCCCAGACCCCAACTTATTATTGCAAAGTGCCACGTTCTCTGGCTTTCTAGTAAGAAACTGGCAAACTCTGTGCTAGGGCAACAGCAGGTGTGCCCACAGAGAGGGCTCTGAGTGCCACCTCTGGCACGCGTGCATAGGTTCGCCAACACTGTTCTAGTGGCTGATACATGTGTATGTGCAAATGAGTGAGTGTGTGTGTGTGAAGGAGGGGGAACTGGCAACCCTAATACTCATCCTTGCTGACAAAAATAACCATAGGAAAGCACTAGTGATGAGAAATAAGCAGCTTAGAACAACTAAAGAACAAACATCTGCTGACCCTGAAGGACGCCTGCTGCAAGCGAAAGCCAACATTCTACCTGAGGCTTCCAGCCGAGGCAAGGCAAGGCAAAGCAAGCCAGGGGGCGTGGGCTTTGTGGGAGGACTTAAGTCTCCACCCCCCCCACCCCCCCTAACATTTCTGACCGAAGGAGCCTGAAGGGACGCCTGCTGCAGCCCGAACATCAGCATTTCAACACCACTAGTGCTCCTGGCCGTGAGGCAGACTGGTTCTAGCTTTTTGGGGAATATAGACATGCCATTGGAGGGATTTGAATGATGAACTACATCTGGCCATTGGCTGATCTCTCTGGGAGAGGTTGATATTGATTTAAGGAGCAGTATTCAAGTAGTGCGGGACAATGGAAGATATGGCGTTAGGCAGGGCAAGAGGTCGTTACAGAGAAGTGTGATAATGTGTGATACCTATTCCACTTCACTCGCCCTGCTATCCCAAAAGATCTGGAGAGCCTGCCTAACCAGCCGCCGAACCTCTCTCTGCTCTTATGTAATGCCAGGTCAGTGAAGATAAGTGCAAATCATCTACGACTTATTGACAGACCACAACGCTGACCTGGCTTGTATCACGAAGACTGGCTTGAGCAGACAGCTCGTAACTGGGGCTCAGGCCCTTCCGGACGGATACTCCGTCAATGAGCAGGTGAGGGGAAGTGGGCGGGGAGAGGTTGTGGTCATGGTCCACAGAAACAACCTTACCTAATCAGGATACCTATCCGTGCATTAGACCACATGAGTGCATTTACCTTAGCTTGAAGACCAGGGAGAGTCTGGGGATTCTGTTGGTTTACCATCCACCCCGTAACCTAACGGACTCCCAGTGAGCTGACGCAACTAGTTTCGGAGCTGGTGTTGGAGTCCCTAGGCTGCTGGTCCTGGGGCGACCTAACATCCCCCGAGACGGTTGACCAACCTTACTGGCGCAGCTCAGGAGTTCACGCTTTCCATGACAAACATGGGCCTCCCCAGATAGTCTCCGAGCCTACACACTGCGCAGGTCATGCCTCGATGTGATCTTCGCACGGAACAGGCAATCCATGAGGGATAATTAGTATCTCCGCTTTGTCATGGAGGACATTTCCTGGTTAAGGTTGGACTGAAGGCACTATCCTCCTCTGGGGGTGGAGGACCGATTAGAATGGTCCGCCCTCGAAGGCTGCTGGAACCCGTCAGGTTCCAAGAAGCCCTAGAGGGTATATGGTTGGCAGTGCTGGCGATTCTGTCGAAACTCTGGTTAATATGTGGAATAACAACTTTACCAGAGCGATTGACATGATCGCTCCCAACGTCCTTCCAACCCGATCAAAATCAGTAATCCATGGTATACAGAAGATCTTAGACAAATGAAGCGGGCTGGACAACTACTAGAGCGCCAGTGGCAGAGAACTCAACTCATAGCCGATAAGACACTTCATTCAACCTTTCTTAGGTCCTATCAAGTGGCGATAGATGCAGCTAAGAAGTCCTTCAACTCTGCATCTATCGTGTCTGCAAAATCCTCCAGCTGAGCGGTTCAGGGTAGTGAGGAACTTAACCCAACTACTTCCTACCCAAGAACCCATTATTAGATTCTTCTGAAGCTGCTGTGACGCTTTTAGTAATCATTTTGCAGAAAAATCTCTCGGATAAGGGCTGATTGGATGCCAATTGAGGACAACTAGAGAGGCATCAGTGCCTCCATCATTACTGTTAAACTGGATCAATTTGAGTCGATAAGTACTGAGGATGTGGACAAGCTTCTCTGTAGTTTGAAAAAGACAACTTGTCCTCTCGACCCTTGCCCAACCTGGCTGGCTGTCCAGGGGGGAGAAAAATCATGGAGATGCTGAAAAATAAATTAAATGCACCCTCAGGGAAGCTCCCTGCCTCCCTGTCTCAAGGAGGCAGTAGTTAGACCACTCTTAAAAAAGCCTCCCTGGACCCCCTGGATAGAAATAATACAGACCAGTCTCACTACTACCATTTTGGGCAAGGTGATCGAGGAGCGGTCGCCAATCAACTACAAGCAGTCTTGGATGAAACTGATTTTCTGGATCCATTTCAAACCAGATTCAGGACAGGATACGGAGATGAGACTGCCATGGTCGCCTTAGTTGATGATCTCCGTCTGGGCATTGACAGGGGAAGTGGTGACCCGCTGGTGCTCTTGGACATCTCAGCGGCCTTTGATACCATGACCACGGTATCCTTCTGGAACGCCTGAGAGAGTTGGTACGGAGGCACTGCATTGCAGTGGTTCAATCCTACCTTTCGGGCAGGTTCCAGATGGTGTCGCTTGAGGACAGCTGTTCGGCCAAGAGGGAGCTCAAATCGGGGGTCCCTCAAGGCGCAATTCTGTCCCCATGCTATCAACATTTAACATGAAGCCGCTGGGAGAGATCATCCGGAGACATGGGGGCGAGGTGTTATCAGTACACTGATGACACCCAAATATACTTTCTAGTCTCGGACTGAAGCAGTGATAAGGATGGCATCTCTCCTCTGAATGCCTGTCTTGGGGCGTTAATGGACTGAATGAGGGAAAACCGACTCAAGCTGAATCCAGGTTAAGACAGAGGTACTGCTATAGGAACCCGATCAGGAATGGAGGTTTGTCAGCCGTTCTGGATGGGGTCACACTTCCCTGAAGGATTCTGTTCGCAGCTTGGGGGTGCTTCTTGACTCATCACTCAACTGACAGCTCAGGTGGGAGGCGACAGTCAAGAGCGCCTGCTATCACTTTCATCTGATACGCCAACTGCGCCCTTCCTGGAGCTGAGGGACCTGGAAACAGTAGTACATGCACTGGTAACCTCTCGATTGGACTTCTGTAATGCGCTCTACTTGGGGCTACCCTTGTGCCAATTCGGAAACTTCAGTGGTACAAAATATGGCAGCCAGATGATCACGGGAACTTCTAGGAATGACCATAAACACGGTCTTGAAGTCCCTGCACTGGCTGCTATTAGTTTCCGGCAAAGTACACGTGTTTGTGTACCTTTAAAGCCCTACATGCTTGGGCCCAGAGTATGAGGGAACACCTCTTCCCTATTGTCCGACCCACACATTAAGGCCTTGGAAGAAATCTACTACGCCAAAAAAAATCTACATTAACATCAGTTCCCAGAGCACCTTCTCTACTGCTGCTCCAAAACTATGGAACGACCTGCCAGAGGAGATCCGTCACATTCCACTCTGGCAGCTTTAAGAAAGCACTCAAGACGGATCTCTTCTGGCAGGCCTTTCCAACTTAGTTACCCTCCCCAGATATAAAGATTTTGTCCCCTCACTATCTATTTTCCCCGTCATGTTTCTGCCTATTTTTGGTTTTAATGTTTTTATGTTTTATGTTTTTAATGTTTTAATATTATTCTGTTTAATTCTGTTTAATACTGGGAATGGGGGGGAGGGGTAGGTCTAGGGTTGATTTTTACTCTTTATAATTTGTTGTATTTTATTGTTGTAACCCGCCAGATTCGTGTGATGGGCGGGCTAGAAATAAATCTATTATTATTATTATTATTATTATTATTATTATTATATTATTATATATTATCTAATGAAATATTTTATAAAAACAAGCATTTCCCAAATGAGTCTGATAGGCAACTCTGTAGGTGCTTGTTACAACAGCAGTAGCATCAGAACACATAGGACAGAGGCTTTTTTTAAAGCAAAGACTAAAATAAGATGATCCCTTCATGACACAAAATTGCCTTATCAGAACTTAAAATAAAATGTTCTACATTCGTGATTGCAGACTTCTGGCTTTCTCATAATATAATGAGAAACAAATCACATATTATGTGATTACATATGTGATTGATTATCATACGTATTAAAGGTCATTGAACACTGTACATCAAGATATTCCTTTAAATTTTGAACAGGACTGGACTGTGTCTTGCAACGTGGCAAGAACCTATTCACTGAACTTGAGTTGTCAACTCTTCAAGTAAGTGAAGTTTAGGATCAGCACTTAAGAGTATGAAAACAACTATCTGTTCTTTAATGTCACAGCAATTCTCTCAATAAAAAGATAAGACTTTTTTTATGGAATACAATTGTGTGGAATCGGATACAAAAATCATACCAATTGCAAACTGTACTGTACCATTTTTCCGTCTGTAGTGCCCATTTCATTACTACAAATTGTGTTGGAAGGAAGGGGGGAGGACACTGTTGCTGGTATCTTTTCTTCTATACAGTGGGCTATCCACTTCTGTGAGATTTACACAACTATTTAAACTTGGCAACAGCTTTGCTTTTTTTCATACCTGCCATCAAGAAAAATGACAAGAACTGTAGTTAATGATACATTCAGTTACAGTTTCTTAAAACTTTTTTAAAATATAAATTAAAATTACAGTCTGGAAATCCAGTGTTCAGACTTGAGCATACATTAGATAGCCAATAGACTGAAACTCATCAAGGACCTCAGTCCGTCCAAGAGAAAGGAGAAGGAGAGGAGCTGCTTGGCAAGCCATTTGAGACCGTGTGCTCGTTGCTGAAGGGGCGGAGCTTCTGTGGGTCACATCTGTGAGTCACAAGGGGGAGGCTAGCAGACTAGCTTTATATACCACCTTCCAGAACAGTCCGGCCAGAGAGAGGAGAAGGAGAGGAGCGCTTGGCACCATTTGGAGACCGTGTGCTGAGACCATGTGCTCGTTGCTGAAGGGCGGAGCTTCTGTGAGTCACATCTGTGAGTCACAAGGGGGCGGAGCTAGCAGACTAGCTTTATATACCACCTCCAGAGCCTTCCAGAACAGTCCGGCACAGAGAGAGGAGAAGGAGAGGAGCTGCTGGGACCATTTTGAGACCGTGTGCTTTTCGTTGAAGGGGCAGAGCTCTGTGAGTCACATATGTGAGTCACAAGGGGCGGAGATAGCAGACTAGCTTTATATACTACCGACTTCAGAGCCGCGCGCCGAATTTTAGTTTTCTTTAACTCAATAACTACTTCAAGTGGCATCAGGTTAGAATCAGAATTGAAACAGAACCTTGCCTTTAAGCGTAAGATCAGTGTCAGATCAAGAGAAAGTAGTGCCACTGATTGCTCTGGTCAGGCCCCACCTAGAATATTGTGTCAGTTTCTGGGCGCCACAATTCAGAAAGGACATTGAGAAACTGGAGCGTGTCCAAAGGAGGGTGACAAAAATGGTGAAGGCGCTGAAACCATGCCCTATGAGGAACGACTTAGGGAGCTGGGATGTTTAGCCTGGAGAAAGAAGGTTAAGAGGTGATATGATAGCCCTGTTTAAATATTTGAAAGGATGTCATATTGAGAGGGGCAGCTTTTTTTCTGCTGCTCCAGAGAATAGGACCGGAACAATGGATGCAAGCTACAGGAAAAGAGATTCCACCTGAACAGGAGGAAACTTCCTGACAGTAAGGGCTGTTCGACAGTGGAATGCACTCCTCGGAGGTATAGAGTCTCCTCCTTGAGGTCTTTAAACAGGCTGGATGGCCATCTGTCAGGGATGCTTGATTTGATTTCCTGCATGGCAGGGGGTTGACTGGATGGCCCTAGTGGTCCTCCAACTCTACGATTCTATGATTCTATGATATTGAGCATTAGATTTAGTAGCTCAGGATGGCCTCTATTATCATATGACTGAAATTCATCAAACTTCTAAAACTCAGCTTTGCATATCCAAGTGTTGAGTAAGATGGAAGCAGTTTCAGGTATGATTCGCACATCTAAAACATAATTTCTTAGCAAGGTAAAATGTAATTCAAACGGGTACAGATGTCAAAAGCTTTTTTAAAAGAAAAAACAGAGTCCAACTGCAAAAAGGAAGTTCTCAGTTACCACTCACTTAAATATCCTTTCTCCAAAAACAAGCAATATGAAGAGGATTCTCCCACCTTCATCAGGGATAATGGTACATTCTCGTAGTAGGTTTTGGGTGGTCCGGTTCATTAAACATTTTCATCATAGATGGGCTTCTGAAAGCTCATTCTACATGAAGAGATGGGTAAGGCATCAGATGTTGCAGACACTGGAGAAATACTGTATACATCTGTCTCCCTAGTGATGCAGAATTTATCCCTTAAGGACTGTGTAAATCTTGTAACAAGAACTTCCTGGCTTCTTTTGAAATCTGCAGCTTAACTATTCTAAAAATAGTAAAACATTGCCTGCGCTTCAGGACTCCATGCAGTTGTTGCACATAACGATATGATGTTGCCGCATACTCAGGCATTCATCTAACCCAATCTTCCTGCCTACTCTGACTAACAGTGATAATCTAAGGTCCAAACTGTTGATGGTCAAGACTACACCTGCCTGCCTACCAGACAGCAGAACAGTTCAGAGAAGGAAACTACGAACAGTAAGACTTAGAGTAACAGAACACACAATATGTGTTCACAAGTACACACTTTTAAGAGATACTGATATCACTCCATTTCTATGATGATCATTTCTAGAAATACTGTATACGAGATAAGCAATGTAATTACTGTATTACAATGCCACCTTTTTCACATACAGCGGTCAGTACAGGTGAATTCATTGCTCAATTCCTCTCTTCTAGAGATGATAGCAATGGAATTAGACAACCTTGTGTGAAACACCTGTCCACTTTATACATCATTTTCATCTTCTGCTCTTACATCGGGTCTGTTGCCGAATGAAGTAATAGCTCTGTATTTCAACCCCTTCATCATAGGAAGGGCAGCACAATATGAAGAGGAGTTACACCTCCAAGCTGAAAAAAAAAAGCTGAATTAGGCCTCCAATGTCAAATTCATAAGTCACATAAACAAAGTTGAAATACTGGTTATTAATGCAATATTAGAGAAAAAACATTTTGATTAACTGTAGTTAGAATACCTTGACTGTATGGGACTGGTTAGACTGTGTGGGAAAAATCCAATCCAGGCAAGATGGGTAATTAAAGAATGATTCTATCCCTTTGAATATGTCAAGCGGTATACACTACCTTTAGTCTGATCCTCCCTCAGGGAATACATGAAACTCTGCTCCAGCTGATGTTCACCAGGATCAATCACCATGAGCCCTTCCAGTGGGCCCTAAAGACAGGCCTACATTTATCTTGGTCTAAAACTAAATTAAGATTACTAGGGCCATCCTGATAAAGTAATGCCTCGTTTTAATCTGGATTGTTTTTCATACGCTGTGTGGTTTAAACTTTGTTGTTTACTGCCTTGGGATGGTTTACCCTCAAAACACTATGCACAAATATCCCTGCCATATTATGAAAGTCACATCAGGATCACCATAGCACCCTACCTTCAAGATCAAGAGATACTGAAAATACAGATCAATTCCATTATATACACAGTCCCTACAGCATGTCATCATTTCTTTTTTCTCTCAATCCCACTACCATCACAGGCATACTTGGTGAGGGCCCAAGAGAGAGAACCTTCTCAGTGGCTGCTCCCAGGTTATGGAATCCCTCTTATAGGAGGTTCTCTCCTTTCTGTTCACCAGCAGGCAAAGACTTTTTTTTTTATCAAGCAGGCCTTTGTTTATAATTTATATGGCAAAGAGCTTTTAATGGGTTGATTTTAACTATCAACTTTTAATCTGTTTATATTTTACTATGGTCAGGTACAGATGGGCGAGAAGTGCTGTAACCAGGCCAAAACTAGGATTTGGGAGCGCAGAGCAAACCGCACACTCCCGAACCCTAGCATGTGGTAGTGGCACCATCATGGGCGCCTCCAGTCCACACAGGGCCATGATGGCCACAACATCCGCACATCACACACAGGAAGTGGCATCATGGCGGCGCCTTTCTGTTTGCAGCCTGCAAAAAAGAAGCCACTCTAGGCAGCTTCTTCTGGCAGTGTGTTGGTTCTGCATGGTGCAGCTACTGCGGCACCACAAGAGGGAAAGACGGGCGGCATGGAGCCACCCATCTGTCGAGCCCCTATGTTTTAATTATGTATTGCATTGTTTAACCTTGTGCTTTTAACTAAATTGTCATTTAATTGTTTTAACTGTATATGTATTTTTATTGTATGCTATTTTATGTTTGTAAACCCATACAGTTTGAAACGTGCATACAGGCAGGATATTAGCAACTATTATATAATTTTCCTACTACGTTAAATTATTCTTAAATCCCCTTTTACACTGGAGGGTAACATTTATCACCCAGTTACAGAAAAAGCAGTCCAATAGTACAATCCTACATGTTAACTCAGAAATCACCCCAGTGTATAAAAAAAGCAGCGTTTTGGATTTATCACAATGATTTCTGTGTTACTACAAATTAAGTGATTGGCAATGGAAACAGAACTGACTGAAGTAGGTAGGTTTTATCGGTGTAGGGTACTATAGGCCAATTGCTCTGCAAGCACCCTTAAGGTTTGGAGCTAAACATAAAGAAACAAGATTTATAAAATATTTCTTCCTTTTTAAAAGAAATGTTGTTTTACACATTGACATCACAGATGTGGGCTATTGTTTTTTTTTTAAAAAAACCCTCTTTTTAGGAAATAATTGTAATGGATCAGTTCAACTGTCCCATGATAAAGCCACTTTGGGAACCCAAAATTCAGGAGTTTCTCTTTTGATGGTACAACACGAGACTCATCAACCCATCAGGACTCCTGGTTTTATTATATGTCTCACACAGCAGAAAAAGAAAAAAGAAACAAAGAGCAGGTTCCTGGACACCATCATCCACAGATGGTGGCAGGGAAAGGTTAAGACTTAAAGGACCTATGTACTTAAAATATTTGGGTGCCTCCATATATATTCATTCAAATAGAACAATATTATTTTTCAAAATCAACCAAAGCTACAGTAAGGGGGATTTTAAATTTTTGTATTGTTGTTGTTGTGCACTTTCTAATCATTTCCCACTAAGGCAACCCTAGAGTGAAGCCTATCATGGTTTTTTTTTTGTTTGTTTTGTTGTTTGTTTTTTTGGCAAGATTTGTTCAGAGAAGGTACTTCCACTTATTTAATTTGACAAGTTCCTCCACTTTTTCCAATTGCAAAGTACTGAGTCAGACCTCAAAACTTTTCTTACAACAACACTTCTTTACTTAGTAGAGATAAGGCACCCAGCCTACCTTGTTGCATAGTTGTTCGTTGGGATTTTTAACATATTTCAACCAAGAAAATGAATGCTCATATGAGCAATTCCCAAAATTAGTATCACATCATAACCTTTATATATACTGTGTTATTATATTTTATATTATGTATGTAGTGTACAGATTATTATTTTTGCAAACCTTTTTTTGTGGAAACTGCACCTTTTGCAGTTTTTAACCATATGATCCATGGTAAATCCAGCAATGGCAGATTCTATGGTGCCCCCCTTCCTTAATGCCTAAGCACATGCTTATTTTCTTAATGGTTAATCCAGCCCTGACTGGTGGGTTATGTTTGAGCAAGTAACCACAGGTTGTGCACAAAATCATAACAGAGTATTCACATCAGCGAAATTCTAAAGGTTTTTTTAAAGTAAGACTTTCATTTAACAAGATACCCTACTCTTGTTGGCAGAACGTAATCAGTCCTTGCTCCAGCTTCTAGAAGTAGTTTCACTAGGCTTGCATCTGCAGCTTTAACAGCAAAGAAAAGGGCATACATAGACGCTGCACATAGTGGAATCTGCGCCTCTCTCAGGAGCCATTGATAGTAGCCAGTCTCCTTTTCTGTCTAAAAACCATGAAAGATTAGAAAAGATTCTAAAATGCAAAGATATACAACACAGCACAAAAGTGGAACATAAAAACCATGTAGTCCCTTTTACCAGTATGGATGTGGACTGAACAGTTAAAAAGAAGATAGGAAGAAAAGCAGTTCATTTGAAATGTGGTCTGGAGAGAGTGCTGAGACCATGGACAGCAAAACAAACAAACAATGGGTCCTAGAGCAGATCAAGCTGGGAAATCCTCCTGGAAGCAAAGATTGTAAAACTAAGGCTGTCATAC